>NC_053127.1:30318214-30918214 GCF_010015445.1 Perca fluviatilis | reverse complement strand
TCAGCCAGCAGAGGGTGCCTGGACGCCTGCTGTACTGTTGGTTACTTGTCTCTCTTTTGAGTGATTGTGAGAAAAGCCAAAGATGTGAACATGGACATAATTCTAAATTAATTTGTTATATCTGGGTATTGTAGTTCTTCTGTGTGAAGCAATGCTCAGATAAAGACTCAGAGAAACTGGAGCCAGACACTGCTGTACCAAAAATAAGGTATTTGATTTAGAGTGAATTCAAATGAACTTTAGATTAAAATGCACAGAAAAGGCTCGGTGGAAGGCTTAAATGTAGGCCAAAAACAGTGAATACATGAATGAAGACTGTGGGGAAAGACTGAACCCTTTGGGGAGTTCATTCAGAGATATGTCAGGAAGAGGAAGTCATAATGAAATATGTGGGCTGTCATTACACAGCAATCAAGTTAAATCAAAAGCTGTTATTACCAATCAAAAGTTATGTAAACACACCAGACAAGAATGTATTAAACCACACATGAAAGCAAGGATTCAAAATGCATTTTTCTAATGTTCATTTTAATAACACTAAACATTACACTACAGTATACTATACTACTATACTACAACCTTATAATACATACACAACACGGTTTGACTCTTGAGTGTTTGAACATTAAATCAGAGAAGCATTGCAACAAACCTTTCACGAAATGTATATGCAATATTAGATTAATAAATGAACATGTGCCTTGGGGATAATGATGTCATCAGGGTTACTGTGGGAAAGCCTGTGTTACACACTGGGTCTAGCCTGACAAGCCAGACCCACATCAAGATGTTGGGTCTGGGAACTCCCCATTGGCAGGGCTCAATCCGAGGGGCGGGATAAACAGTTGTCTTTCAAATTCCCTCTGCACGCAATAGGATAGCTCTACAACCAACCAGAGCAACGCTAGTTGATAGATTCAACTTTCAAACACATCTTCCTTTTTTAAGAATGATTTCAGTGCCGTTCTTTGTTCTTTTCTCAAAGAAAAGCTTAACTCCAATTCTTCCAGAAGACCGCTGTTCCCAGCAGACTCTAGACACGATGTGATTGGCCTGACCAGAGTTTGGTTTTTCCAGCTCGCAAGCCAACAGAGAGTTGCTAGACCCCCTGACTGCAAATTACATTTGCTGCCTCTAGGGTGCGTCTAGATTTCTAGGCTACACTGGGTCATCATGGAGTTTGAAAGAACTTTTAGTTTTGGGAGCTTGACCTATACGAGGGAAAAACAGGCAGGATTTTTAAAATGGGTTTCTTTCAAGCCACTCAACTTTGATCAAGAGCAGAACCAAATGATCGTGGAGTACTCCTTTACAAAATGATGCCTGTACTTCCTGTAGTCAAAACACAGAACAACAGAGACATAACATCAGGTTATCTAGCACACTCTCGCATTGCTAGAATTGTACAGTGTTTTGTGGAACAGACTTAAAAACTTACTTACTAACAAAAGTAAGAAACAAAATCAAATCTGATTAATATCTTTCCCTCTGAGCTATTACATCATATAATATCTGGGTAAGATGATAGTTACGTAGTTGCAAATATTGCAACAGTGAATTCAAATCACTGGTCATTAAATGAATGTCCTGGTCTATGGCGGATTTGCAAATCATGATGTTACAGAAACAGAGATAAAGTCACTTTAATTAATCAGACTAACAGAAATTCTACTGAAGATATATCAAATCTGGTTTTGTATAGCCTACCTCTTAAGACTTACTGTACATCTTACTAATGTATGGCAGAAAGACAAAACAACATACTAAACTATTGCTGCATTTCTATAATAACAGATTCATAATTATGTCTGCTGTGAAAGACTGGATGTTAAGTGCTTTCTTGCTCCTGAACTGAGATAAAACTGATATGCTGGTCATTGGCCGTGCTCGGCATAGACACCAGTTTGATCACATAGCAGTAACTCTAGACATCTGTGTGATATCCCAAAGTTCAACAGTTAAGAACCAAGGTGTTACGTGCGATACAACCCTTTGTTTTTATCAGCACATCCCTCTTTCACTGACGCAACATAGCTCAAATCAGATCTTTTTTATCAACGGCTGATGCAGAGATTGTAATTCAAGCCTGTATCATCCAGACTGGAATGTTTTCCTGCCAGGCCTGCCGCAAGCTTTTACTAAAGTCTTCAGATGGTTCAGAATGCTGCAGCAAGAATCTTAACGTACTCATATTCTGCTCATTTTCAGGTTCATAATTGTATTTAAAGGTTGTACCATAATAGGTTTACATGGTTTCATTTTCAAAAAACACCATATATTTGTTGTACTGCACATTGCTGCAGCTCCTCTTTTCACCCTGTGTGTTGAGCTCTCTGTTTTAGCTACAGAGTGAGACATCTCACTTCTGTTCCATCTTTGTTGGGAGTTGCACATGTGCAGTACCTAGGTAAGGACTACTAGCCAGTCAGAAGCGAATAAGCAGAGTATGAGGGCGTACCCTGACAGTACCTAGGTAAGGACTACTAGCCAGTCAGAAGCAGAGTATGAGGGCGTGCCCTGACAGTAATTAGGTAAGGACTACTAGCCAGTCAGAAGCAGAGTATGAGGGCGTGCCCTGACAGTACCTAGGTAAGGACTACTAGCCAGTCAGAAGCAGAGTATGAGGGCCTGCCATGCTAGCAGCTAGGCGAGCATTATAACGTGTGTTCCAAAGTGACCACGTCTGTCTCTGAAGTAAAGGCTGGACTACAACAGAGCTGTTTGGAGCAGTTGGTGAACAGTGTTTTCTGTTGGAGATGGTAAGTCCCTTTGGGGGGGACTTTGGGCTTTTTCACTTTGTAAACTTATAACGTGCACAAAAAGATATATAACACAATAAAGGAAAGGAAAAAAGCCCAAAAGCATAATATGAGCACTTTAACATAACCTGCAAGGATCAGAACATAAAGCCTTGTCCAAATGACACACATCTTTGTAAGCTTTGGGTTCAAAAACTTTAAACAAGACGGCCCAAACAAAAGAAGCGCTCAATGCAAAATATGTGGTATCACGGTAAAAGATTCTGGCTCAACCACATCTAATTTTATCAGGCATCTGAAAACGCACCCTGATAGGTGAGTAAACATGTTGAGCTCAGCATTGACCATCTACCGTTAGCTTGCTTCTTGCTTTAGCTATGACCTAACGTTACGGGAGGTTAACTCCGACTGTCTTCCTTATCAAATATAAATGAGCGTTTGTTTAATTGCCAAACATGTGGTGGTCGATTAACGTTACGTTAATCATTTACGTGCCGCTGTCTGCCATCACGTTAATTATTAACGTTGTCTGCAAACAGGTTACAGGATTATTGTTGATCATATAACAATAATTACAGTTTCATTTAGTCATAACGTTACACTGGTTTGAGAGTCTGGGATGTGTTGACTTACAGTAGTTTATAAGGTATGATTAGTTGTATAGGCAGTGCACATTACATGGATCTGCCACTAAGTAAATAACAAATAATTGAGGATTCTCTATCATAAGGAAGTGCACTGTAGTGTGTTAAAAATTTCATTTGGTTGCAATAGTGTTTTGCATTTAGCTACACTGTGCTGTTTTGCAGTTTTGCACTAAATAGGAGTATGTCAATTTTAGTGTTGTGAGTTATAACATTTTCTATATTTGGTCTTATGGGCCCACAGAGACAGCACAATAGGAGCCAAGGCCTTTTATTATAATTTATCGACAGACAAGGGAGTCCTTTTTCTTCAGAACCTCAATTTTTGGCCTGTACTGTACTGTATGTTCAAGCTACAAGAATAGAAACAAAATACAGATATTAACTTAAAAGTAAAGCATTCTTGGTGTTTTTGTCATGTTGCAATAGTCTGTTTACACTGATTATATACCAAAATCAAAGCTGATACTGTATACTGATAGATAAAGGAGTCATAATAAAACATTACATGCTTTGAATTCCTTATATATAGCTATGCAGTGTTCTAAGCAGCCTGGATAGGTCGCTGTACGTGATGCAACACTTATTATAACCACAAGAGACTTGAGACTTGACTTGGACTCTAGCTCAGAGACTTGAGACTTGACTTGGACTCTAGCTCAGAGACTTGTGAGCATCTCTGCTAGCCAGTCAGAAGCACAGTATGAGGGCGTGCCCTGACAGTAGCTAGGTAAGGACTACTAGCCAGTCAGAAGCAGCGTATGAGGACTACTAGCCAGTCAGAAGCAGAGTATGAAGGCGTGCCCTGACAGTACCTAGGTAAGGACTACTAGCCAGTCAGAAGCAGAGTATGAGGGTGTGCCGTGACAGTACCTAGGTAAGGACTACTAGCCAGGCAGAAGCAGAGTATGAGGGCGTGCCGTGACAGTACCTAGGTAAGGACTACTAGCCAGTCAGAAGCAGAGTATGAGGGCGTGCCGTGACAGTACCTAGGTAATGACTACTAGCCAGTCAGAAGCAGAGTATGAGGGCGTTCCCTGACAGTACCTAGGTAAGGACTACTAGCCAGTCAGAAGCAGAGTATGAGGGCGTGCCATCTAGCAGCTAGGCGAGCATTATAACGTGTGTTCCAAAGTGACCATGTTTGTCTCTGAAGTAAAGGCTGGACTACTATAGAGCTGTTTGGAGCAGTTGGTGAACAGTGTTTTCTGTTGGAGATGGTAAGTCCCTTTGGGGGGGACTTTGGGCTTTTTCACTTTGTAAACCTATAAGGTGCACAAAAAAGATATAAAACACAATAAAGGAAAGGAAAAAAGCCAAACCACATAATATGAGCACTTTAACTAAAATTAGAAAATGTGACCATATTACATAAGTTTTAACTTCCCTTCATTGGCAACCGATCCAAGCCAGATAAACTTCTGATGACTCACAAAATTGTAAATGTCCCTTCCCAATCAGGACTCTCGTCCAATCAGGACTCTCCGCTCTCAGAATACAGGGCTCCTGTCTGTCAGCAGGCCACAGGGCCTTTTCCTATCGTGCCCTCTTCTTCTGGAATAACCTCCCTGTAGACATCAGTCTGATTGTGTTGAGGCCTTTAAATCCAAACTCAAAATTCAAACCTACTGCTTTAACTTTCAATGAAATGTGCATTCTTTCATTAACCAGTTGGCGGGCCATTCTCAGTCTCAATGTATAATTTTTATATCCTCTTTATCCTGCTTTCTGAAGGCCACTGCATCGCAATCTCTTTTACAGTAACTACCCCTGTGCTGGACCATCAGCTGTCCTCCTCGTGTCTCATACAACGGGCAGTGTGCAATTCTGTTGTTGTGTTGTTGTGTTTTTGTTTCATTCTCTTATCTGTGTGAATTATGTGCTTTAGTTTTGCGTCCTGTGTGATTGTGTGTCCTCTCCTCACACCTAGAAGCTGCCTGACATAATACCGGATCCATCTTCTTCATATATTCTCAACAGACAATTCATTTTCTCTTTTTTTATTCTCAACAGACAATTCATTTTCTCTTTTTTATTGCACTATTTGCACATTATCGCTGTACATTTCATATTTTATATATTATTACTGTATATTTGTTTTTATTATATATGTTTAAAGTATTGATAATATATGTTGTTTTTATTTGTTGTTTGTATATCTGGAGTGGTAACGAAAATAATTTCCCCCTGGGATTATTAAAGTATTTCTGATTCTGATATCAATTATTACTATATATTCTTTGCAAATTTTGCACTCAACCCATTCAGCCTCTTATTTTCTTGCAACAGTTACTCTGTATGTATATATTTGTTTTTCTGTATTTATTGTTTATTTCATATTAATGTTTAATATGTTTGTTTGTTTGTTTATGTATGCCCCTTTCACCAAGGCAAATTCCACATAAGTGTACTTATTGTGGCAAGAAAACCTTTTCTGACTTTCTGACGATATGTTCACATTCTATGTATGTTTTTGTCATGTGGATTGTGTATACTGTACTATTGTTATGTCAGTTGCTCTTCCTGAGGTTTATTCCACTTCTTAGGGTGGAGTTTTCCTTATTCAAAATGAGGGACTAGGGATAGAGAGTGTTGCATGTTGTACAGATTGTAAAGGCCCTTTGTGATCTGTGATGTTGGGCTATACATGTATAAATAAATTTAACTTGATTTACTGTAACAGAGGCAGTGTTAAAGCGGACGTGCATCCGCTTCTTCTGTAACTTCCTGCTGCCTGATCACATATAAACACCACTCCCCAAGCGGGGGGGGGGATGCACATACCACCAGGAAGAAGAGAAGGAAGCATTCATGGGAAAATATGCAACCAGAGAATTCAGTTCCCATACTCTTTTCACAAAGGGAGTTCCCATATTCCCTTTGTCAAGAATCCATATGCATACATATTTAAAAGTAATAAGTAAAAGGTTTCTATACTACTGAATATAGCTGCAAAAGTTGCTGAACTAGCGAGTTTGCCTTTGGAGCTCCCTGTTGTTATGGAGAGCTTGAGTCAAACTCCCACAGGCTTAAGACAATAAGGGTGCTGATACAGTTACCAGGAAGAATCAGGCAGAAAAAAAAAAAAAACACCAGATCCTGTCTGCCTCTCTAGGGACTAAACATACTGTTGCTGCCAAGTTCACCACATTTGTGTCAGAAGGGTGCTTACCACAATCCGACCGAACCGCTAAACTGACACATTAGCACTTTTTTGTTATGTAACACTGAGGTATCAGACATGTAGCTCGAGGTCATGTTTCATTTGTGTGATTGTCAGATGGACTGCTATGGTTTCAAAGAACATCATGTTGTCTCCTGCAGTTTACTGTTGGTTCTCCTGGTGATGGGGCTGTGCGGCTAACACGCATCATGTGACCTGATGCCCTGCAGAGTCACACATGAAGCTCAGTTTACTCATCCCGGAGAGTACTATTAAAGCGACCATATTCTGCTCATTTTCAGGTTCATAATTGTATTTAGAGGTTATAATCAGAATAGGTTTACATGGTTTAATTTTCAGAAAACACCATATTTTTGTTGTACTGCACATTGCTGCAGCTCCTCTTTTCACCCTGTGTGTTGAGCTCTCTGTTTTAGCTACAGAGTGAGACATCTCACTTCTGTTCCATCTTTGTTGAGAGTTGCACATGCGCAGTAGCTAGGTAAGGCTCACATCAGCTAGCTAGCTGTTTCTCCAACTTCAGTCAGTACAAGGCAGGATTAGATTTAGACTTCTTCTAAACGAGGGCGCACTTCCAACTTTACGTGGAATACCTGCAGAACAGGGACATGGAAGTAGTTCTTTTGTAGATTATGGTGAGCTTGTGTGTGTTGTAGCAGGGTTTTGCCATTGAGAACGAGGGGGCTAATGATGTAGAAAGCCCTGCAGATTTTGACTGAAGAGACTGAAGGGAGGACATTCAGAAACCGTATCTCACTCAAAACAGCATGGATGTTTTTTTTTTCCAAGTTTGTATGCGTGTGGAGGCACCAGAGACACAAAAAAACACCCCAAATCCCAGAAAAAGTGATTTTTTTCATAATATGGGCAATTTAAGCACGGGAAAACAGCTGTAAAATGTTTTCTGTGGCTCTTGAGGAGCTTTTTAAAGTCTGAAAAAATAACCCTGATGAATCACTGGAGTGTTCCTTTAATACAGTGAATCTGGGACAAAAAAGTGATAACACCTTTACTTTGTGTATCCCAAATACAACTATCTTGATTATTTAATTGGATGAGCTGAGGGAAATACTGATGAAATACTAAAGGGAATTTTTCCCTTGTATGTTTTGAAGCGCAGCCATAATTAGTAAAAGTAATGAGGGCTAACTTTATTATGGGTCACTGACTGGTAGGGGGCTGAGTGATCCAACTGGACTACAATTTCAGGCTTTAGGACCTGGAGGGGGAGGATTGTTGTCCCCTGAATACTATGGGCGGGACTGGCCTGGATGGAAGATTCCAGTGCAGAGATTTTACTGCAGCTGTCTCAGACAACTCTGTTTCTGACCATTACATACGGTAACTTTACATAGAGGAGGTCAGCGCTGGGGGATCTATTTGCGAGCAGCTTGAGGGTAACCATCTGAATTATTGAAAGAGGCTAATAAGGTAAGATGAAAGTACTGGGAGTAAGGGGGGAAGGGAGAGTTTGCAGTGTAGTGTTCAACCGGTGGGAAATGCCCAGGCATGTGAAAAGAGGCCACAAAGTCAGATCTGTGATATGCGGCTTAAGATTCCATTGTAGATATAATCAGTGTGGTTCATGTGTGTTGTTGGATAGGTTTAAAAAAATTAAAATAAGTTGAAGAAAATGTCAAAGTATTAGAAATGCATGAGAGTTTAGACATTTAGGGAGTTGGCTGCAACTTTTTACCCTAATACATCTGTGACATGTCTCTTTTCTTTGTGTACTTATTGCAGTATTACACAACGATAAAAAAAACATATATTCATTTGAGTGATGATATACACAGTGCCTCTTGAGCATTAAAACTGCACAAGAGAATTTCTCATCATTCATTCATTCATTCAAAGTCTCATGTCCAGTTAGAATAACTATTCGTAGCTGCAGAACATACACATTTACTGATTTCAAAATGTCACATGCAGCTCTTTATGAATGCTATTTAGATCACATCAGCAGCATTTGATTCATGTATCCCTATTTATTCTGTTCTGAACTTGCAAAACAGGAAAGATTCATCTTCAAGTACTTATTTTAAAAAGCGCTAAGACCATACTTATACGGTATTGTAGCCTAGACAAAAAAAATGTAAACTCTAAGCCTTTTAAAAAAAAAAGTGATCTCTATCATGCACATGGAGTTCAGATATCGCTCCATCTTTCTGTGTGGGCTTGTGTGAGCCTGTAAAAAATGTCTAGGAAGCTGCTGAGAGGAGACTCTTGATGAATACCATCCATCTCTTTTAAGTAGATGGTGGTTTTCTTAATGCATTTTATAAAGAGGCTGATACTTGTCCTAATCATCTGTCAGCACACAAACAGATTTTTAGAGTTTAAAAGACCCTACTGTAACTCTATAACCGTAACTGGCCGTATGCACAGAACCTTCTGGAAGCACACATCCCCTCTACATACGTGGACTGGAGTAAAAACCTGACATTTGTTGCATGTGTGTCAGCACGTCGTCACTTCTTCCAATCCCACCTGTAACCGATCAGCATCAACAAGACGTATTCCTCTATAGAACATTTTTGAATTCTTAAATCTTTTGTGTTGCCAAGACATGAAGAACCCAGACCCAGCTGGGCATTATTTCAGCCTAATTACATCCTGCAGCTGCCTACGTGGCTGTTATGTAAGTCTTGCCTTAAGGTCTACTGGGAGAGATGTCATTTGAATGATACTGGCTAACCCAACTCCCCTATTATTATACTTAAAAACAGGCAGAGTAAACCCTAAATATGCTGCAAAATTGTCTCCCTGAGTTTAAAAAAAGTAAGGTGAACAAGATATTTCAAACTGAAACGGAACAAACATCAACCCAGGCAAGACTTTGTCTCTCTCCTTTGGCCAGTAGATTACATTATTGACTAATGTTTGTCTTCATGTCTTCTGTTTTCTCTGAGTAGCACTACACAGAGATGTGGGTGACAAACCTGGTAGCCCTGGTCCTCGTGGCCACTTCAGCTTCAGCTGCCACCTCGGCTTCACCAGACAAAGTGCTGAGTAACCACGCCACCATCCTGGCTGACAACAGTGCCGAGTTGGCTTTTGGTCTCTACCAGAACATTGCTAAGGAAAAAGATGTAGAAAACATCCTCTTTTCCCCTGTAGTAGTGGCTTCCTCTCTGGGTCTGGTGGCTCTCGGGGGCAAAGCCTCCACCGCCTCTCAGGTAAAAAGCATTCTGAATGCAGCTAAGGTTAAAGATGAGCAGCTGCACGCTGGTCTGGCCGAGCTCCTGACTGAGGTGAGCGACCCAAAGACCCGCAACGTCACCTGGAAGATTAGCAACCGCCTGTATGGACCCAGCTCGGTCACCTTTGTGGAAGATTTTGTCAAGAGCAGCAAGAAGCACTATAATTGTGACCACTCCAAGATCAACTTCAGCGATAAGAAGAGCGCGGTGAGCTCCATCAACGAGTGGGCGGCCAGTTCTACTGATGGCAAACTGCCCGAGGTCACCAAGGATGTAGAAAAGACCGACGGGGCCATGATCATCAATGCTATGTTTTTCAAACGTGAGTGTGTACAAAACCTGGGTATGTGCAGTAATATTACTTTACGTTTTTCTCAAAATGAATTGTTTTTTTTTTTTTTTTTATTTCTCACAGCTCACTGGGATGAGCAGTTCCATCATAAGATGGTGGACAACCGTGGCTTCATGGTGTCCCGTAGCTACACTGTTTCAGTACAGATGATGCACCGCACCGGTAGGTCGAGACAGTCCTGTTGAGGGGTGTCTGTAGGTTTCAACAAGTTTATTTCAGACTTTTTAAGACCTTTTTGAGACGAATATGAATGAAATTCAAGACCTATATCACGACGTCAAACAACAACAACAAAAACGCAAAAAGGAAGTTCTTTTTTTCAAATTGAACATTGCTGTGTACTGAACACAGGTTAGAGCCATGTTTATGACAGTGGTACAATCTGAAAGAGACTCACTGCAATAACACAAAAGCTGATTGGCTGCAATGTAAGCTGTTATATTTGGACTAGCGAAAGAAAAAAACTACAACACCACAGAATCAAACAAAACATGCTAATGAGCCTTAGAGGTAGCGTTGCATGGACGTAGGAAATTTAAGACCTGTTTAAAATTATTTAAGAACTACACCACAATACTTCAGTGAATTTAAAGTGTTCATATTATGCTTTTTGGCTTTTTCCCTTTCCTTTATTGTGTTATATATATATTTTTGTGTATGTTATAGGTTTACTAAGTGAAAAAGCCCAAAGTCCCCCCCAAAGGGACTTACCATCTCCAACAGAAAACACTGTTCCCAAACAGCTCTATAGTAGTCCAGCTTTTACTTCAGAGACAAACGTGGTCACTTTGTAACACACGTTATAATGCTCGCCTAGCTGCTAGCATGGCACGCCCTCATACTCTGCTTCTGACTGGCTAGTAGTCATTACCTACAGTAGCTACTGTCAGGACACGCCCTCATACTCTGCTTCTTCGCTTCTGACTGGCTAGTAGTCCTTACCTAGGTACTGAGCATGTGCAACTCCCAACAAAGATGGAACAGAAGTGAGATGCCTCACTCTGTAGCTAAAACAGAGAGCTCAACACACAGGGTGAAAAGAGGAGCTGCAGCAATGTGCAGTACAACAAAAATATGGTGTTTTTCGAAAATTAAACCATGTAAACCTATTCTGATATAACCTCTAAATACAATTATGAACTTGAAAATGAGCATAATATGAGCACTTTAAGACTTTTTAAGGCCCCCGCAGAAACTCTTTGTTAGTATGTTCAGAAGCAACATTTGTGACACTTAAAGGAACAGATCAACATTGTGGGAAATATGCTGAACTGTAAAACAACAAATTGTCTTTCTTATGGTGGGTTACTGACGTGCTGGACTATTTCTGGGCTCTGAGCACTAACTTAATGGCCTATGTCAGAAATCCCTCCGTATATACAATATATTTATCACTTGCCATTTTGAATGTCCAAATTCATGTCAAAAAAGTATCTGTGCTATATAAATATAACTATATAGAGAGCCAGAGTGAAACTGGAGCTTTCAGGTTCTGTTCCAAAAGTAAAACAACTTCATTTTTACAATCATATTGACACCTGTAATAATACAAAATAACAAAAATCCAGTTTAGCAATATAACCTCACTAAATGGTATTTTAATCAAATATTGTTGTTCATTCTATGTTTTTGTTTTTAGTAAATATGATTTCCCGAGATCATTGCAGGTCAAACATCAGGGCTTGATAAAATAGTGCCCAAATTCCTAAAATGGAACAAAATTAGGAGAGTCCATGGCATGTGCTCTACTTTCTGCTAACAATTCCACAATGCAAACATATGCATCTTATAGATGAAAAGATGAAGCAGAATGACAAGAACATGCGTAAAGTGACCAACTGTCATTCTACATTTTTGTCCGGATATAAAGTGTTAATTATTAAGCTGTGTTATTTTGCTAGCTAATTCCCCTTGTTTAAAATATCCAAGCTAACCAGCTCCAGCTTTATATTAACACACTGACACGAGAGCGCTATGAATCGTCTCATTTAATCCGACAAGAAAACAAAGCAGGATATTTCCCACAATTTTGAACAATTACTTTCAGAATACTCTACGTGTTGCTCATAGAAACAACAGCTGCTTCATGACAGCTTTACATTCATCCTTATTCAAGCCCTGTGTTGGTTTGATAGGTGTCTCTGCAATACTAAATGTAACTTGTAACGCAATAAACATACCTGTGGTATAGGACAGGGAGAAAGTTAAGAGCTTCCCTAAAGTGTATTATAAGGCAGAGATTGTTAATATTTGTAATACATTTCATTTGTTTCCCCAGGTCTCTATGGCTTCTATGATGACACGACCAATAAGTTAAATATCCTGAGCATGCCTCTGGCTCATAAGAAGTCCACTGTGGTGTTCATCATGCCTTACCATACGGAACCTCTGGACAGAGTGGAGAAGATGCTGACCAAGAAGCAGCTGGATACGTGGATGGGCAAGCTGCAACAGACAGCAATAGCCGTGTCTCTGCCCAAAGTCAGCATGGAAGTCAGTCACAACCTGCAGGTAAAAGATGCAAGAGACTAAAAATGACACCTCAGTCTTAGTCTGTATCCACAAAGTTTCATTTCCGGGATTGTTCAGGTGCCGCCGAAAATTCCGCAGGATGTCCCTTATTTCCCTCACCTTCCTCTTTCTTTGTGTTGGCATTCTAAACTGCAGTGGATTTATGAGGACTATGGTTAACTGCTCCTCAGATCTCTGCAGGGTAAATCCAGACAGCTAGCTAGACTATCTGTCCAATCTGAGTTTTCTGTTGCACGACTAAAACAACTTTTGAACGTACACATGTTCCACCAAAACAAGTTCCTTCCCGAGGCTATTTTGCAGAGGTACCGTTGATCTGTCTGGCGCCTAGCTCCGCCCAAGACACTTGTGATTGGTTTTAAGATATGACAATAAACCAGAGCACGTTTTTCTCCCATCACTGAATGCTACACTCACTTTGCCAGACTTTCCTTCACAGGGCTGCGAAGGAGGGTCTGGCTAGTCCACATAGCATTCCAGGATGGGAGAAAAATGTGCTCTGGTTTATTGGCATTTCTTTGCCGCTGCAAAATAGCCTTGGGAAGGAACTTGTTTTGGTGGAATATGTGTACATTCAAAAGTAGTTTTAGTCGTGCAACAGAAAACTCAGATTGGACAGATAGTCTAACTAGCTGTCTGGATTTACCCTGCAGAGATCTGAGGAGCAGTTAACCATAGTCCTCACAAATCCACCAAAGTTTAAAATGGCTACACAAAGAAAGAGGAAGGTAACGGACAACCGGCCAAAATGAGTGAAATTCAACTACCTCAGTCTTAACTTCAACTACTTTTATATAATCTGATTCTCATCTTAATGTTCTGCTCCTATTTAGAAAAGCCTTGGGGAGTTGGGCCTGACAGAGGCTGTGGACAAATCCAAAGCTGACTTGTCCAAGATCTCCGGGAAGAAGGGTCTCTACCTGGCCAGTGTGTTCCACGCCTCTGCCTTGGAATGGGGAACTGATGGCAACGAAATGGACATGAGCGTCTTCAGCACAGACAAGCTGAAAAACCCTAAACTGTTCTACGCCGACCACCCTTTCATCTTCCTAGTGAAGGACCAGAAAACAAACTCCATCCTGTTCATTGGCAGGATGGTTAGGCCAAAGGGCGATAAGATGAGAGATGAATTGTAACCACATTAAGTTAACAGGCTGAATGCGTGTGTGAGTGTAAATTTTCTATTGCAATATGCCGAGAGAAGTGCAAATGCAGGTGTCATATCGCACGAGTGCATTCCTTTACCTCACATGCCAACAGCATTCCACAATACACGGCTGAAGAGATGTGTTTAAACATTTTATCCTGTGTTTTAGTGAGCAACGCATTGTGCACACCCTTCCTTTTTAACTTGAAGATTATTTGATATCACTATGTGGCTTCTTTTTGCATTGGCAGATCACATTATGGACTTAAGACTTACATTAAGTATAATTTCCCTGATTAATGCCTAAAATGTAAATGCAGGAAGACAATACCTGTGCCAGCACAAAAAAGGTTTCTGTTGACAAGTCTTAACAGTCTTTGTAAAAGGTGTACAACAATCTTACTTTTGTAGAGATTTTATGGTGCCTGTTGTTTAATTTAACAATACGTTTTAGTTTGTCAAGCACGGCTGCTTTCAATTTGTTAACTCAAAGGATCTTCACAATTGTTTGCCCATCATTTGCACTGCTTTCCACCACAAGCATATATATTTTTAACCAAAAGGCTACATTGCTGTTTTTCTTATTATTGACCCTCCCTGAATGCACTGATCTGCACTGGCAAACAAACCAAATTATGGCTGATTTAATAAGAACTATCTATGATACAATGTGTGCACACATGATTTGACAATTTCAAAATATGGTTTTAGACTGTTAGAAATTTTCCAATTATTTTGCAATAAAAGTGTGAGAAAAACCAAACAACATTGTCAATTAGATTTTTTGATATTTGCTGCTGACATTTACTTTCATGTATTAGAAGACTCTGACTCATTCAGCCAGTCTTGATCTGTCTGTTGTCTGTTTGCCATAGAAGTTTAGCCTTGGGCAGGTCTTTTGAGCCCAGGCCTCTAGTGGGATTTTCCAGCTGAATAACATGGGGAAATTCCACAGAGTGATTGTGTGACCTCCTGGGCAGCCCTACTTCAGCAAGGAATGTGATAGAGTTGCAAAGGTATACACTTTATGGTAAACATTGCAAATTAAACTGTAAATACGCAGACAAAACTAAATATTTTGGTGCATCCAGATGGGTTCTGCAGCTGGTCCAATGAGAAAAGCACTTGCTAAAAGCAACATCATCAAAGCTCCCTCATTAGTGTTTGCATTAGGTTCAGAGACAAAACTTCTAGAAAAACAGTCAATAATGAGCGATTCATTTCATAAATTAACGAAAAGAGCTAGTAGTGTAGTGTGGAGTATCACACCACCTAGAGGGTATATGGATTTATTACAGAAAATTGTCTTCCATATAGTGGACAAATTGTATAATTTATACAACAATCAATAATGATATATTTATTGGAGCAGTACATAAAGAATGTGCAATCTAAATAGTTGTATTTAATCATAAAAATTAAAAAGGGGGAACTATGGTAGACATAAAATGTACTTATGTGCCTTTACATTGCTACAAATATACTGTTCAGAGGTTCAACACTGTTAATTATGGGTACATAATGGGTAAAAAAGATAATAACACTATAAATTATGAGTTACAGCATTAAGTGAAATCTTAGTAAAATCCAATACAGTTGGCAAATTGCTCTGCAACATTTTTTCTTAGAAATAATATGTATTTGTTAGAAATGCCTCGATTACTATACATTCAAAATAACTGTAATGCAAGACATTCCTAGGACTCAAGTGAAACACGTACATTATTCTACAGTTGGAAGAGGTTGAGTCCTGTATGTAATAAAAGGAGGTGCTTCTTTTAAGTGTTTATTTCCCTTGAAAATATGCTGTTAACATTAAGGCATCACTATCCAAAGCCTGGTGATTATAGTGCATACTTAAACTGCATTACTTGAAGAAAGACTCATAAGAGCTGTAGATGTTTATTGATGACTCAGCCAACTGTAGAGATATGGTGGAGGTGGCTATGTTTGCGATGTATACAGTCTTGTACCTAACCTCCCCAAAACAAAGTAGTGAATGCAGTTTCTTGCAACAGGGTGATAAGGAGATAAAGGGACATGACATGCAGGACTGCTTCAGAGTTAACGCTTATAAAGCAATCCTTCATTTTATAATTCAACAAACTGACTATATATATTGAGCTTTTTTTCTCATATCCTGTTGTTTGTATCACTTGAATAGGTCTACATCCTGTTTTTTTGTGTCCACTTGACTGTATTGTGATGATGTAGGCTTATTTGTCCTGTGTTCCTCTTTTGTCTGAGAGACAATTCTGTCAAATTATTGCTCACATGGCAATAAAGTACTAAACTGAAACTATTTTATTTCGGCTATTGGTTGCTTCATAAACGGATACCTAATGTAGGCTAGGCAGAAAAAGAACCATTAAGGTTTTTCAGTTGTAATTATGCTACTTTAGTAGGGTATGCACTAATAACAATAGGCTATGTCACCAGGGGACACTAAACCCCTAGACACTAAACATCGCATAAGTGTAACTCATATATAAAACTAAATAAAACATAAAATATTTCAAATTACACAGCATTCAGGATTCTTAAATGTACATGTATTGCACAGTTACATAGGGTTGAGTTAAGTTTAGCATAAAAAATAAAATAAAAACCTTCCTAAATTGTACCCATAATCTGCATTTAGAATGATACAAGCTTGAAATATAGCTGAATATAGCCTTACACTTTTCTTTAGTGCTAACTGCTAACGGTACTAGGCAGTAGTGAAATCAATATGAGTGAAATGCACAACCCTTTCACTGTTATCTGTAGTTTAGCTAGCTAGTATAACAACGGTTGCTGCAGTCTTACTGGACTTATTGTCTTCCCATCGCTCGTAAGGAGGAGGGGTCGACTCGTGCGAGGACTGCTCGTGCTGTGATGGGACTACAAATCCGTTAGTACCAACAGCCTCCTGCTCTTCCATCATGGCTCCCTCGGCAGACAGGCAGGGATACTGGGGGCGGCCGACCTCAACGCTGGACTGGTGCGAAGAAAATTATGTTGCCTCATTTTACATTGCGGAATTTTGTAAGTGAAATATAATTACGTCGCTTTTTCCTGAAAATTGTCAATTTTGTGGTTCGTTTAAGGAGACGTTTGGGGGGGAGGACACAGCCATACTGTGTAACGTCACGTACCCCCATGGTACGTACAGTCGCTACTGAATAACGTAAACATTAAGTAGCTAGTGATTTATGTTATCGTGTTAGCTCGGCTGATAAATGTTTAGCTAGCTCATACGGCATGTTAACAACTAACGTTATTAGCTAGAGCTGTAACGTTAATGAGGAAAAAGAAAAGCTGTAACGTTAGTCAACCCGTTCAGCTGTTTTGCATAGCTACAGCTTTACTGTAACGTTAGCTATGTTATTATTCCGCACGATCAAGTGTTAGCGAACGTCATCATAGACACATCACAGTTTAACAGTATTCCCCATATGCTCTCATTTGTATCGACTATGGAACGTGGACTTAAATGTTTCCCTTTACAAGGTGCAATCACTAGTAGGTAGGTCTAGCAATGTGAGACTAGCTAGTCATTCAAAGGCAACACTTGAAACTTGAAACATTTCCTCCACACTATCAGGGCGCCTCGTTGCTTTGTCTAACGATAACAACAGGTTCCTCGGGACCCATTATCTTAGATTTAAAGATTGTTAGTGTCAAACTGTTCATGTCAGCAGGACTCCATGCTGAAAATGAGACGTCAGCTTTTTCTGACATGCAGTGACACATGCATTCCTTCAAAAGTATTTGGCCAAACAAGATAGGACAAACATTTAACTGAAAATAGTACTTTGAGGTTACTCATTATTGTGCAGGCAATTTAAACTTGTGGAAGTGATAACAAGGGAATGTATTCAAAAGAGTTGTAATGCAAAGCAAGCCTTTTTCAATTAATACCTGCCAAACTTGTTATTCGGATATAAATCCAATATTCTACTCTAGTTTGCAGAATTCATAAATTAATTTGGCCTACCTCACAGATTCATTGTAGAAACAATGTAAACTCTTTCAAGTACAATTTTCACTGTATGTTAGGGGACCTTCCAGATGCTGTTGTCTTATTGTCAGTGGTGTTCAGGGTACTAAGTGATGCAACAGCATCAGCCTAGTCCAAGGTAAACTGAAGCCAAGTGGGTCAGAGTTGAGTCCACACCAAGAGGCTTTTGTAGTGATACACACTTCATTTTATTGTCCTAAAAAGTAAGTTGTGGATTACATGTTGTAGGTCTACTGTATTTAGCATACTGTATTCATTTCATTGAAACGTTCCTAAACATTGGCCCTGGTGTGAATGCCGCATATCAAGGATACTGACAGTTGAAGCTTTTGTTTGCACAAATGACACACGTTGGTCTAGCTTTTTTTGCCGCAGGAGATTTGTTTGGCATTTAAACATTGATTCAGGTTACAATGGCTGGAATGTGGCATTGTTAATCTGTGCTTTTGTGAATTATCTCTCTTTTTTTAAAACATCAGCACATGGTGACGACAGAAAGCAGACACAAAGGGAGGTCATAAAGGATAAAACGTATCTCGGGTCAGGGGTCTCATCACATTCATGTGATTGCAGCTTTCATTGAAATGTGGAAAAACAAACCACTCGCTTGCTGTAGTAATCTTGGTGTGTGGATTTATTATCAGTAACCAAAGTCCACACATTATGAACTAAGGACTTGTGGAAACACCTTGTCTTTTATCAGACACCTGCAGATAAAGCAGTATTAGTTTTCAAACTACTTAACATCCTGGTAAGCCCAATTGTTTGTACATCATCACGCCCAGAAAGTTCAACATCAGGATCAGTGTTGACCTCTGTTTTATCAGGTTCACTTTGGGCCTGATGATGTACTAACTGTACAGTAAGTACACAGCAATGGCTTAAGGCAGGAACACTGACTCCAGCTCAACCATAGGCCACTTTATAGGGTAGAATTAATAAACTAATCTCTTACAAATAAATGAAAATAACAACATTACAAACAAGCAACACAATTAGAACCCCAAACCCTCTTGCTATGCGGTGACAACTGCAACACAACGCCAATAATATTCAATTTACTACAATGTAAGACTAAAAAAGTTGCAAATTGACACATTTGAGTATTTGGAATTATTAGATACTACTTGAAAAATGACTGAAATGATTAGTCAATCAAAATAGTTGCTGATTCATTTTGTGTCATTTTTTTAACTAGTGCAGTGCCCGTTGAAAATGTGCCTGTTTGGAACGGACCGATTGCTTGGCCTGTGGTATTGCTGCTTGTAGAATTCTTCAAAACCAAATTGTACCCCAAACTTACTTACAGAAATACCCCCAAACCACTTCACATGCAACTCCCCTGTATACCCTACTACTGACTTACAGCGTAGGCTACTTCTACATCAGAGGAAGACATTGTACTACTATATTTACCTGACAGAATCAGAATGTCATCACAAAATATCACAATGACAATGTGGAGTAATCAGACATTAGCCTCATGGACTCATGGCAATGCGTTACCCACCTTGCCCGTTCTCTGGTCCTGCTCACTGCTCACTCAGTGTGAGAGGGGGAGGGGCATATCATTGCTGTGTTATATGTGTATGCTATGTAATTAAATAGAAAATTCACGTATGGTGGCAGCAAACATAGCAGCAGTCACATGTGCATGAATTCCTAGTGCAGTGATCAGGTTTCTGTAAAAAGATACCATTCATGCAGGTTATAATAATGACAACATGTAACCCGGGCTGTCCCACAGAACTCCCACTGCTGTCATGTCACCCAATCACAGAGGTGATCATTCAAAGATGCTCAGATGTTACACAGATTAATGTCTTCTGGGGACTGAGTACCCAGGGCCCTCATGTGAGGAGGGCCCAAAAAGATGCTACAATGAATAGCTGTGGATGCGGGGAGGGGCCCATAGAGAATGCCTTTCTACAGAATTTTGTGCTACGCCCCTGGCTCTAATTTGTCTATGTTGTCTTTTCGAACAGGGAACACTGTCAGCAACTTGATTATGATTCTTCCTCCTATTTGTGGGGCCATCCAGACGTTTCGAGATGGCCTTGAGTTTCGCTACGTCTGCTCTTTCCTCGGACTGGCAGGTTAGTCTGTTAAAACCACAAATGACCTAGCTCTAGATTAGTGACAATAATGAAGCAAACACAGCTCTTGTTTACTTATCGTAGTTATTGACAACAGACTTTCCATTTGTACAGTGTACTGCTGATGCCGTCAATCACATTGAGAATGTCCTGACTTTTAGTTTTAATGTTTTATGGGGTTGTCTGTGCATCGCCCAGCTGTTGGTGTTGGTTCCTGGTGCTTCCACATGACGCTGCTATATGAGATGCAGGTGGGCTACAGTGTTACATTGAAATGTTAATATGTCAGCAAAAAGTGGGTACATAATCATGACGGGGTGACCGCTGAGAGTTTTTGATTTTGGATATCAATTTCTTGCTGAAACTGCATGAATCAGATTTGTTTCTTTGGGAAATGTAATGTAATCCTATAGTGATGAATTAATATATCTT
The DNA here is from genome assembly GCF_010015445.1 of Perca fluviatilis. Lineage (NCBI taxonomy): Eukaryota > Metazoa > Chordata > Actinopteri > Perciformes > Percidae > Perca > Perca fluviatilis. Next base: position 30,897,862 of record NC_053127.1, on the reverse strand, counting down.
TTCTTTGTATTCTCATTTGCAGTTACTGGACGAGTTGCCAATGATTTACAGTACATGCATCTTTGTCTACTGTCTGTAAGTGGCTCAACCTTTTGGATTTATTGCTGTTGAAGCCTTGACTGATGGTCACTGAAAACATATTTAGTGGGATTTTGGCTGTTAAATGAACCATCAAATTCCTTACTGATCGCTTGATCCATTCCAAGAAAGCAGTGTATTTTCTTATTGTGGCTGTAGAGTGTACTGTATGCGATGGTACTATTGATTCTAAAAGGATATGAGTATATCTTCCACATTCTACAGCTTGTTTAACTGTTAAACCATTTGATGCTCATCACTGATCATGTCTATGAAGATGGTTAGCATGATTGGGAGAGAATTGGCTGTGAACCACTAGGCCTGTCACGATAACAAATTTTGCTGGACGATAAATTGTCCCAGAAATTATTGCGATAAACGATAATATCGTCGTTGAGAGACCAATTTGCATCTAATGATAATGGCATAATAATGCAGGTACACTTTTTCAAAGATCAATACACTTTTATTTCTAAAGAATATTTAACACTGGAACTGGAAGACATTTTAAATATCCACAATATGTCTTTGATCTCCTTTAGTATGTCGTCTTTCATGCTGATGTACAGTTGTGGAATTGCCGTTTGTGACACGCATGTTCTCCCAGGCAATTCATAGCCTACTGGCTGTCAAAAGTTTGCTGCATTCCTCGAGTGTTTGTGCAATAGACTACAGACTCTGTACTACATTTTACAATTATTTAACACAAAATATTAAATTTAAATAATATATAATTAATAAATTTAATCTATCTATCTATATGGCTATCTGCCACACGGCGAGTAAATGTCTGTGCCAAAATAGTTCTGTTTTTCAGTCTTCATTTTGGCGAAGGTGCGGCTTCTGCTCCTCTGCAGGTCTGAGCTTCGTGGGGGCGGGCCCACACACACACACACACACACACACACACACACACACACACACACACACTTTGTGTCCGTGGACAGCTGTAGGCTTGTACCGTTAATGCTCTGATCATTGTCGGACACATGCAGCCACTTTCCTGAAACCGCTTGTATGTCCGAGCCTGTCTCCACCGCCTCCACCTGCAGGTTGTCAGCTGTGTGCTTTGGAATGAAAGGGAGAAAAACGGGACGCCGAGTAACACGGTTGATATTGCTCATATACTTTTTAGTTTTTTGACAGCGCCTTAACTGCAAAGTGCTGCGGAAAACCCTGCCCCAACTCTCAACTAGCGTTTTCTGTCTCTCTCTCTCCGCCAGGAGTCCCGCCCCCACAAAGACCATGCGACTGACAAGAGGGTTCACTCCTCGTTACGCTAAGGAACCGAGTGGTCCTCCAGTCTCTTTGGTAGAGAGAGACGAGAAAAACAAACAAGCATGCAAATGGAAATTATCGCGGCCGGAAAAATTATCGAGCTCATTTTTTTTATCGTGCGATTAATTGATTTATTGACTATCGTGACAGGCCTATGAACCACTGCCTCCTGTAGATCATACTTTACGGGCCTTGGTGTTCCCCTCCAATTCCGTCTTGGGAAAGCAGAGCAGCCCAAGCAGGAACACTAAAATGATGGATGCCATGCTCGAAAGAATGCAAGAGCTGTTTCAATCCAGGGACAGCTGTTGGTAAGAGTAGCCAGTTAACTTTACACAGGGTGACGTGCTGGGGGAAGTGTGTCTTTAGGTGGTGTCATCCACACATCTGAGCATCTAAGCTATGCATTAGTGCAACCTTGCACCTAGGCCATGGGTGTATACATAATGTATATTAATAAAAAGTTCCTTCATCGCTGCACATGGGTGAGCACTCTGGTGGGTCGAGGTGTGTCTTTCAGTGTCCCCGTACATATGGAACATGTAGGGTGGAGAGTAGGGCTGTCACGGCCGTATTACACGGTTTACTGAACACTGTATATTGACAGTAACAAAACAAAACAGTAGTGATGCGGTAATAAGCTTGACTGTATTGTGGGCGTGACGGGACACTGCGGTAATGCAATAACAGCGACAGACCTAGTCGAGAGACGATAGAGAATAGAAGGTTACATGTGTAGCCCAAGGTTCTCTGAATGGAGAGACTATCTCTCCAACTCCAGACCACTTCAAAACATGTTCCAATCAGGGTTAGGATAGTCTTAAGAGGAGAAACTTAGTTACACGTTAACCTTCTGTTATTCTCTTTTTTGATTCTTTATGGTTATCCAAGCTGGACATAAATATAAACACATGTGCTTCTTTTTTTCAGATATGAGTGTTTTAAACAAGAGAAGAGCATCAGTTTATTTCTGATTGCATTGTTATTGATCTTCAGTGTCTCAGTCACTGTGGTGAGTATCCATTTTCACTATAACAGTGATCATTTAGTTTGAACAATAATGTAAATAAGGCATACAATCCATCATATCCTCTTGAGTAGTTTGTGTTTTTTTTATCCTTGCAGGTATACTTACAGTGGAAGGAGCCAGTCTTTCATCAGGTAAGGGAGTGCTCGGTGTCATGCTCAGCTGGCTCAGATTGCTCAGTGTTTGCTATTAGGGCTCAGTGTGCCTTAAGTCATGTATTACTTTGTGTAAACATTGGGTTTGCCAAGACAGCATGCAACACGGACTACGTTTACATGCACCCAATAACCCGTTCAAAACCGGAATATTAGCAATAACCCGGTCGCACACGGCCATGTAAACACCTGCAAAAACCCGAATATGCTCATATTCCGGTTTTTAAAAACCCGAATATGATCCCTGGGTTACCCCTTTTCTAACCCGAAATTTTGGTCATGTAAACGCGTATCGGCATATCCCCATCAAAAGGAACATTGATTTGTGTTCTGTGCATGTACTATTCGCAAGGAATCTTGGTCTTTTGAGTAGAGGAACTTCTTGTATGCGCCAGAAAACATAGTTATAATAATAATTATATACTATAATAATATAGTTATATATATATATATATATATATATATATGTCAATGCAGAAAACCTGCGCGCAGTATACCGGAAGTAAACAAGAAGTAGAGGTAAACATGGCGAGACGCAGCACAGCACCACACTTTTGGAGCGAGGAGGAAACCAATTTCTTTATTAGTGTGGTGAAAACCATGAATATAATGTCTTTTGTTGACGGCAGAAAGTACCGAGATAGGGAGATTTATAAGAAGATGACCGAAAAGTTATTGCGTCTTAAGGTTGTCCGTAGGCTACGTCCAGACGCTAACCGTGGCCGCCCGTTTACGTCGGGATATTGCCATTTGATTACAAATTCCATGTATACAGGAGTAACTCTCTCTGCTCACGCATGTAAACGGGTTATTCCGAATGTTTCAGAAACCCGAATAGTGACCTTAACCCGACCATAACCCGAAAATTGACAGCTTGTAAACGTAGTCGCTGAGTTTGGTGCTTGCTGGTTGTTAAACATAAAGAAGCATTTCATACCAAAGCAAAATTCTGCAACACCTGTTATGTTACTGTTTGCTGATGATCAGTTAAATGTTTATTAAGGTGTAGCATTTAAAAAAAACAAAAACACACAGATACTAGGGTCTAGACTGAGCACTGAATCCTCAACTGTGGGATCAAAAATATATAATTTGTTGCCAAGAAGAAGAAAAATCTCATAACCCTAAACAAATACAGTAAACATATTGTATAAACACTTGAAGATATGCTCAGCCACTTCTGTTATACCCAGAGTTTATCTGTACGTATTTAGGGTCTCACATTGTCTATGCGTTGCTTTACAACAGTAAAGCTGCTGAATCACCAGGCAGACAGTGACAGTGAAGGCCAACTGTGGCGTCGCCTCACATCGCTTGTGTCTTTGCCAAAAAGTTGCACTTGAACACACCGCACAGACTACAGCCGGCGGCCATCTACCACATGATCTGCGCCTGCGTAGAGATGTTCCGATACCGATACCAGTATCGGTATCGCTTCCGATGCTGCCTAAAACGCTAGTATCGGTAATGGGAAGTACTGGAATTTATGCACCGATCCGATACCACATAATAAAGCCTTAAAGAAAATCTACGTTAAAGTAGTTTATTTGTTCTTTTTCCATTATAACTGACTGTCAAACTGGATAAAAAAAGCAAGTTCTACGGCATTCATTGTGTTTGTTCATGTTTCACAAAGAGTTTAACCTGAGCCAGACAGACAACAAAGATAGAAATCACATCACATCCATACAGGGATAGTACTAGTATAGAGTTGTTAAAACATAATAAAATATATGACACACTGGTATCGGATCAGTATCGGTATCGGCCGATACGCAAGTTCAGGTATCAGAATCAGTATCGGGAAGCAAAAAATGGTATCGGGCCATCTCTACGCCTGCGTGAGAGGAAATAACTCTCCGTGCTGGCAGTAATCGATTAGTCATTCAAAAAGGGAAACCGGATATACAAACCGTTGCTATGATACCTACAACTAGATCTTGTAAAAATATATGTTTATTTTAAAATACATAGACTTACTCGAGTAGTTATGTATCTCATTGTACGTTTGCCCTCTCATGGGCATTGGCAAAAATAGATACCTGAATAGTTCAAACCTATGTTTCTTTTTTAGAAGTAATATTGGAATGCCATTTTTGGCCAGTTTTACAGCCATATCATGTATTGGATTGATCAGATCAAGATGAAAAATGAGAAGACCCTTCTGTGTGTGCCCTCACAGTCGTTTACTTGTTTTCCTGACTACCTTTTTTCTTCACGTGCACTAATCTCCTTAAGTTGAATAGTCAATCAGATGGATTCCTCTCACTGACGTCTCAGGTGCCAATTGAATGTTGAATTGGCCAAAAAAAAAGGGTCGACGTGTAGCGACGGTGCGTTACACACCGCAAAAACTAGGGTGACGGACTCTCTCCGTTGGCCTAAGTTGGACCGATGGCCGCCGATCTCCTTGGTGTGTCAGCACTTTAAGGACAATGTGACAAAGCTGCCTTTGTTTACTCTTTGGAACAGGCTTTGTTTACTGATCACACTGCTCTATGGTGGCTCATAGTGAGACTGATAATGCCCCAGTTGGAGCACAGTAAACCAGTACATAGAGTGGGGTTCAAATGGCAACTTAAGTATGAGTAGTGTTCTACTTTTTTTATGAGATTGTACTGAATGCCTGTAGCCGTTTGTGTTGAGTTTCCTCATTTATGTGGATTTGTGGAATGTAACAAAGCAACAGATGGATATAGAACGTGCGTGTTTACTGTTATCTAGCACAGTGAATCCCATCCCTTTTAGCTTCATTCAAAATATTGTTTCATTTTAAGAATTGTTATACCTGAATAGGTAAAAGTAAAAAAAGTAAATAGTTAAAAGCATTTATCCTGTAAAAAATAAATAAAAGTATATAGCTCTAAAAGTGACTGGCAGTAAATGAGCATCACACTCGAAAGGAAAGGTTTAATAGAAACATTCGAGAGAAAACCTTGCAACTTTGCTATGGCAGCAGACCGTATTAGCAGGTTATGTAATCAATAATCTCAATGTAGAGTTTAGGCCGCCTGGAATTCAGCAATTGGTAGTCACCAGAGCTCAATGTGTTGATGAACATTTTTAAATATTTAGTAGTCAAAAATTGTATTTGTCTTGCTCCACAAGCCCTTGCTGTGTTTCAAAGCCAAATAAATAATTGTGTCTTCTTTTAGGTCATGTATGGTGCTCTAGTAGCTTGCCTAGTGATGCGATCTGTCTTCATCGTTACATGGTAAGTTTGCCAAGATGACTGTTAAAATAAAAAATATTAACATATCTAAGGAATGGTTGTTCATTAAATTCAATGAAGTAACCACTTGCTAAAGGCTTTCCATGTGGTTTTGGTTTCAATGTCAGGGTGTACCCATGGCTCAGACCGCTGTGTTACACCTCCTTAGGAATCTTTTTGTTTGGGTTCCTACTGTGGAACATTGACAACATATTCTGTGACACATTAAGGTGAGTATTAGCATTGGACAAATATTATTATTAATAATGTTTTTATTATTATGTATTAACTTGCCTAATTTTGGAATCCTGAGAGCAAAGTTCGTTATCTTCCTTTTTAAAAGCAGTGGTGTGGAAAATGTTCACTTAAACAGTGACAGGGACATTAACCTTTTATGTGACATCACAACAATATTGTAAATCATTTTTCTCATGTCAAGGTGAAGTCAGGCAAACTCAAAGTCATGTCAATCCCTGGAAATGTATCCTCTCATTTACTGTGGAATAACTTTATATTTTGTATCTAAAAGTACAAACATTTAGAAAATAAAACATTTATAAAGACAATTTTTTAGCATCCTCTTCTGGAGAATCCCATACTGTTGGAGATACTATTTTTTGTTATTAATTGAAGTTGTCGGGTCAACACTTTTTTTGGTCCCTCAGAGCCAGTAGACAAACGCTGCCCTCTGGTGTTGGAGTAGTAACACAGTTCCATGCCTGGTGGCATATCTTCACAGGCCTTGGATCCTACCTGCACATACTTCTTAGGTAAGCTCCTGGAGACAGCCAAAGTGAGTTTAATTGTGATGAGACATGTTCATTCCCATCTAAATCTAAGGGTCATCTTCTTTTAGCCTGCAGATCAGGTCAACCTACCTCAAGTACAGACCAAATGTAAAGGTATGTCTAGCCCTTAGCCTTTGTATATATTATAGCTTTTATGTAATTGCATTCATTAATGTATTTGTTCATTAATTTAACTATTTGTCCTGTCTTATCCTAACTTTATTCAGTTTCTTTGTGGAGTTTGGCCTACATTGCACATCGAACCACAGAAGACGAGTTGAAATGAAGGGATGGAGACCAACTGAAGGATGGGGACAGCCATATCCAGACACCATCGGCACAGGGACCTGCCAATGCCTACTGCTGCGCAATCAGCCCACAGCTAGGGCACAGGTGCACCCCAAGGCACCACCCCAGGGACCCTTTGGTTCTGCACTGTGGGGATTTACTAAACAGTATAGCACTGAGTACAGTTTAAAGAAATGGAAGATTTTCTTTTCATTAATCATAAGTTATTAGACTAGCTTTTCTGTAATCTTATTGAAGTGTAATGATTTTATTTGCTCATTCATTTTCAATGCAAATATGATGTAGTCCACTGCAGCTGTAAATGTTGAAGGGGGTATGGGTGTTATCTTAATTAGGGTTTGGGAAAAGGGAAAGTAATTATTCCAAAATTTCTACTAGCATATTAATTGTATTTCATTCTGTAGATATTTGAATCTCCTAAGCCTAAAGATATTTAAATAGATCCCTAAACTAAAGTCTAACTAAGACTTTAGCTTACAATACTTAAAACACAGTGTTGTCCTATCCCTTTTAAGTAGTTTTTTTTGTTTTGTTATTTGCTTTTACATATGGCTGCATCTCCATTACTTGAAATGTTCCTATCAAAATATGCCACAACTGGAATTATTAATTTATTTTTCTATCAGTGCCAAAGTTGCTCTGGGATTTAAAAAAAAGTAATGAAATGTGTGAAACATGTTACTGTTTTACCTCGTTATAATCAAGCAAGAGATCCAATGGTCATAATGTTGCTTTTATTATTGCACTGAATTTAAATTTTGTTTAGGACAGGGTTAACATTTTTCCTGCAAAGCAATTTGAACCACTTTTGAAAGCTCAAGTTTCTGTAGACAGAAACACTTTCAGTCTTTAAAGCAATGCTGCACACAAATGTGTGCTCTGCGAAGGTCTAAACTTTTACAACCACAGCTAAAGCCTCCATCAGGGTGCGTTATGTTAAAGGAACATGCCGACTTATTGGGAATTTAGCTTATTCACCGTAACCCCCAGAGTTAGACAAGTCGATACATACCCTTCTCATCTCCGTGCGTGCTGTAACGCTGTCTGACGGCTCCAGCCTTAGCTTAGCCCAGCACAGATCCTGCAGTTAACTGGTTCCAACTAGCCTACTGCTCCGAATTGTGACAAAAGTGACAAAATAACGCCAACATGTTCCTATTTACATGTTGTGATTTGTAGATTCACAGCGTGTACAAAAAACAACGTAACATGAGACACAGCCATCTCCTAACAGTAAACAAACCGGGAACTATATTCTCAGACAGTCTTGCTGCGATTAATGACTCCGCCCAAGTACTATATTCTTCCGCCTGAGAATATAGTTCCCGGTTTGTTTACGGTTAGAAGGCGGCTGTGTCTCATGTTACGTTTTTTTGTTACCGCATGTACTCTAAATCACAACATGTAAATAGGACTATCGATAGCGCATTTTATTCGACTCAGTAGGATTACTGGAACCATTCACCTGCATGTTCTGTGATGGGCTGATGCCACTGGAGCCGTCAGACAGCCTTACAGCACGCACGGAGATGAGAAGGGTATGTATCGACTTGTATTACTCTGGGGGTTACGGTGAATAAGCTAAATTCCCAATAAGTCGGTGTGTTCCTTTTAAGAAACCCATTTGTTGGGGGGGTGACCAGCATTTGGAGGCTCTGATAGGCACAAATAATGCAAACATGCAGAAACATCATGTATCGGACCAACTTGCGACTGATGTGTGCGCAAGCTTGGAGGGTTTTCTATTTGTAATTGTTAACATTCACTCCAAGGACCAAGTGAATAAATGGAAAACGTCTAACTCATTTCAGGCTCGTAAGCTGAAGGTTATGGGAACAAGTCACAGGCAGTTATTTTGTCCTCCTGCATCGCTGCACTGAACCTCCACCTGTTGTCACTGGAGAACAGTATTGGTAGTTAAGTGCCCTCCCTTAATAGAAAAATACTCAATTTCAGTCAAGAGTAGACTCTTTATCTACAGATATTGAACCTACTATGCTACTACATTTGATTAATCCCACTCTCATTTAGTAGTCCCTTTTTTAGTTTCATTTATTAACACCATGGCATCAAGGTCAAATAGTCAAATGACACCTGTAGGGAATATCTTTAAGTAACAGTTTATGATACAACCACTAGGTGGCATACCTTTCCAGCTTATTTCAGACATTGCCAAACATATTGTGGATGGAGGAACTACTAGCTAACTACTGTAGAACTCTTCGGATCTTTGAATCAGTTCTCATGTACTGGATCTGTGGTGTGAAATGAAGGGCTTTTTATTTGCAATTTGTTTTTTTGCTGCTGTAAAATTGTGGACATGTAATGGTAACAAAAGAACCTGGAGCTTGAAATAACTTGTTGGAAGATGCACAACATAATGGTTGTATGGACATATGTGTGTGTGGCCTCCCGAACTGCTGTGTGCTGGATTATCCCCTGAAACAACACATTACCCATCCATAGTTCATTATGCATACACGCTATGCCACTAACTCTCATATGCTTGGGTATAACAATTGCGTGAACCCAGTATTACACACATTCATAAGCACAATGTATGAAAGATAAGTATTAACATTGTTCAAATGTCTGTGTGGAATCTTCAATGTATGTTGTTTTTTTGAAATCCCTGCTCATCGGTAGAGGTGAGCAGTTGTCAAAGAGGGTGCCTTAATGTTATCGTTGCAGTCCCAAGTAATCCAAGTGGCCTTGATGTTCGTGATAAACAAAACCATTCCCAACTGTCCCTTGTGTTGTGCAGGCTGCCCTTCCCCTGGTTCTAAGCAGTTAACGCATCAGGACACACAATACCGGCTTCGAATGCAAAGTCTGCACCTGAATCTTAATTTGTTAGGTTGTTCCTAACTGCAACTGTAGCTTTAAGTTAAAAAAGAAAAAAAACAAAAAAACATTAATGTGTTGAGGCCAGAGGAGCAAACTGTTATCATTTCTTTTGAACTTTGTTCATGTGCCAGTCTTTATTGATGTCCTGTATTGTCAAATAAAAGAACATGTGTCAAGCTATTTGTCTACAGAAGAACTTTACTTTGTCTTAATCCTTTCTGAAGCCATACACTGTATTTCACTTCATGTGTATAACATGTTTTGATTTTTGGAAGGTGCCACTTAGGCCGGCTACACACTGGCTGCGTCGCGCGAGCGTGTCAGCTGCGTGGCGTCCGTTTTTATTTCGGCTCCCATGTTAACAGGTTAGAGCTTACACGCTGCCTGCGTGACACGCTTGAGCCACGCCGAAAAGGCATGCACGCTAGAAATAGTACCGATGCCTATTTTTCACGCGACACGCAAGCGTGTTGGAAGCGTTTCCAGGCAAAATAGAATAGGAAAAGATGCTTATACGTCATTTAGACACTAATACATATTAATAAATGACATGATGTTTGAAAGTCTCTAGGTTTTGATATAAATGTAATAAAAAAAAAATTGATTTTCAAATATTGCACCTATTCTGTAGCCTATTATGTTGTCAATACTGCCGACCTCTTTGCTGTTATCAGATCAGTATATATTTATGTTTAACATGAAGTATACTACTGCTTGAGGGCAGTAAATCAATGGGAAACATCCATGTGTCTAGACAAGGCTAGCAGCAGCAGCGCTGACTCAGACACGTTTCTGGTGTGTAAAGACATAGAAAAATCCACGCAGCTGAGATGCAACAGAAACGCCACGCACACTCACGACACACACCCAGTGTGTATAATAAAAGTATGCAGTTTAGGACATGAAGGCTGTAGTGTCAATAACCATTGCAATACTAACATGCCACTCCTTAATTCTTTATCAACAGTTTCTAGTGCATCCTGTCACAGCTAATCTTTTGTTAGGGGTTTGGATTGAGTCATGCAACTCCAGAGTGTGGCGGTCATTTAATGGCTTCCATTTGTAGAGTGGATTCAGATATTTCTCAAGAGTAAGGTTTTAACGACAGAGCTTTAGAGAAAAGATGTAGGACATTCACCTGGGCTAAAATGACAGTGCTTCATGTGTCGTCACTGAGTGTGACCAAACATCACATTATGACATTCAGCACTACTGTGAAACCCACTGACTCAACAGTGTAACCCAACCCATGCAGACATTGAGGAACTGTATTTTGCGTCACTGTATTTTGCATCACTGTAGTGTAGACCATAACAATCACAGCCCGCAGAAGGCTTGTTCCAAGCTGAAACTACTTGTTTGTGTTAGACAGAGCTCAAAATGTGCATCACCTGGACTTTTCATTCAAGCATTTAGTTACTGATATGCTCCTGTGGTCCCTGAGTCCTTTGTTAGTTACTTGGGTTCGTACACCAGGAGCTGCCCGCAGGCTTCAGAGGTGATGACGGTGTGTGTGTATGCTGTCTGTGCTGCTGTATGTGCAGTCGAGCATGTTGAGACAAAGACAGCTCACAAACGTGTCACAAGGACTGGGCATATTGACAGTAATGATCATTTTGATACTTATTTTATATGTTTATTAAGTTTCAAACCTCACGGTCTGGTTTGGTTTTTGACATACCTGTTTAAGATGATATATTACATCTTTGATTACAATAAAAGAGCCCAGGCAAGCCACTACAGGTAGATTAACTAATAGATATCACCATGGCACTTCTACAGTTCATTACTAACATTAAGACAATTCTTTTTTGTATTACCAGTTTTCTGAAATGGTATGTTTAAATGTGCAAATTAGGCATTATCTAATTAAATATGTGCTAATATGCATACATTTCCAGAACAGAAATGTGAACATTGGATGAATTGGTACAAAATTCTTGTTTCATTTTGTTGACATATTAGAGTCAAAGGTTTTTACAGAGGGGGTTTTGGATATCTCTTTTTATCACTCCATAAATCATAAAATACTGTCAACAGCCATAACAAAATACATTTTTCTCCCATGTTTTTAGGGATAAAATGTTGTATAAATCAGGCTGTGGATAGCCTCATATATGAACAAATCCTTCTGTAAAAACCTTCAATATATAGATAAGAATAAAACTGGAAAGTTTGGTGATGAATGTAAGTGGATATTTCTAGCTCAGAACTCATTTTGAGAAAATACACCAAAATGTGTATTTGGGTTGTTTTCTTTCCACTAGTCTGGAACGAGACATCTTATGAAAGCAGAATAGCCCAAAATCTCAACATTGACCAGTAGGCCTATATGAAAAACAGTGCTTTTGTCTGCAGTGTCTGACCTTAAATCACCAAAAACATTGCTAACAGGGTTCAGTATTTAGCAGCAGGTAATCTGTATAAATGCCCAAACAGCCAGGCACCAGACTATATGCAGGTGCTTGACTGTACTAGAGACCAAGTAGTATACCATATAGGCACAGTTAACATTCAGCCAAAATGAATAGATATGGCTCTTTTGGATCTAAATCCTTTTTAATGTGTGGGGCTAAAATTGCAACAGATTACCAGATGACATGATATACTTAGAATCTGTTACAGTTTTTTAAATCAGCTATAAAAACCTTTAATTTAATGAAATGGAAGGACGGGATGAATATACTTTTATTAAAAAATGTACAATTTGTATGAATTCTGTATCTACTCAAATTAACTCTGTATGTCCCAACTTTCACATCAGTCTGTGTTGTGGCCTGGACCTCTATGGAAATAATATTATTTATAGTTATTTCATATTTGTGATTTCATCCTGTGTCATAGTTTAGTTTTATGTGTTTTTTGTTTGTTTTGTATTGTATTTTGTGTTCCTGCATGTCCATGTTTTATATTGGTTTGACTCTGTCTTTTTTTTTGTTGGTGAATATCAATAGTATCTCTATATTATATAAGTATCTAAGTGTGTTATTTGTATGTTGTTAGGGTTAGAATACAATGTATTCTATGATGTGGACTTCTGCCCATTGCTAATACTGGTTTGTCAACTGAGGACTTGTCAGATCAGTACAATCAACACATTTACAATAGTTGTAATCAAATCCTCATCTGGCTTTCAAAACACTTGTTTTTGTTGACATATTTGTATGGTAAAAAAAGAGCAAGTTTAGAAAAGGATAATTCTGACATGTGCGCCCGGATAGCTCAGTTGGTAGAGCGGGCGCCCATATATAGAGGTTCACTCCTCGACGCAGAGGGCGTCGTCCGGACCACCTGTGGCCCTTTGCGTGCGCTTCCTCTCTCTCTCTCCCCTTTCATGTCTTCAGCTGTCCTGTCAAAATAAAGGCCGGAAATGCCCAAAAAATTATTCTTAAAAAGAATCTTTCCAACATCCACAGGCTTCAACACATTCCTCTCTGGGTAACATAGACAGTGTTATGTAAAGGCAGCCGATGCTGAATGTTCAAGAAATGTCATGTTCTCGCCAGTCCCTGTATGAACACAAACGCCTTCTTTTTACACATGATTTGGGTATTCGGTGTGCTGTAGAAACAGATCCTGTCAGTCAGTGATCCAGATGATGTCATTTTGCTGTACACACATCCGTCAGGCTTAGCATACTGTACATACTGTAGTATACAAACACCAACGGTGTCGATCAGAGCAGCAGAGGCAGGAATCCTGAACTTAACAGAGATCATAAACTGTCATAAACTCAAAACACAGAGCTCTGGCTCAAACCTTTGCAAAACACACGCACGGACGCACGCACGCACGCACGCACACACAAACACACACACGTTTCACTCTTGGCACAGCTTTATGGACTTCCCAACAACACAACTTTATTGGTTTATTGAGAAAAGGAAGAAAGTACCTCCTTAATAATGGGCTTACCAAGCCGTAAAAATCCCCTTCTTTCTTCAATTGTCTGGCATCTGAACAACTCGTTACTGTTCTTTCTGTTAAACATTTATGGAACTGTTTAATGCAATACTTAAATCTGTTTAAAAGTTGTCTGGTTAGTCAGAAATTATTTGGCATTTCCACCTCATACTGACAAAAGGAGGGTTTGATCCAATCCAGTCTGTTATGAGTCAGTGTCAAGCTGTGTGTGATGGAGTCCTCAGGAAGAGCTTCTACCCTCAGGCCACGAGGATCTTAAATGGGGGCGCTGTGATCAGGCGCGTAGCACAATATTCTGGGCCCTGTAGAAAGGCATTCTCTACGGGCCCCTGCCCGCATCCACAGCTGTTCATCTTAGCATATTTTTTTGGGCCCTCCTCACATGATGGCCCTGGGCACTCAGTCCCCTTCCATCCTCCCCCAACCCACCCAGTCCGACACCCCTGGCTGTGATGAATCATGCACAAGTTGAAGGAGCTGATGGGATTACAGCTCACTGGAGTTGTAACAATTTCATGTGAAAAATAAACTGATTCATTGAGGGCTATCATTAGCAGGTTTTTGTCAGTGTTCCCACTTCCTCTGACTCAGCGTTAGTTGTATTCACTGACACATTTTGGTTTTGGTCCAGTTCAGTTTGGTGCCCAAGCTGTAAAACACATGCAGTCTGAGATGACTCAGGTTGGGAATGCTCGAGTTGCTGAAGAGGCTGACCTAAGCAAAGGCTGCTGGTTCTGACGTCACTGCAACTAAGATGTAATAGACGTGTGAAGCCTCACTCTCACAGAGAGCTCAACACACAGGGTGAAAAGAGGAGCTGCAGCAATATGTAGTACAACAAAATATGTTTATTTTTATTTTTTATTAAACCATGTAAACCTATTCTGATACAACCTCTAAATACAATTATGAACCTGAAAATGAGCAGAATATGAGCACTTTAATGTATCTTTGTTTCTCTTCTATAATTGCACTTTAGCTTCCAGCGTTAGTTGTTGGCAGTTTTTACAATGCAAGTGAAGACATACAACGTAGAAGGGTTACGTGTAGCTGAGCTTTATTTTCTTAATGCTAATTAAGTCTACTTCCTACCTACTTTGGTTTCATTTACTAATACAGATTTTTTTGCTCTTGAGATTGAAATTGAGATTTCAGTGCTCATCGTCCTGTGGTGATGGTCAACTACTGCAATGGTGCGCACACCTGTCTATTAGGAGAGCTTGTACAAAGAACTGCACCAGAGTATTAGTAATGCATTTGTCACATCACATGAAATCGTACAAGGTACAATTCCAGTGACATGTCAGCTTCTTCAACCTGTGCATGATTCATCATGAAGCAGAATGTGGCGAGACCTACCTCATTTGGCAGAAAAGAGAGAGAGAAAGAAAGAAAGAAAGAATGAAAGGATGCAGCACAATAAATCAGTTATATTGTTTTTGTCATGGTTGTGGTTTTCAGTTGCAGTTTTCCTTGTTTTATTGTGTTATTCATTCCCTGTTTCCTTGTTATGTACTGTCTCATGCTTCCATTTCCTGTTTTATTTTGTAGTCTCTCTGTTTCTCCTGTGTCAGGTCTGATTTTACTTCCTGCCTTGTGTGTTTTCCCGCCTCTGTGATTGTCTGCCCCGCCCTGATGTGTCTCACCTCAGCCCTCATGTCACCTGTCCCTCGTTACTACCCTCGTTACCTCGTGTATTTAGTCTCCGAGCTTTCTTTGTCGCTTGTCGGTTCGTCGTCGTTTCTCCCTGCGTTGATCCTTCCCAGTGGTTGTGAGTTTTTGAGTTCTCCACCAGCGTGCTTTGGTTTTTGGTTTGGATCTTTCGTTTCATTTGGATCTGTTCATATTATTAATGTGACTATTATTGCCACTGTTCATCACATCCCCAACCGGCACCGTCAGACACCGCCTACCAAGAGCCTGGGTCTGTCCCAGGTTTCTTCCCAAGAGGGAGTTTTTCCTCGCCACTGTCGCACTGCTTGCTCTTGAGGGAATTACTGTAATCGTTGGGGCTTTGTAAATTATAGAGTGTGGTCTAGGCCTACTCTCTGTAAAGTGTCTCGAGATAACTCGTGTTATGATTTGATACTATAAATAAAATTGAATTGAATTTGTGTGATTCTGGAGTTAACTGCCTGCCTCAGGATTCCTTTGGATGTCAGCCCTTTTTGTTTAATAGATCTTCTAACTCTGCCTGCTGCCTCCTCGCCTCCACATTCTGTACTTTGGGTCCAAGCCTGCTATTCCCCAGCCCTGACAGTTTTTCACCTTGCAGACAGCTAAATACAATAATTAATGTATGTGTGTGGGTTGCAAACCAGAGTGCCTGTCTATGTTTTTAACGCCTCTATTATTCGCCATCATAAAATGACACTGTATACGTTTATACACGTTTATTTCACACGTCATCAATGTATCATTAAATACAATTTCATAAGGTACAATGATCATATATAAGCCGCGTGAAATTGGGAACTATTTGGAATGACTGTGACATTTCAAATATACAAATCCATGCACCATAGCTATACTTTACGTCAACAACAGAAATGACACATAACATTACAGTTGGTTTCAATAACTGAAATGCTTTCTTTTTTGTTGGTCTGCTTGGTCTGAGCTTTTTGGCCACAACACTGTACATGCATAATCAATTTGTGTTGATTCCTTCTATCTCATATAGTGCTGAGAAAATGTTATTTTTGAGATGCAATTAAAGGATGCACAGCAGATCCTAAATTGGCATGTTTGAAAATGTGATTCAATGTATGTTTTCATACAAGTGTGAAATGAAAGGAGTTGTTTTTGCAGAGTAGACATGATAATGTACTTCGTCATTGTCTCCCATGAACCCTGCAGGATACAGGGACAGTGTCCTACATTGTAGCAATGTTGAGCAAATGTTTCTCCTAAACCTTGAAGAAGACCAGAAATCTTTCTGAATTTTGTGCCAGTTAGGACTGTTTTCCTAATCTGAGAATGTATATGGTGTTTCTTTGGAGAGACATAAAAGAAAAGCTGTTTCCACCTTGCTTTTCTTGTTGGGACAGGAGCACTCAGTCATAATTAACAGCTGGTCCCCACTGCAGCTGGATCAGTAGCTGCACATGTCAGACACTGGCTGACTTGCTGCGAGTCTGCCTGTCAACCATGAACATGCTCTGGCTGAGTCTTCTGACCCTTCTGACACCCAGCCACCCTCCTGTCACAGCCTTGCCTCTCCGGACCGCAGACCTGCCTACCCAACCCTGTGCTGGACCATCTGAAGCTGACCAGGAGTTTGCAGAGGTATTTACCAGTTCATACATGGGATGATATATGACCCCTGTATGATTTACAGCCAGCTACATTTGCAGGTCTCTTAGCTGGGATAGTGTTGCTTTATTCATGGGAGTGGACTCTGGACAGCTTTATAGCTCCACTAACTTGACCTGAGTGGAGCTTTGCTCAGGAATGGCTGTGATTTGTTAGTTCAGCTAAGTGCTGAAGATTTCCCTAAAAGCTTAACCATATTGTTGACCCACTGATAGGATCTGTGTTCATATGGTGACAGAGATCCTGTTCTACAGCTTTCGGAAGTTCATGGCAGGCTAAAATAAAGCGTAGAAATGTTTATGTGGGGATATACACACATAAAAGGAATACTGAAAGAAAAACGTCTCTAATTTTACATCGAAAGACATTTCTCTAGAAGTAAAATTCATTTTCTTTTCATTGTTGTTATTGTTATTTTCCCTCTGGTTTTGGTTTTAACAGTGGAGCAAATCAGGTTCAAATCCAGCACTAAAATAATAATAAGTTTCAAAATAACTTCAACTTTTTTCTCTCTGGTTGGACAGGCAAATCAATGGAGCAAAAGTAATATTACTGGGGAAATATCTCCAGTCATTCTGTAAACTCTACTCCAACATAGTATGAGAAAAAAAACAGGTTTCGATCACTAATACACAAAATTCTATATATATATATATATATATATATATATATATATGAATTTTGTGTATTAGTGATAAAATTGCACCTTGTAAAATCTATCAGTTTCAATCATCTATCAGTGATGAGTTCTTGAGACTTGTTCTGCTGGAAGTTAAGAAAACATATGACAGCTGCTTAATCATTTTATTATAATTATTATATTATAATACACAACTTTGATTTCTTACGATGTGAAAACAGGAAAAGAAAGATTTATAACTAAGTTATATAACTCAACTGAAGTTTAATGTGACGCATTAATGACTGTTCAGGAGCTCTCCGTCTGAGTGTCTGCCACTTGGCTCCAGCATCAGTCTGACTAGACTCGCTTATCAAGAAGGCGGTAACAGAGCCAGCTGTATTCTTGTGGTGACAGGTTTTTAAGTCGGAAGATAAAACAGGAGTCAAAATATGTGAGCAACCACAGCCACACAGACACTGTTATTTGCCAAGTAAAACATATTTCATGACTGCATTACACTGTGCTTAATGTCAACTTGATGATGGAATGATCTTGATCAAAATAAAATCCATCCACCTCACAGGTGTGGCATATCTCTGATTGGACAGCATGATTATTGCACAGGTGTGCCTTAGGCTGGCCACAATAAAAGGCCACTCTAAAATGTGCAGTTTTACTGTATTGGGGGGATCCAGGGGGTCCGAAAACCAGTCAGTATCTGGTGCTAGGGTTAGGGTTAGTATTCATATCTCTCTCTCTCTCTCTCTCTCTCTCTCTCTCTCTCTCTCTCAACCTAACTGCAGTTTGTCGTCGTAACCGACTTGAGTGGGCAAATGCTCGATGGCGTCCGGCACTTTGGAGAGGTGTTCTCTTCACGGATGAACCCTAACTTATTATTATTGTTTTATTCTTATTACAAATTGAATTGCTTGCCTCAAGATTTTAACATAATGATACACATGCCATTGGTTTGATGCATTTTTACTAACAGTGTGGTTTTATTCTATGATGTATTTTAAATTATTTATGGTTATTTATTGTGTGGTACTTCTTAAAGCACTTTTAAATATAGCACTTATTACTAACTTTTAATGGTATGTGTATATTTATTTTCTTAACCTCAAGGGCAAGTAACTCAGACAGTATTTATGACCCCTTTAAAGATTTTTTTAATATTAGGATAGAATTTATTTTGTATTGGGACGCCGGGCTTTTTATTTATTTATTCATTCATTACGTAACTCTATGTATATGTGTGTATATGTGTGTGTGAATGTATATGTATGTGTATGTGTGTGTATGTATGTATGTGTGTGAATGTATGTATATGTATGTATGTGTATATATATATGTGTATATGTGTATATATATATATGTATGCATGTATGTATGTATGTATGTATGTATGTATGTATATATATATATATATATATATATATATATATATATATATATATGTGTGTATATTTATTTATTTTATGTATTTACTTTGTTATTTATCTAGGAGAGATACCAGGGTAGTTGTGGAGTTGACCTTTTATTTAAAGTTTTTAATTTCCCGCTGTCCTTCCTGTCCAGTGGTTCTTTTAACCTTCTTTTAATATCTGGCCGTCTTTTAAACAGCCCCCTCTTTTTTTATATAACCGAACCCAGTTTTTTAAGGAGTTATTTAAAGTGTTTTATTCACACCAGTGGTCCCCTTGTGCCCATGCCCCTCGTAGCACCCATCCTGGGCGCTGCGTTTTAACCCAAACCTAACACCAGATACTGACGGACCCCCTTTAATACAGTAAAACTGCACATTTTAGAGTGGCCTTTTCTTGTGGCCAACCTAAGGCACACCTGTGCAATAATCATGCTGTCTAATCAGCATCTTGATATGCCACACCTGTGAGGTGGATGGATTTTCTCAGCAAAGAAGGGCTCACTAACACAGATTTAGACAGATTTGTGAACAATATTTGAGAGAAATAGGCCTTTTGTGTACATAGAAAAAAGTCTTTGATCTTTGAGTTTAGCTCATGAAAATGGTGGCAAAAACAAAGGTGTTGCTTTTATAATTTTGTTCAGTATAGATACCAATAATGATACCCTATGATACTTCTCTAAAAAGTATTTTTTTGTTTATTAGAACTATATTTTTGGTACATTATATATATTGTCTAAACATATTGGTATCTGCTTTAAACTGAAGGGTGTATCAGTATGTGGACAGCTACTGGTGACCTTAGATAGACCTTTAACAATAATACTTGTGGCTGTGCTTTGTTATGTCTGTATTACATTTTATTAAAAAAAACTTTGAGTTCATGTACACAATCAATCTCATCACTTCACAGAAGTCTTACATAAATATCTGGCCATGGAGATAAGTACACATATCTATAGAGCTGCAGTGATCCTATAAGTCAGAGGCTACAGTATCTGTAAACCAACTATGGACACCTGCAATTACATACCACTGACATACATACCACATGCATGTATGTATACAATTACAGTACAGCAACGTTTGTGCACTGTACTATTATTGAAGGTTTGAGAAATGTTTGGAATGTTTAATGTGTGGCAAGGTAAGGCAAGTTTATTTTTAACAAGCAAATCAAAGTGCTTAACATGAGACAGAAAAGAACAAAAAAGAAAAATGCTTTAAAGGTCCGATGACATGGTGCTTTTTGGATGCTTTTATATAGACCTTAGTGGTCCCCTAATACTGTATCTGAAGTCTCTTTTATCTGAAGTCTCTTTTATATAGACCTTAGTGGTCCCCTAATACTGTATCTGAAGTCTCTTTTATATAGACCTTAGTGGTCCCCTAATACTGTATCTGAAGTCTCTTTTATATAGACCTTAGTGGTCCCCTAATACTGTATCTGAAGTCTCTTTTATATAGACCTTAGTGATCCCCTAATACTGTATCTGAAGTCTCTTTTATATAGACCTTAGTGGTCCCCTAATACTGTATCTGAAGTCTCTTTTATATAGACCTTAGTGGTCCCCTAATACTGTATCTGAAGTCTCTTTTATATAGACCTTAGTGGTCCCCTAATACTGTATCTGAAGTCTCTTTTATATAGACCTTAGTGGTCCCCTAATACTGTATCTGAAGTCTCTTTTATATAGACCTTAGTGATCCCCTAATACTGTATCTGAAGTCTCTTTTATATAGACCTTAGTGGTCCCCTAATACTGTATCTGAAGTCTCTTTTATATAGACCTTAGTGGTCCCCTAATACTGTATCTGAAGTCTCTTTCCTGAAATTCAGCCTTGGTGCAGAATTACAGACACTAGAGCCAGTCCCACAATGAGCTTTCCTTAGGATGTGCCATTTCTGTGTCTGTAGCTATTGAGGAAGAGAGGGAGGGGCAAGGTGGAGGGTGGGGGTGTGGCCTTGACCAACTGCCACTTTGCTCGTTTGAAAGCCATAATGTCTCTCTCTCTCTCTCTCTCTCTCTCTCTCTCTCTCTCTCTCTCTCTCTCTCTCTCTCTCTCTCATTGGTTGGCCAAATTCTCTGAGCGGGCAAAGCAGAGAAAGGGGATGTAACCTCGCTTGTTATGACCTCATAACAAGCAAGATTCCAGAACAGCTCATCTGAGCTTTCATTTTCTCAAAGTCAGAGCAGGATACACCTGTCACCATTTCTAGCCAATTGGGGACCATAGGCAGGCTGGGGGAACTCATATTAGTGTTAAAAAAAGAAATTTTCATGCCATGGGACCTTTAATTGTCAGTCAACACAAGGCAAGTTTAACAAGGCAGTTGCCGGTTTTTCGAGCCGCATGATAAAAATGCCATCAACACGGCCACTCACTCACTGTGAATACTTCGCACAACGAGCGGCTCTATTCACACATGGGCTCAATCAGACATTACACAGACTCGGGGATCTGAGAGGGTAAAGTCTGTTTAATGTCCGGTCCAACTGATTAGGACATTTGTGTAATGGTGGTAATGCCTATAGAGAAGTTAGGGTTTGCGGTCCATGTGTGAAAGGGACTTTAGATACCAGACCACACACATGCATTTATAGAGGGGTCATTGCGCAGGGACAGGTACAGTATGGCACAGACCTACATTTAAACATCCATATTTAGACAATTACTAAATCCGCCTTATATCACCTAAGGAATATATTAAGTATTATAAGGACTCATGTCTCAGCAGCAATAAGAAAAGTAGATCAGATCAGACAACAGCTGATTCAGAACGCTGCTGCTGAGTCCTCACTGAGACCACAAGAGTGGATCACATCACTCCAGTCATCAGATCTTTAAACTGGCTTCAGGATAAGGCACTGAATTGGCTTAGGCCAAAATACAGTTGGTGAAGGCACAGTGTTTAGCATTTGAATGGTGTACATCAGCTCTCCATACATGCATATCCTTTCAGCTGACTGCAGTAATGCATGGCATGCTCACTGAATTATCTTCTCCAGCAATATCTACAGGACTTCTATGGCTACAAGCCCAGGTCAGAGAGACAGAAGAGGACTGCAGACATACGTGATGTAGAATCTGATTGGACGACTAGACTCTGTGATAAGGTCCGGAAGATGCAGCGCTTCTTTGGTTTGCTTCCAAGTGGAGAGCTGACCAATGAGACTCTGGCAGTTATGAAGAGGCCGCGCTGTGGTCTGTCAGACGTGGAACCATTTGGAGAGACAATTCGCTGGAAGAAGAGCACCCTCAGCTACAGGTTAGGAATGATCAGGAAGCAGGGCTTTTCCATGTTCACCATCTTAGTTAACATTTACTAATTAGCACTGAAAACAGCTCTACAGCTGAGGCTGGAGGGAGTGTTATTAGTTTTGCAGCTATTTGGTCATAGTAAAAGCTTTGGACGAATTAAAAAATCTGACCTGATGATGTTGCTTATTACAATTCATTATGAGGTGGTCATGAATGTGTGTACCAAATTTCATGGCAATCCATTCAATAGTTGTCGACTTTTCACTCAATACCACAAATGTGAACCTAATGAACGTAATGTTAGCAGTCAGAGAAAATGACCAAAGTCAGTACGATTCGTCCTCTGAGGACCATGAATGTCTGTACACAATTCCATGGCCATCCATTTAATATTTTTTGAGATATTTTAGTCTGGACCAAAGTGCTGACCGACTGACCGACCAACAGAAGGACATTGCCATCCAAAGACCCATGCCACCAGCATGGCAAGTACATTATTCTACCCCACTAAGTGTGTCTGTCAAGGTCAGCTCAAAACCCTAACGACAAAAATAACCAGAAGATGACACAAAGCTGCAGCAAAGGTACCATTAATTTATTTTCGACTTAAAAAAAACAACTGTTGGCAAAGTGTGGCAGTCAGTAAGTCAGTGGTGTCAGTGTGTATGCATGAATGAAGGAATAGTAAGTGGAGTGTTGTGTGGTAAAGAAAACAAAAACCACAGGGAGCGTGGAGCATAGGGAACAGCGTTTCCCTCCTCTGTAGCCCAAAGTGCAACACATGGGGTGTGCTCTTATACTGGAGAACACTGGGCCCGGTGTGTCTCCAATAATTGATGACTTGACCACACCTACTGGCGTCTGAAACATGGAACACAAACAGATAGACATCCCAGCAGCCAACAGAGACGGGGATGTCCCATGTCAGATTAGTAAAGATGAATTAAGTAGTAGTAAAATTCTATCTTCTATCCTCAGGATCGCTAGCTACAACCTCCCTATCCCAACCTCGAAGGTTAACAAAGTCTTCAGAGCAGCGTGGAAGCTCTGGTCCAATGTTGCACCAATAAAATTTCGCAAGCGGAGCAGGAAGGAGGCTGATATTGTCATCTCCTTTCACAGTGGCGGTGAGCTTTCAAGAAACGCATGGCATACATTATTTATTGAATGTAATGATTAACTGCACTGTTTGTTGCAGACCATGAGGACGGCTCACCTTTTGATGGCACAGGAGGAATCCTGGCTCATGCCTTTCCGCCTGGGTTTGGTATTGGTGGAGACGTGCACTTTGATGCCGATGAAGACTGGAGCCTTAAGTCAAGTCAAGTCAAGTCAAGTGGGTTTTATTGTCATTTCAAACATATACACTGTATATAGTGAAACGAAACAACGTTTTCACCATGGACATTTAAAATATATTTAAAAAAAACGATATTATATAAAAACGACATTCAAGACAGGCTACATTTAGTACTGGTACAGTACGAGGGAGTGAGGGAGTTGTGTTTTCCATTCAATTATCAATTGTACATTTTGAAATCGCAAAAAACAAATGCAAATTAGGCGCTTCCAACAACTTGTTTGGAGCAGAAGTCAGAAGTTGGCGCTATAGGCTACACATGGCTGTAATCATCCAGTAAACAGACTAGAAGAAGTAAATGTTGCTACCTGGAAACAAAACAATCACCTTGGCCATCTTACCCATTTACGAGAGAAAAATGGAGGAAGGGCTACAGGAATTTGGTTCAATTGTGCAAGTTTTTTTAGTTTTTTTTAATGTCAGCCAGTATTGGCCATGTTTCATGCTGTCCAGAGACGAAGACACGTTATAAGAATATCCTGGACGGCACCAACAGTGGAAACAGCTAATCAGTCATGTCGATGAAAAGTTTGTTCATCAGAACTTAATCGACAAAGGCATTTCCATATCCCATTTAGCGTACCACTTTTTTCCGTCCAAGGCAAAAATCATCTCAGCCCCCTGCTGTCCTGACAGATGAACTGATTTCTATATTGAGAAGTCCTTTTTTCTCTCACTGACATTTATGTAAACAGTTTTGTGCATTATGACAACCTTTCTGTGCCATAAAACGCTCACAAGGCTTGTGTTCTTGCTCTAGGTTTCAACCTATTTGCTGTAGCAGTCCATGAATTTGGCCATGCGCTTGGCCTGCCCCACTCATCTGACCCTGGAGCTATCATGTACCCAACATACAACTTTGCCCCCAATTATGAACTTCAGCTCTCCTTCCGCGATGTGAAAGATGTCCAACACCTGTATGGTGAGTTAACTAGATTCACTTGGATTCAGAAAGGTTGCTGATTATTTTCCAAAGCAGACAAATAGAAAATGTAATACATGTCATACACTGTGACTGCATTGTGAGATAGCGTGTAACGTGCTAAATTCAGATATTCTTATCTCTAATGTACAAAATTGAATACACACATATATTGGATACATAGTTATTGCATATAAAATATTTACATGTCAGTTTAGTTACATGCACAAAATGAGTGTGAATGCACAAAAAGATTTGTTCCCACAGCAGTGGTGTGGCAACCAGCCCCCAAAGCTTAAAAACCACAACATCCTCTTTCTATTGTTTCATAATTATTCTGTTGAAATGTGCTCAATTACAGTGTAGTATTTGGATCAGCAACAACAAATACAAATCTAAGTTCTAACAGTCTTAGATTTTCACCTTTTCAAATTTGCTGTCATATTTTCTTGCATTTCAGTAGATGTAGATGTGGAGGAAGGAATAATCAAAATGGCACAGAGCGTAAAATGGTTTCTGTCAAGAGTTTTGCTATAATTCATGTTTGATAGTAAGCATAACACACACTACACTCAAAGGTACAGTAGTTATCAATGTTTATCTTCATCATAAAATGTGTTCCAACTAAGTTATGCAAATTTTACTTCCTGCAGGCTTTGGTTTGGAATTGATTAAATTATTTGCAGATGATATACTTGTGTGAATCACAGTATCCTTGCACTTCCAGCAGCTTCTTTTTAAAGAGAATATACTGAGCTGGTACATTTCAAAGGGCAGGGTCCTAAACTGTTTACTTCTGTTGCCTGCAGGTATCAGTCCCAATTTTGCTTCACTATTCTCAAAACAACCTCCTCCAAGAACACCTGACAAATGTGATCCAGATTTGTCCTTTGATGCGGTAACAGAATTACAACAGGAGGTCCTGTTTTTCAAAGATAGGTGAGTGAACTGTCCAGACCATATATCTACACCATGCAGGGTGACAGACAGACTTGCTTCTCACCTGGTGTCTCCTTTGATACTGGACAAAACAATAATTTAAAAAGGTTTTTGAGATAACTTTATGCCTTTTCAGATTTATGTGGCGCAAACATCCACAGTTTGATGAAATTGGAATCACCCTGAGTAGCAGTCTGTGGCAAGACACAGTACCTCCCTACTTGGATGCTGTCTATGAGAATGTGGAGAGGAATGTTAACGTGTTTTTCAAAGGTAAAATAAAGTAATATCCTAAAATATAATGTATCTGTAAATGTGAGACAGTAATGTTTTTGTTTCAGGTCATCAATACTGGGTGCTGAGGCAGTTCAATCTTGAGGAGGGTTTTCCAAGAAACATCTCAGACTTGGGCTTCCCCTCCAGAATAAAATCTGTAGATGCTGCTCTTCACTTCAGAAATGAGCATTACACTGTGTTCTTCACTGGCCATGAGTGTTGGAGGTATTTGAGATCTGACAGTTTCCCACAGCTTCCCCCTTCTTCCAGTCTTTATGCTAAGCTAACTGCCTGCTGGCTGCACTCTTGTATTGAATGTTTTCTGTTAGTCTTGGATGGGGCATGGCTAACAGCAATTGGGGTAAAAATGATGGGCCCTATCTTGCACCCGGTGCAGCGCAGTACAAAGCCCGACGCAAGTGTCTTTGTTAGTTTAAGACCGACGCAGTTGTCAATTTCCTGTCCAGCGCCCACGTCGTGTAAATAGCCCATCTGCGCGCCCATGGGCTTACAGGGAGGTGTGTTCAGGTGCATTCTTGGCGTATTACTATCTTGAGGCAACGGAAAGTGATAACGCCATTGACCAACAAAAACCTGGTCTAAAGTCAATGACGCAGCATTTCATTGTTATTTTAACAGCGCATTAGTAGTGCGCCTAGGCTCGTGTACAGCGCACGCACACTATGCGTGTTACACACAAAGGGACATGCAGCAGCACACAAACATACAGGAGATTAAAAATAAAAATATTACAATGTGAAATAGTATTATGATATGATCTCGCGCCAGTGGCGGATCTAGAAAATTTTACATGGGGGGGCAAAGGGGTAGCAAGAGATCTTGGTAGGGTGGCAGGGGAAGACGGTACATGGAGACCCTCATACATAAACTGATATGCCCTACTACGCCCCGCAACGCCCTGCTACGCCCTAAACTGCTACAACTATTATTTCTATTCATAGTTCCATTATCTTTTTTGTTACTATAATTACCATTATTATGAATCATAATTCTCTATATCTGTATCCATCTGTATGTAACCAGCGACCACCAAGACCCTGGATATGTCTGATGTTTCTGTTGCACCAAATGCTTGCTCTTGGGAGAATTGTTGGGTCATTGTAACTTAAAGAGTGTGGTCTAGACCTACTCTATCTGTAAAGTGTCTTGAGAAGAGTGAACTGTTGTTGTATATGTAAATATTTACATATCTAACCCTAAAATATACAACAGAATGGAAATAGCCAAAAACTGAAAACACATCATGTCACAGGACATGTTATGTTACTGTACTGCAATTTATATGTAAGGAGAATATAAACCAACCATATGGTCCAGGGGTTACTGCAGCCTCCTCTTCCTCTCTGTCATCTTCATCCTCCTGATCACTCTCTGCCTCTGTCCCTCTCTCTGAACCTGCAGCCTCCTCTTCATCCCTCACTGTCAATTCTTCCTTTCCCTCTTCTCTTTCACTCATTTCTGCATCTCCTTCTGTGGTCTTCTCCTGCTCTGACCTGCCTGGTCTCTCCAGTTTACTGTCTTCTCCTTCTTCATTTCCCTCCTCCTCTTCCTCCTGTGCACTACTCAGGATTTTCTTGGCTGGCAATATCCCCACTTTTAGGCTTCAGCTAATATCTCCAGCTACTCTGGCCTGCAAAAGTCAAGATGTGAAAAACCTCTTGTTATTCTTGTATTACATTACACTGTAGGGGCCCTGTAGCTAATAAGTAGCCTAAAAACATAACATCAGACGAGATTTATTACATGCACACATCAGTTATGTTTAGACTAGCCTTCTTAATCCCGTTGTATTTGTTGTTTTCCCAGTTTGACAGTAAAGTATGTTGCCTGGTTTAATTTGTGCAGCCGTATTGCCGTGATATGTGAGAGGAAGTGGATTTTATAGTAGCCTACTCCTTAACTAATCATATACAAATGATCGGTCTCAGCAAGCACTGTGTAGTGTGTTGTAACGTAACTCACCGAAACGGCGACCCTCTGTAAACGTTATGAATTCAAACATGCCAGTTTGTAATATTCTGTATTATGCTCTTCTTGTCTTTACTGAAATCAAACTAATCAAACAGCAGAATGCGCTTTACAACCCACGAGGGAGCAATTTGACTTTTGGCTAACATACGCCGCTGTTGTTGATACTGACTGGCCTTTAGCAGACATTATAATTATTACAAATTTAACTTCAGATGAAACGCGTGTTTTTAACTTCACCTGGGAAACAGACTTCACTTTGAGAGGCTCGGGGAGGGGGGCAGCTCAGTCGGCTCCAGTCTTTGTCCGGATGCAGGGCCCCAACACGGCAGCAGACTTGCTGTGTGCGAGCCTGAATGTGCGAATGCTGCTCTGCACGTTTGATGCAGGGACGTAGCTATTTGAGGGGCAGGGGGCTAAGATTACATCTACAATTATTATTTATTATGAATTAATATAAATTAATTGTTTGTTTCAATGTTTTAAGAAGCCTGTGCACATAGTGGCAGTTTGTTTTACAAGCAAAGTTTTTTGAATGCCAAAGTTAGGGGGGCAGCTGGGGGGGCAAGGCCCTACAGTGGGGGGGCAGCTGCCCCCCCTTGCCCCCCTGTAGATCCGCCCCTGTCTCGCGCGCTTTCACTTCACGCACGAGCAGATCAGCTTCTTCCCCTGAAAGTCTCTCCTTCCTGCTTAGCAAATCCTCATAATAGCAATGCGCCAAGGTACAAACGCGCCTGGCTTTTAAAGGGAATGGGAGATGACACTCTGATTGGTTTATTGCATGTTACACACCTATGATTAATTAAGACACTAAGTACAACCCTTTTGAACCATGCGCCTGCCACACGGACCCTTTTTTCACGCCGTTAAACTAGCAAAAGTGGATTCATACATGCCCTAAACCAGGGTGCAAACTACGGGGGAGCTAGGGGGAGCTTGGCTCCCCTTAATAAGACATGGGCTCCCCTGAAAACGCGATTTGTGAAATTTTGGGGGGTCTCTAAAAATATTGACAATGTGTCATTTTGACGTGCAATTTCAGTTTTTTGTAATGTGATCATCGTGGATTATTATGTGTAAAACTGCAAAAATATCATTCATGGTGCGGTGCGCATTTGAACCTAATTCACGTCAATAAAGATAACTATAAATGCTATTCGTCGCTAGAGCATCAAGGCGTGGCGGCGCTTGGTGCAAATTCAACTCATGTTAACCATAGACAGTATATAAGAAGATGTTAACTCAAAGATTCGTAGAAAAAATATAAACGTTGGAGGCCATTAATCGTGCGGCAAAATCCTTGAAATCCATTCTGCAGTAAGCATCATATAGCCATGGCAAAAAGAAAACAAGGCAGTTTAAGTAATTTTGGTTTTACTAAGAAATTGTGTAGCGATGACGTTAATAGCACGACTAATTCACCTGCTGCAAGCCCTGTTAGCACACCTCCCCCCGGGGTGACAACGCAAGAAGAAGCTGAAGAAATAATGTCCTCTCTGGCTGAAGATGATCCTAACCCCTCTTGATCCTCTCTTTCCCTTTAAATTGGAACAGCCAGCAGTGGAGAGACTGGAAGAGCCCATATACATGGCTGTTTGTTAAGGATGGAAGCTTGGGGTGCGTCGCTAAGGTGTAATTGAATGGAGGAATTCTGGTATTCTTCGGTAGCCTGAGTAGCTTTAACCGTTGTTCATGTGAAATCTCAAATACAGCCTGATGCTTTATTTAAAGACTATTTGTGGCTGGCTGTTTGCTATTTGACCTATCTACTCCTGTCGATAAAGTATAATAGGGTAAATCCTTTAGTGCATACACTTGTAGCTGTTATGTATCTTTGTAAAAGTCATTGTAAGTCGCAAGCGCACGGACCCCCACATGGAAAAAAAGTGGGCTCCCCCGAAGGCCACGGTATAGCTCGAACACTGCCCTAAACGCACCTGCGCCAGGCGCTTCACGCCGTGCTCTTAGATCGTTAAAATAGGGCCCTATGTGTGTGATCAAAATGATGAAGAGCTGGGAGTAAGCAGGTTTATGTATGGGCGAATTGTATAGATTAAACTAAAGTCTCTCTTCAGTAAAGATAAACAGGCAATACTTTGCTAAAAGCCCCCAAGTAATATTAAGCCTATAATAATGAGATATAAACTATTTCTTTGAAAAACATCATCTGGTGCACTATAAAAATAAATGTCATGTATTGAATCGTTCATTAACTGTTATTGTAATGCCACAGTTCTTTAATGCTCTTGGAAGATTCTAATATTGCATTAGAACTATGAGTAACTCTTATGTTGTAAACCAGACCAGACTGGAAGTCACATCATTTTTTGCTCCTAGACGCAGATAAAGCTGAGATGCTGGTCAGTGGCCCTTCTCGACATAGACACCAGTAACAGTAATTCCAGACCACTGTGTAATTTCTCAAATGATCAATAGATTATATAGAAAATAGAAGATAGAGGTTCACTTCCTGGGCACTGCCAAGGTGCTCTTGAGCAAAGCACCGAAGCCCCAACTGCTCGGTGCGCCTTTCTGTGGGCAGCGCCCTCACTCTGACATCTCTCCATTAGTGCATGTATAGGTACTGAGTTTGTGTGTGTAATTCAGGCCTGTGTGTGATGTGTGTAATAACAACTGAGTGAAAACGTTGTTATTGTTAAATTCAGATATGTACAAAATTGAATAGACACATACAATACTGTGCTAATGTTTTAGGCAGGTATGAAAAAATGCTGTAAACTAAATGCTTTCAAAAATGGAAGTGTTAATAGTTTATTTTCATCAATTAACAAAATGCAGTGAATGAACAGAAGAGGACTCTAAATCAAATTAATATTTGGTGTGACCACCATTTGCCTTCAAGACAGCATCAATTCTTCGAGGTACACTTGCACACAGTTTTTGAAGGAACTCAGCTGGAAGGTAATCCCAACATCTTGGAGAACTAACCACAGATCTTCTGTGGATGGAGGCTTCCTCAAATCCTTCTGTCTCTTCATGTTATCCCAGACAGACTCGGTGATGCTGAGATCAGGGCTCTGTGGGGGGCCATGCCATCACTTCCAGGACTTCTTGTTCTTCTTTACGCTGAAGATAGTTCTTAATGACCTTGGCTGTATGTTTGGGGTCGTTGTCCTGCTGCAGAATAAATTTTGGGCCAATCGTATGCCTCCCTGATGGTATTGCATGATGGATAAGTATCTGCCTGTATTTCTCAGCATTGAGGACACCATTAATCCTGACCAAATCTCCAATTCCATTTGCAGAAATGCAGCCCCAAATTTGCAAGGAACCTCCACTATGCTTCACTGTTGCCTGCAGACACTCATTATTGTACCACTCTACAGCCCTTCGGCGAACAACCTGCCTTCTGCTACAGCCAAATATTTCTAATTTTGACTCATCAGTCCAGAGCATCTGCTGCCATTTTTCTGCACCCCAGTTCCTATGTTTTCGTGCTTCCATGAAGACCACTTCTGGCCAGACTTCTCCGGACAGTAGATGGGTGTACCTGGGTCCCACTGGTTTCTGCCAGTTCTGAGCTAATGGCACTGCTGGACATCTTCCGATTTCGAAGGGAAATAAGCTTGATGTGTTTTTCATCTGCTGCACTAAGTTTCCTTGGCCGATCCTCAACGTTCCCTGACCTTTTGCAATTGAATTGATGCTGGTTTGAAGGCAAAGGGTAGTAACACCAAATATTGATGTGATTTAGATGTTTTTTTTGGTCCCTCACTTTGCATTTTGTAAATTGATAAAAATAAATAATCATTCTTTATATTTCTGAAAGCATTCTTAGTTTACAGCATTTTTTCCACACCTGCCTACGATATTTGCACAGTACTGTATTTTGTATACGTAGTTATTGCATATAAAATATTTACATGTCAGTTTGGTTACAGGCACAAAATGAGTGTGACACATTTGTAATCAAACAGTAATTTGTCGTTGAGAAAAAAGATTTGTTCCCACAGTGTGTGTGGCAACCAGCCCCCAAAGCTTAAAAACCACAACATCCTCTTTCTATTGTTTCATCATTAGTCTGTTGAAATGTGCTCAATGACAGTGAAGTATTTAGATCAGCAACAACAAATACAAATCTATATTCTAACAGTCTTAGATTTTGTCCTTTTCAAATTTGCTGTCATATTGCATTAGCAATATGAGTAACTCTTATGTTGTAAACCAGACCAGACTGGAAGTCACATCATTTTTTTGCTCCTAGACGCAGATAAAGCTGAGATGCTGGTCAGTGGCCCTGCTCAACATAGACACCAGTAACAGTAATTCCAGACCACTGTGTAATTTCACAAATAATCTCGGTGTTACGTCATCCTACCCTCTGTTATGATTAGCACATTAATGATTCAGATTCTGATCACTAAAATTCTTTCACTCGGACCATCGGCCGTCCTGGGACCTCTCTCTCTCTCTCTCTCTCTCTCTCTCTCTCTCTCTTCCCCCCCAGCCTGTCAGTTTCTCATTTTAGATGTTTGGATCTTAATCTGCCTATACCTCCTTGTATTGTGTGTTGGTTTTCTTTCTCCTATCTGTGTGAATGGTGGGCCTCGTTTGTTTGTGTAGTACGTCCTCTTTCCAAGTCCATATTCTTCATATATGATTAGACTCTATCTATAGTTTTGAATTGGGGGTCAAGGGACAGAGGGTGTCATATGCTGTACAGAATGTAATGCCCCTGGACTACTTCCTTAGGTTTTGATGTAATGACAATTTACAAATGTCATGAAGCAGAATGGCTTACTGTCATTGGCTTTGCTACTCTATGTCTCATCCAATGTGGGTTTTAAGCTAATTAGTCTGGGTGACTTTGCTGGCATCATTAGACACAACATGCACTGTGGTATGCCCTGCAACAGTGTAACCTACGAGGAAAACGTAGAGACAAAGCTTTACCATGTTTTCCGTGTGTCTGATATGTAGGTACAATGAGCAGCAGAAGACGTTGGAGGGATCACCGACACTTATAGAGCAGCAGTGGCCGGGGATTCCAACTCCCATAGATGCGGCTGTCTTCTATGAGGGTAGTTACATCACCTTCCATTTTTGCCTTTAGTTTCATAGCATAGCATTTCAACAACATGCTTTCATTTAATGAAATGTATGTACATACACTACTGGTCAAAAGTTTTGGAACACCCCAATTTTTTTGTTTTTTATTGAAATTTTAGCAGTTCAAGTCCAATGAATAGCTTGAAATGGTACAAAGGTAAGTGGTGAACTGCCGGATGTTAAAAAAAAATTAAGGTTACCCAAAACTGAAAAATAATGTACATTTCAGTATTTTACAAAAGGCCTTTTTCAGGGAACAAGAAATGGGTAAACAACGTAAAGCTGTTCTGCAGCAATAGAGGTTGATCAGCTTTGAAAGTTGGTGCTACCAATTCCCACAGGTGTTCACACTTGTCTGGATTATTTACAACCCCCTCTGTTAGTATAAAAGTATTGTTGGAACACACTGTGGTACCGTACCCTCGGGAGCATTATTTGAACAGTATTGTACTGCAGAAAGTAGTGTGTTGCTATAAAAATGGCGGGAAAAAGGCAAAATGGAAGAGAGACAGACCATCATGACGCTTAAGAACGTTGGTCTTTCCTACAGAGAAATTGCGAAGAAAGTCAAGGTGTCAGTGAGTACAGTATTCTTCACCATCAAAAGGCACTTAGAAACTGGAGGAAACTCTGACAGGAAGAGGTCTGGCAGAACCAAACAGAATCAGAAGACAAGTTTCTGAGAGTCAACAGCTTGCGTGATAGGCGGCTCACAGGACAACAGCTTCAAGCAAAGCTTAATAGTGGTCGTAATAAGCAAGCGTCAGTTTCAACTGGAAAGAGAAGACTTCGAGCTGCAGGTTTGATAGGTCGAGTTGCAGCAAGAAAGCCATTGCTAAGATGTCAGAATAAGAAAAAGAGAGAAGAAGGTGCTATGGACTGATGAATCAAAATTTGAAATCTTCGGTTCATCATGCAGGATTTTTGTACGCTGTCGAGTAGGCGAAAGGATGGTTCCTCAGTGTGTGACATCAACTGTCAAACATGGAGGAGGAAGCGTGATGGTCTGGGGCTGTTTAGCTGGATCCAGGGTCGGTGATGAGTAAAAGGCACTCTGAACCAAAACGGCTACCACAGCATTTTGCAGCGCCATGCAGTACCCTCTGGTATGGGCCTAGTTGGTCAGGGGTTCATCCTACAGCAAGATAATGACCCATAACATAAGTCCAAGCTATGCCAGAACTACCTTAGTAAAAAAGAACAAGATGGTAAGCTTAAAAACATGGAGTGGCCAGCACAGTCACCAGACTTAAACCCCATTGAGCTGGTTTGGGATGAACTGGACAGAAAAGTGAAAGCAAAGCAACCTATAAGTGGCACACATTTATGGGAACTTCTGCAACAGAGCTGGGAAGAACTTTCTGAAGAATATTTGATTTCCATTGTAGAAAGAATGCCACGAGTGTGTTCAGCTGTTATATCTGCCAAAGGGGGCTATTTTGATGAGTCAAAAATGTAGAATACATTTTGGTTTATAAATTGATTCCATGATTTCTTTTTTAACTTAAATTGTTCATTTGTTCTATTATTTCATTTCAGAGTACAATAAGACATTGAACTGCATGAATTTCAATAAAAACCTGGAAAAATTGGGGTGTTCTAAAACTTTGGTATGTATATATATATTGACATGACTTCCAGCCCAACCTTGAAAAAGTAGAACAAAGCATTTTACTTTGGGTCACTGTGAGGGAGACATTTTATTTAAAACCCAGGTTGGCTCCAAAAGAAATTCACACATTAACAAATCAAAACACTTTTGATCAGTTGAAGCAGACAGCATTGAGACCATGCAAATCTACTCAGGCAGACTTGAGTTGACTGTCTTCTCAGATTTAGTTGATTCTGTTGTTTCCTGTAACAGGGTTCCTGTATAAAACCCTGGCTAGAAACTAGAGATGCACCGATTGACCGGCCGGTGACCGGAAT
Organism: Perca fluviatilis; assembly: GCF_010015445.1. Taxonomy (NCBI): domain Eukaryota; kingdom Metazoa; phylum Chordata; class Actinopteri; order Perciformes; family Percidae; genus Perca; species Perca fluviatilis. The sequence goes on along the minus strand of NC_053127.1, from coordinate 30,863,133 downwards.
TGGCTGATTTTCACTTCATTCGGCCATGACCGGTGACCTGCCGGTCAGTCTGACATATGCCGATTTTATGCTAGTCAAATTTACTCAGGCGCCGCATGATTTACATCGCGCAACATCAGCACCACACGTGCACATGCAGGGTTTTCGCTATATGCATGTAGCAGCGGCGCACTGCTGCTTAATCAGCTGTTTATGAAATGTCATAAAGTCGTAATTTTACACGGCTCTGAAGAGCCGTCTGCTCTACTGATCTCAGGCGAACAGTCAGCTCTCTCTCTCTCTCCCCTCTGAGGCTGAAAAACTGGAAACAGAAAAACCGCACTTACACGGGTTGAGTGAAATATGACAGCTACAGTTGATTGGAAAATAGTGTTGGGCACCCTGACTTTGATGAATTTACTGTTTATCAGACCCCAGATGAGACAAGAAGCTAACGTTAGCAAACGCTGTGGTCCCTCTGCCTCTGACGCCCCGCTGGCCGCTGTAGGACGCTGTATTCCTCTGACACGCTGTATTAACGTTAATGTTTAAAACGCTTTCCAGGTTAGTGGGGATGCATACCGCTCAAAACCAACATTAAAAACGTAGTAATCTTCCCTCAGTGTTTAGTTTTGTTGCTAAACTGTGTGTTAAATGAGCGGTGACGTTAAATCATCTATTTCAGGTAATGGCACTCTAGGGTATCGTTAACGTTAGCAGATAACCCTGTTGACAGCAACGGTAGTGTTCATATTTATGCACAATGACACATAAAGCAAAATTGCAAAAAAAGGAACTACACGCTGTTTTCAGGTAACATTACTGTTGATGTTCAAAAAGGCCTGTGTGTGTTTTGAGAAATATCTTATTATTTATTATTTATATATTATTTTATTGCCATTACCTGTTTTCTACGGTGGCCGGGAAGTGCAATGCAACATTACAAAGAATGAAACACTTTTACAAAGCTCGAGACAAATTTACATTTTGGAAAACAATTTACTTTGAAAACAAATTACATTTAAACAAAAATTAGAAAACAAATTTACATTTTGAAAACAAAATAAATTTTAGAAAACAAATTTAATTTTGGAAACAAAAACATTTTAAAACAAATTTACGTTTAAAAACAAATACATTTTAAAACAAAATACATTTTAAAAATAAAATTAAACAAAAAATTAAACAAAAAATTTTAAAACAAATTATTTTAGAAACAAATTTACATTTTGAAAACAAAAAAATTTTAGAAAACAATTACTTTTAAAACATTACTTTAACAAATTTACATTTTAAAACAAATAACAAATCAAACCTTTTACCAGTCCAAACAATTTACAAATGATTCTTCGAAAAATACCACTACGAGTATGAGGTGTTTTACGACAAGTTGTGAGGAGTATAGGATGAAGTTAGTATTGGGTTTTGATTTATATACACACGGAAACATTAAAAACAGGGAAACGACACGGGAGCAGGGGCTGAGTCCGTCTCAGCTGCAACCTGGAGCTCACTGCCCATTCCTGGGAGCCAAACCACACCACGCAGCTGAACCCAGGCGTATTGCTGGCCCCTGGAGGAAGGGAAGCCCGGGAGAATCAGATCCAGACTACGAGGACTGTCACAGCCTGCTGAAGTTTAAATCACAGGTTTCTAAAGGGAGTCTGGCGGACTCGACTGTGACACAAACACACTAAAGCTAAATAAATAAATACATGCAGAAATAAATGAATCATAGTGGGGAGGAGCCATTAACACAAAAACCCTTAGTAGAAGGGTAATTTTACCATACTTAAATTATAATAAAATTCTTTATAACACATTAATTTGTTTGTTTAAACAACATCATTTCATATAGTATATTCTTAACTCTACTTGATCATTAACGCCCAAGACAGTTATAAGAGTTGTTCCAAGGCTCTATTACGATTCGATCCATAACTCGAGTCAAGACATTATACAAAACCTCAACTCGGTATTACTCCTTCGAACTGTTTTGTAAATTTTTTGCTGGTAAAAGTTTATCTTGTTAATTTAAAATTATTTTTTCTAAAATTATTTTTTTCCAAAATTAAATTTTTTAAAATTAAATTTTCAAAATTTATTGTTTTCCAAAATTAATTTTTTCTAAAATTTATTTTTTTTCCAAAATTAAATTTTTTCTAAAATTATTTTTTCAAATGTAAATTTTTTTCCAAAATTAATTTCTAAAATGTAAATTTTTTTCTAAAATTATTTTTTCCAAAATGTAAATTTTTTCTAAAATTTATTTTTTTCCAAATTAAATTTGTTTCCAAAATGTTATTTTGTTTTCCAAAATGTAAATTTGTTTTCCAAAATGTTATTTTGTTTTCCAAAATGTAAATTTGTTTTCCAAAATGTAAAAGTGTTTCATTCTTTGTAATGTTGCATTGCACTTCCCGGCCACCGTAGTTTTCCCTGTTTTCATACATACAGAAGTTTAGTTTGCTAAATATATCAAATTTTTGTAGTTGGATATTGGATGTGAAAAATGGTTCTTCCATAACATTGCACTTTGGATGTTTGTTAATTTCCCACACCAGGAATAATTTATATAGTTCTATTTTATAGTGATCGATTATCTATTCAAAACATTTTCTATGTTCTATGCAAAATGTAAAATTTTCTATTAAAGAAAAGATAGAAAATAAATATTTGTGTGTGTTGTAAAGTGGTTAGAATTTTTTTTTATCAGAATCGGCTAAAATCGGTATCGGCTGGTCAAACTCAATGAAAAATTGGAAATCAGAATCGGCCTTGAAAGTTGTAATCGGTGCATCTCTACTAGAAACTCTTCCTGGGCAGAGAGAATTCATCAGCTTCTTGAGAACTTCTGTCTCCACTGCGCAGTGAATAACATTCATCCGAACCTGCCACTGAACCTGAGAGAACTTTTTTATTAGATCCATTTAAAAAGGTCCTTATCGGTGCTAGTATTAGTCCATAACAGATTGATGGATCACTAATGGCTAGGGTTGGGTACCAAGAATCGACCGGTATTTACCGTACCGAATAGCAACGCGGATTTTGGAGCCTCATTTTGGTGCCAATTAGGATTCGGATTCGGATTCGGATTCGGATTCGGATTAGGATTCCAACAGCGGGACGTTAAGCAGTGTGCAGCTGCCTTTCTCGGAAAAAAAAACACAGTTCACTTTAAACTAGTAAGCTTTGTGGTGCATTCAAAATTATTGTAAAATACCCTATTCCATATTACCCTATTTTTTTAAGGCACCATTCAGGCACCGGCACCGTTTTAAAAGTATTGTTTTAGCACCGGTATCGGAAAAAACCCAAACGATACCCAACCATACTAAGGGCCATGTAATTTGAGCACTGAGCTCAAAAATGTACATTTTATGTATCACAATAATGAATCTTCATTCCCAACAGGGGTTGTCCACCTCTTTAAGGGAAACATCCACTACAAATTCGACTCCAACTCCAAACATGTCTTGTCCACCGGCCCTGCTAATGAGCTGCTGGAATGCAAGAAGAATGACGACAATGAAATACTGACAGGGAGGAGATAATTAAAGGAAAGCACACCATGTAGCTTGAAGCCGATGGTGCTGTGTATTTGATGTGTGTGTATACAAAGTGTTGCGAAACTCCTAGATTCAGTAATAACCACTATGTACCCAATACCAAATTGGGTAACTGATGAATCCAGTACCTCAGTAACCTGTGTTACAGTACCTCAGTGTGTAATACAGTGTTGTAATAATGGCATTTTTACCTTGTATCAAAGTACATTTTTGTGTTGTATTTGATTGTAAAGTTGATCTTACAAATATTTGTTTCATTCAAATGTTGCTGCTGGATGTGTATTATTTTTTTTTTTTTTACATCTTAGATGATACCTCCATTTCAAGACACTTAACAACATATGAAACATATGCACTGTGACAATGTTCTCTTGTATATCTATAAAACATGAATTGTTGCCTTTTTTATTATATATATGGTGTTAATCAATGTACCTGAGACAATTTGCAAGAGAGACTACTCCTCCTCCTAGTTCACTATTGGGTAACAGTGACCAAAATGTAGCTTTCCACATCATTGATGTACAAAGTGGTTGTAGATTACGATAGACACATCTGGATTGAAAATAACCACCAACCAATGCACGCAGATCCTCCATCAAGTGAAAGACCCTATATGTTTTTTATGCAGTAAAACACCCACAAATATGTTATAAAATAAACTGACTTGGGGAGTTACAGTAGAAAATAGGATTAGGCCAAAATTAATTCATGAATAATTATTATGGCACAGCATAATAGTACTCCACGTGTCAGAACTTTTAATTTAAAATGTTCTTTAGGGTAACGGCGGAGCAGTATGTCCTGTATGTCCCTTACCGGCTAACGTATTTCAAGATGAGCATGAATATGGAGCGTCTACCCCAGTTCATGCGAATGCAAATGTAAAATTTCAAGCCAAAAGGAATACTTGGAATTGATGGTGGAGGTAAATATTAATGAAAAAGGACAAGTTTGTGAATGGGCAACACAGATTTTGATAATGAACAACTAAACACGTTACACACTGGACCTTTAAAAAGACTGCATGGCTCAGAATGCATACATGTCTTTGGGATGAATTAAAACACAGATCAAGATGTTGACACCCTAATCATCATTCATTTGACACTTTATTCCAATATTTAAGTATCTAAAATGTAATGTAAATAAAGTGTTCATTCTCAGATGTTATCACTGCCAAGAGGGTTATATATTGGGTCCTGGTTATTTCTTTGTTATTTTAATAACTAGGCTACTTTACATTTGATGGAAGGTTGGGAGATGACACCAGGGATATACAGTGGGGAGAACAAGTATTTGATACACTGCAGAGTTTGCAGGTTTTCCTACTTACAAAGCATGTAGAGGTCTGTATCATAGGTACACTTCAACTGTGAGAGACGGAATCTAAAACAAAAGTCCAGAAAATCACATTGTATTATTTTTAAATAATTAATTTGCATTTTATTGCATGACATAAGTATTTGATCACCTAACAACCAGTAAGAATTCCGGCTCTCACAGACCTGCTAGTTTTTCTGAGAAGCCCTCCTGTTCTCCACTCATTACCTGTACTGCACTTGTTTGAACTCGATACCTGCATAAAAGACACCTGTCCACACACTCAATCAAACAGACTCCAACCTCTCCACAATGGCCAAGACCAGAGAGCTGAGTAAGGACATGTGGTCTGATGAGACAAAAATAGAGCTTTTTGGTCTAAACTCCACTCACCATGTTTGGAGGAAGAAGAAGGATGAGTACAACCCTAAGAACACCATGGAAACATCATTCTTTGGGGATGCTATGTAAGTAGGAAAACCTGCAAAATCGGCAGTGTATCAAATACTTGTTCTCCCCACTGTATGATTTGTTTCTTTGCACATCTTGATGATCAATTTTCAGATTCCGACATATTTTTAAAGGTTGAAAAAACAATGTCATCATCAACTCCATTTAGTAGCTGTCCTGGAGCTTATAAACATATTACACAAGCTTCCTCAGCAAATGGAATTTGGGCATTTTTTAAAAAGATTTCTTAACATTTTAAGATAAGGCATCTTTCTGACCAAATGTTAAATGAACTATTTCAGGCAAATCTGGATCCAAATACAAATTCTAAATGTTATATTGGCTTTTTCATTAGATGTTTTTGTGAAACAAATTTTCCAGATACCCCTAATTTTTTGAAGCCATGAGCAATATGACTGTTAGAAAACTGAGAACTTGTGCAAAATAAGTGTCATGTGTTATGTCATCATAATTAGTGTCTTGTTTTGGGAAACTTTTTTGTTGGTGAGCAATCAAAGCACAACTTCCTCTCGTATCCATAAAAGGAATATTGAGTCTCTGATTCAAGGACGTAGTTGTTTAACACGCCCTCTCCTCAGCCTTTATAACAGCTGCCTGCAGCTCAGAAACACAGGTTGTATTCAACGAAACATGAAGACTTTCAATCTGTGCATTCTAGTGAGCCTGGCTGTCGCAGTTTACTGCGTGCCAATATCGCATGTTACTGGGCAAGATGAGGATTTTGCAGAGGTATGTATTCTTGCTTTGCCTTGTTCTTCAAGCATGCGGAAACTTGAATTTATCCAGATATCTTAATGTTACGCTGTACAGGAAAAAAATGTGGGAAGCTGCTGTAAACAGTTCTGCATATTAACAAACAGATCTCTTCTTACTATATAGAGCGTATTATGTACATCCTGCAGCTGATGCATGTTTAAGTATCAAACTCCTGTTCTTTTTTATAGAGCTACCTGAAGAAATTCTTCAACCTAAAAGAGGAGAAAGGTCCCACTAGCAGACGAGGGGTCAGCGCGGTGAGCAGGAAGCTGAGTGAGATGCAGAGATTCTTTGGCCTCCATATCACCGGGACGCTGGATGCTGACACCATTGCGACGATGAAGAAGCCCCGCTGTGGCGTCCCAGACACCAACATTGCCAGTTTCTCCACGTTTGACAGAAACCTCAAGTGGGAGAAAAACAGCCTTACCTACAGGTGACTGATCTGAAGAGAAAATGTGTGAGAGAAACTTAATGTTGGCAGTGCATGTCGTTAATTATTAAGTATATTTTTCTGTCCTACAGGATAGAGAACTACACACCTGACATGTCTGCGCCAGAGGTAGATGACTCCATAGAGAAAGCGCTGCAGGTTTGGGCCAAAGTCACTCCTCTGAGATTCACAAGAATCCACAGTGGCACCGCTGACATCATGATCTCCTTTGGCCGCCAAGGTGAGTGCTCAATAACTTTTCCTGTGTCTTTCCCAGTTATATACTCTCTCTGTGCTCAGGTTATTGGTTGTGACGTCCCATAAAGTGTCTTTGCTGTAACTACATGTGTTTGCTGTGTCTTGTATCACATTGGGCAGCTGATCAATAATAGCGCTAAGATGCATTTTAAAAACCCCGTTCTGATTTGCGTTCTTTTACACTAATTCACGGCTTGTAGCTCTATTTGGTTTGGAAAACCTGACATGAGTGTGATTTCTTGTCAACAGAACATGGTGATTTTTACCCCTTTGATGGCCCTGATGGCACTCTTGCCCATGCCTTCGCCCCGGGCACTGGCATTGGAGGAGATGCTCATTTTGATGATGATGAGTCCTTCACTTTCAGCTCAAATACCGGTCAGTTTGTTCTCTTGTATTCACTAACTGCTACTGTCAGTGTATGTTTTGAGAGCTGTAACTAACCTGTACTTCTGTGTTTCCTGCTGTAGGCTACGTCCTCTTCCTGGTGGCTGCCCATGAGTTTGGCCACTCCCTGGGCTTGTCTCACTCTGATGATCCTGGTGCTCTCATGTACCCTGTGTACTCATACAATAACCCAGACACCTTTGTTCTGCCACGGGATGATGTCAACGGCATCCAGTCTCTCTATGGTTAGTACTAACTGGCTGGATCATCCATGCCTGTTTGCAACGCATTCTCATTAACCAGTTTGTATCATATCCTACGAAAATGTATGCACACCAATTTGTTTGATATCCTACGAAATTACGACTGCTGGCTGGTCACGTGACGATTAAGTTTAGCGGCCAGTTAAGTTTATCTGCATAAAGGTTACTGTAAGCTGGGTACAGGGAACAGTGAGGAGACGGTCCTTTCAGGGGCTGTTGCAGTTGAGTTTAGCCAACAAAATATTAACGTCAGTTAAGTTCCGGCACCAAAAAAATTAGTCCAGATTAGAAAAAAAGACTGTGGTTTTGGTTTAAACACCTGTCGCCTTAAGTAGTACTCCAGGGACATGAACACGTTTCCTGGGTGAAAGTCTCACCAGAGCGGTCTTATACAGCAGCACTCAACATGATAATAAATACATGGAATACATTACTGTGCATTACTTTTCATAGCTGTATGCACGAATGGTTCAAAAGAACAGCCTGTTGTACACAGCACTTGATAACACTTGGTTTTATGACATTGTTGTAATGAGATTCTGATGTTATTTAACCTCCAGGTCCAAACCCTGATACGGATGGAGATATAGATAAACCTCAGCCCCCCACCACCCCCGATGCCTGTGATTCAACCCTGGTCCTGGATGCTGTCGCCACCCTGCGAGGAGAGATGCTCTTCTTCAAGGACAAGTAATGCAGACATACAGTAGAAAAAAAAATGTGAATGCTGAAGTCCATTAAGACTGTTTTCTCTGCACACAGTATGAATTATAAACTACTTTATGTTCTTGTGTGTTCTCAGCTTCTTCTGGCGGAGCTACCCTCAGAGCAATACACCTCAGCAAACTCTCATCACAAACTTCTGGCCCGAAGCCCCCACCCACATCGACGCTGCTTATGAAAGCCAACAGTCAGACAGTGTCCTTCTCTTTAAAGGTATGTGTTCTCCTTATCTACCTGAGGTTCCTAATCTGACAACATTGTCAAGACTACCTTATGTATCTTATGTACATGCATATATTAAAAAGTATTTTCTTTTGATCTCGATACAGGTCGGAGAGTGTGGGCTTTCAGTGGCTATGATCTTGTGAGAGGCTATCCTAAACCAATTTCCAGTTTTGGTCTGCCCACAAGTGTGAAGAAAATCGATGCGGCCCTCTATGACGTGGAATCTGCCAAGACTCTGTTCTTTGTAGGCACCTCTTACTACAGGTGCGTTCAAATGATGTGAAATGAATTCAGGTGACGTAGGTGTGATGATATTTTACAAGATGGTTTACAAATTTTTAATCAGTCTAATTATTGTCTGTGTTTCCTCAGTTATGATGAGGCCAAGAAGACCATGGACCAGGGATTCCCCAAGCGACTGGATGAGACATTCTCCGGCCTGACCAGCAAGGTGACTGCAGCTCTCCAGGTCAAAGGTGAGTCACATTCAAAGCTGACCTGAGAATTCCAAGTCAAAACAACTGAAATGAGAATTTTTTGTACATGAACTAACATTGAGTCTCTGTTCTGCAGGTTATACTTACATCTACAGTGGATCGTACATGTTTGAGTACAGCCTGAGCACCGGGAGGTTGTTCCGTGTGCTGAGGAACAGCTACTTCCTGCGCTGCTCCAACTTCTAGAGAAGTTTACTGGCGAAGCCTTTTATTTAGCCACTCTGAATGAGAATGAAGGAAACATAGTTAAATTGTCAATACCTATGCAATAATATATCTTAAAATATAGAATTGTATTTGTACACACGTATGGGTTCATACTGGACATATGCCCTTCCTGAGAACAGCACCTTATATGTTTTTTAAAATGGTATTTTTGTGATGTCAGCGATTGCTTTTTTCATTTAATTTAACTTTATTTTATCTAAGTTTATTTATGTCATAGTCCTCTTTTAATTACTGCTGTTTTATTTTTGTATTTAATGTAGTTTAAGTTTGGAACTTTGGAGCATATTACGTAAATGTATTTTCAAATATTAACATTATTACAATTGCACATGTCTACACAGATTTGTACGTCACTGTGATGAAACGTGATTGTATATTTGTACACAAATATAAAAAAACAACCAAATAGGACAAAGTGAAAAGAAATTGCCACCATGATTTGGCAAATAAAGGTTTTTTAATACATTTTTAAGTATGTTTTGTTCTCATTTTGCATGCAGATCAATCCTGTTTGCCATGATATTGCTTTCGCAACACTGACATTTAATTTATCAGTAGAAATCTGAAAAGAAATGCAGTAATATACATTTTCTGTGCAGTATTTCATCTGCAACCTTATGTGGTCCATTTTTAGATCATTTAAAAAAAAATGTTTTTCTCTAAGTACACGTTGTACAGTTGTTTCAAAGGGAGCTATATGAAAGTCATGGGCCAATGCTGAACATCTTACAAAGCCAAGTTGGGCTGTGGAAGAGGATGGCCCCTCTTCCTCGTAATCCTCAGAATTTTTCTATAAATAAATCTTTATATTCCTCATACACTTTTATTTATATTTATATTTCCACTGGGGTAAAGTAGGAGGTTCGAGCAGGGGCAGAGCCAGACATTGTAAACATTCGGGGCTCAGCCCAAACCTGCGGGGGTCCGGCGGGAATGCCCCATTTATGGCATTTACTGTTAAATTAATGACTAATGAATGAGGAACTACTGATTATTTAATGATTAGTTACTGAATGAAGGACTCAAGCACAAAGGATTAGTTACTGATAAACAGACTGGGCAGAGATAATTCTACGGCCTTTTGAGAGCTTCTGTCTTCACTGCGCTTTGAATAACACTCATCCAAACCATATGTATACAAAGTGTTACAAAACACCTAGATTCAGTAGTAACCACAATGTACCCAATACCAAATTGGGTAACTGATGAATCCACGACATTGTTTAAGTGTTACAGTACCTCAGTGTGTAATACCATGTTGTAATAATGGCATTTGTGCCTTGTATCAAAGTACATTTTTTGTATTTGTATTATTTTAAATTTAATCTTACAAATATTTGTTTTATTCAAATGTTGCTGCTGGATGTGTAGTTTCTTTTTTAAACATTTTAGATGATACCTCCATTTCAAGACACTTAACAACATATAAAACATATCTCTGTGATCCTACCAGCACTGTGACAATGTTCTCTTGTATATCTATAAAACATGAATTGTTGCCTTGTTATTGCAACACATTCATTCTCTCTGAGTGTCTTCATATACTGGTGTTGATCAATGTACCTGAGACAATTTGCAAGAGAGACTACTCCTCCTCCTTATTCACTATTGGGTAACAGTGACCAAAATGTAGCTTTCCACATCATTGATGTACAAAGTGGTTGTAGATTACGATAGACACATCTGGATTGATTGATCCTCCATCAAGTGAAAGACCCTATATGTTTTTTATGCAGTAAAAGACCCATAAATATGTTATAAAATAAACTGACTTGGGGAGTTACAGTAGGAAATATGATTAGGCCCAAATGAATGAATGAATAATTATTATGGCACAGCATAATACATGACTCTACAGTAGGCATCTATAAGCACACATTTTGTTCACAATGACATGACACGACATGTCGCTGTTTGGTCACAAAGCACGTCACTGTCTTACCAGAAGCAACAGCATGCGGGCTGGGGAAGACACTTTGTGAGTCAGAGGTATAGCCTATTGATGAGAGAACACCTGAACAAAATATGAAAAAGAATTGTCAAAGACGTACAAAATGGCAAGCATTTCTGTCAAACCTCTCAGAGGAGATACTTTAAAAAGACTGCGTGGCTCAGAATGCATACAGGTCTTTGGGATGAAGTAAAACACAGATTAAGATGTTGACACCCTAATCATCGTTCATTTGAGAGTTTATTCCAATATTTAAGTATCTAAAATGTAATGTAAAAAAAGTGATCATTCTCAGCTGTTATCACTGCCAAGAGGGTTATATCTTTGGTTCTGATTATTTCTTTGTTATTTTAATAACTAGGCTACTTTACATTTAATGAAAGGTTGGGAGATGACACCAGGAATATATGATTTGTTTTTCTGCACATCTTGATGATCAATTTGCAGATTCCAACATATTTTTCAAGGTTGACAAAACAATGTCATCATCAGCTCCATTTAGTAGCTGTCCTGGAGCTTTTAAACATTTTACACAAGCTTCCTCAACAAATGGAAACATTTTAAGATAAGGCATCTTTCTGACCAAATGTTAAATGAACTATTTCAGGCAAATCTGGATCCAAATACAACTTAACAATGTTTTATTGGTTTTTCATTAGATTTTTTGTGAAACAAATTTTCCAGATACCCCTCATCTTTTGAAGCCATGAGCAATATGACTGTTAGAAAACTGAGAACTCGTGAAAAATAAGTGGCCCTGAAGAAGATGTACAAGTAGTAGTACAACCCCTAACCCTATTGCACATTCATGAGATTGTTGTAATGTAATCTTTATTTGATGAAAGTTTCACCAGGCATAGTCTGTTACACGTACCAACATGTGTTAAGTATCCTAATTAGTGTCTTGTTTTGGGAAACTTTTTTGTTGGGTGAGCAATCAAAGCACAACTTCCTCTCGTATCCATAAAAGGAATATTGAGTCTCTGATTCAAGGACGTAGTTGTTTAACACGCCCTCTCCTCAGCCTTTATAACAGCTGCCTGCAGCTCAGAAACACAGGTTGTATTCAACGAAACATGAAGACTTTCAATCTGTGCATTCTAGTGAGCCTGGCTGTCGCAGTTTACTGCGTGCCAATATCGCATGTTACTGGGCAAGATGAGGATTTTGCAGAGGTATGTATTCTTGCTTTGCCTTGTTCTTCAAGCATGTGGAAACTTGAATTTATCCAGATATCTTAATGTTACGCTGTACAGGAAAAAAATGTGGGAAGCTGCTGTAAACAGTTCTGCATATTAACAAACAGATCTCTTCTTACTATATAGAGCGTATTATGTACATCCTGCAGCTGATGCATGTTTAAGTATCAAACACCTGTTCTTTTTTACAGAGCTACCTGAAGAAATTCTTCAACCTAACAGAGGAGAAAGGTCCCACTAGCAGACGTGGGGTCAGCGCGGTGAGCAGGAAGCTGAGTGAGATGCAGAGATTCTTTGGCCTCCATATCACCGGGACTCTGGATGCTGACACCATGACGATGATGAAGAAGCCCCGCTGTGGCGTCCCAGACACCAACATTGCCAGTTTCTCCACGTTTGGAAGTAACCTCAAGTGGGAGAAAAACAGCCTTACCTACAGGTGACTGATCTGAAGAGAAAATGTGTGAGAGAAACTTAAAGGTGCCCTGCCATATAAAACCGTTTTTACTTGCATTTTTTGAAATCTGTTAGGTCCATATGTGTTTGTGTTATGTGGTGAATGTGAAAATGAACTGCTACCTCCTCTGTCAGCTCTAGCCACTGAAAAGAAATAAGCGGAGAAATCAGGCCAATTACAAAAGTCTGACGTGGTGTTGCCTGAGCTCATTACTATTCATGAGCTCACCCAGTTGCGCTGGGTAAAGGATGCTGATAGCCAGGCTCTCATTGGCTAGCTGTTAGCCAATCAGAGTCAAGCAGCTTAGCTTGTTGAATATTAATGAGAACTGGCATAAATTGAGCTGTCTTCCTGTAGGCTTTCTATACCACGCTAGAATGGCTTGAAACAAGGTAACCAAGGCATTTTTTCAACAAAAAATGTTACAGAGTCCATGGTAGAACTTCAGACATTACCACAAAGTCATGAAATACGTGTGGCAGGGCACCTTTAATGTAGGCAGTACATGTCGTTAATTATTTAAACATAACTAACCCTTTTCTGTCCTACAGGATAGAGAACTACACACCTGACATGTCTGCGTCAGAGGTAGATGACTCCATAGAGAAAGCGCTGCAGGTTTGGGCCAAAGTCACTCCTCTGAGATTCACAAGAATCCAAAGTGGCACCGCTGACATCATGATCTCCTTTGGTCGCCAAGGTGAGTGCTCAATAACTTTTCCTTTTCCTTTCCCAGTTATATACTCTCTCTGTGCTCAGGTTATTGGTTGTGACGTCCCATAAAGCGTCTATGCTGTAACTACATGTGTTTGCTGTGTCTTGTATCACATTGGGCAGCTGATCAATAATAGCGCTAAGATGCATTTTAAAAACCCCGTTCTGATTTGCGTTCTTTTACACTAATTCACGGCTTGTAGCTCTATTTGGTTTGGAAAACCTGACATGAGTATGATTTCTTGTCAACAGAACATGGTGATTATTACCCCTTTGATGGCCCTGATGGCACTCTTGCCCATGCCTTCGCCCCGGGCACTGGCATTGGAGGAGATGCTCATTTTGATGATGATGAGGCCTTCACTTTCCGCTCAAATACCGGTCAGTTTGTTCTCTTGTGTTCACTAACTGCTACTGTCAGTGTATGTTTTGAGAGCTGTAACTAACCTGTACTTCGGTGTTTCCTGCTGTAGGCTACGTCCTCTTCCTGGTGGCTGCCCATGAGTTTGGCCACTCCCTGGGCTTGTCTCACTCTGATGATCCTGGTGCTCTCATGTACCCTGTGTACTCATACAATAACCCAGACACCTTTGTTCTGCCACGGGATGATGTCAACGGCATCCAGTCTCTCTATGGTTAGTACTAACTGGCTGGATCATCCATGCCTGTTTGCAACGCATTCTCATTAACCGGTTGGTATCATATCCTACGAAAATGTATGCACACCAATTTGTTTGATATCCTACGAAATTATGACTGCTGGCTGGTCACGTGACGATTAAGGTTAGCGGCCAGTTAAATTTATCTGCATAAAGGTTACTGCAAATCGGTAGTCCAGATTAGAAAAAAAGACTGTGGTTTTGGTTTCAAAACCTGTCCCCTTAAGTAGTACTCCAGGGACACGAACACACGTTTCCTGGGTGAAAGTCTCACCAGAGTGGTCTTATACAGCAGCACTCAACATGGTGCATACAGTAATAAATACATGGAATACATACAAATTACAGTGCATTACTTTTCATAGCTGTATGCACGAATGGTTCAAAAGAACAGCCTGTTGTACACACAGCACTTGATAACACTTGGTTTTATGACATTGTTGTAATGAGATTCTGATTTTATTTAACCTCCAGGTCCAAACCCTGATACGGATGGAGATATAAATAAACCTCAGCCCCCCACCACCCCCGATGCCTGTGATTCAACCCTGGTCCTGGATGCTGTTGCCACCCTGCGAGGAGAGATGCTCTTCTTCAAGGACAAGTAATGCAGACATACAGTAGAAAAAAAAAATGTGAATGCTGAAGTCCGTTAAGAGTGTTTTCTCTGTACACAATATGAATTATAAACTACTTTATGTTCTTGTGTGTTCTCAGCTTCTTCTGGCGGAGCTACCCTCAGAGCAATACACCTCAGCAAACTCTCATCACAAACTTCTGGCCCAAAGCCCCCACCCACATCGACGCTGCTTATGAAAGCCTACAGTCAGACAGAGTCCTTCTCTTTAGAGGTATGTGTTCTCCTTATCTAATCTAACAACATTGTCAAGACTGTATCTTATGTACATGCATATATAAAAAATTATTTTCTTTTGATCTCGATACAGATCAGAGAGTGTGGGCTTTCAGTGGCTATGATCTTGTGAGAGGCTATCCTAAACCAATTTCCAGTTTTGGTCTGCCCACAAGTGTGAAGAAAATCGATGCGGCCCTCTATGACGTGGAATCTGCCAAGACTCTGTTCTTTGTAGGCACCTCTTACTACAGGTGCGTTCAAATGATCAGATGATGTGAAATCAATTCAGGTGACGTGACGTAGGTGTGATGATGTTTTACAAGATGGTTTACAAATTTTTAATCAGTCTAATTATTGTCTGTGTTTCCTCAGTTATGATGAGGCCAAGAAGACCATGGACCAGGGATTCCCCAAGCCAGTGGATCAGACATTCTCCGGCCTGACCGGCAAGGTGACTGCAGCTCTCCAGGTCAAAGGTGAGTCACATTCAAAGCTGACCTGAGAATTCCAAGTCAAAACAACTGAAATTAGATATTTTTTGCAGATGAACTAACATTGAGTCTCTGTTCTGCAGGTTATACTTACATCTACAGCGGATCGTACATGTTTGAGTACAGCCTGAGCACCGGGAGGTTGTTCCGTGTGCTGAGGAACAGCTACTTCCTGCGCTGCCCTAACTTCTAGAGCAGTTTACTGGCCAAGCTGTTTATTTAGCCACTCTGAATGAGAATGAAGGAAACAGAGTAAAGTGTCCATGCATATGCAATAATATACCTTATAATATAGAATTGTATTTGTACACACGTATGGGTTCATACTGGATATATGCCCTTCCTGAGAACATCACCTTATATGTTTTTTAAAATGGTATTTTTGTGATGTCAGCGATTGCTTTTTTTTATTTAGTTTAACTTTATTTTATCTAAGTTTATTTATGCCATAGTCATAATTTAATTACTGTTCTTGTTTTTGTTTTATTTTTGTGTTTAATGTAGTGTGTGGAACTTGTTACGTAAATGTATTTTCAAATATTAACATTGTTACAATTGCACATGTCTACACAGATTTGTACGTCACTGTAAAAACACATATGATTGTATGTTTGTACACAAATATAAAAAAACAAATAGGACAAAGTGAAAAGAAATTGCCACCATGAATTGGCAAATAAAGGTTTTTTAACACATTTTTGTTTTGTTCTTATTTTGCATGCAGTTCAATCCTGTTTGCCATGATATTACTTTGGCAACTTCTCAACCACACCGACATTTAATTTATCAGTAGAAATCTGAAAAAAATGCAGTAATATACATTTTCTGTGCAGTATTTCATCTGCAACCTTATGGGGTCCATTTCTAGATTGGCTTTTGTAATCTTTTTCTCTAAGTACACGTTGTACAGTTGTTTCAAAGGGAGCTAGGAAAGTCATGGGCCAATGCTGAACATCTTATAAAGCCAAGTTGGACTGTGGAAGAGGATGGCCCCTCTTCCTCGTAATCCCCAGAATTGCTCTGTAAATACATCTTTATATTCCTCATACACATTATTGATATGTATTTTTCCACTGGGGTAAAGTAGGAGGTTCGAGCAGGGGCAGAGCCAGACATTTGTAAACATTCAGCCCAAACCCTGGGGGGGTCTGGCGAGAATGCCCCATTTACGGCATTTACTGTTAAATGAATGAGCAACGAATAGCTAGTTTTTTTTTTAACAAATAAAAAACTGAAAAAGTGGGCTGGCAAAATTATTCAGCCCCTTTACTTTCAGTGCAGCAAACTCTCTCCAGAAGTTCAGTGAGGATCTCTGAATGATCCAATGTTGACCTAAATGACTAATGATGATAAATAGAATCCAGCTGTGTGTAATCAAGTCTCCGTATAAATGCACCTGCTCTGTGATAGTCTCAGAGGTCCGTTTAAAGCGCAGAGAGCATCATGAAGAACAAGGAACACACCAGGCAGGTCCGAGATACTGTTGTGGAGAAGTTTAAAGCCGGATTTGGATACAAAAAGATTTCCCAAGCTTTAAACATCCCAAGGAGCACTGTGCAAGCGATAATATTGAAATGGAAGGAGTATCAGACCACTACAAATCTACGAAGACCCGACCGTCCCTCTAAACTTTCAGCTCATACAATGAGAAGACTGATCAGAGATGCAGCCAAGAGGCCCATGATCACTCTGGATGAACTGCAGAGATCTACAGCTGAGGTGGGAGACTCTGTCCATAGGACAACAATCAGTCGTATACTGCACAAATCTGGCCTTTATGGAAGAGTGGCAAGAAGAAAGCCATTTCTTAAAGATATCCATAAAAAGTGTTGTTTAAAGTTTGCCAAAAGCCACCTGGGAGACACACCAAACATGTGGAAGAAGGTGCTGTGGTCAGATGAAACCAAAATTGAACTTTTTGGCAACAATGCAAAACGTTATGTTTGGCGTAAAAGCAACACAGCTCATCACCCTGAACACACCATACCCACTGTCAAACATGGTGGTGGCAGCATCATGGTTTGGGCCTGCTTTTCTTCAGCAGGGACAGGGAAGATGGTTAAAATTGATGGGAAGATGGATGGAGCCAAATACAGGACCATTCTGGAAGAAAACCTGATGGAGTCTGCAAAAGACCTGAGACTGGGACGGAGATTTGTCTTCCAACAAGACAATGATCCAAAACATAAAGCAAAATCTACAATGGAATGGTTCACAAATAAACATATCCAGGTGTTAGAATGGCCAAGTCAAAGTCCAGACCTGAATCCAATCGAGAATCTGTGGAAAGAACTGAAAACTGCTGTTCACAAACGCTCTCCATCCAACCTCACTGAGCTCGAGCTGTTTTGCAAGGAGGAATGGGCAAAAATGTCAGTCTCTCGATGTGCAAAACTGATAGAGACATACCCCAAGCGACTTACAGCTGTAATCGCAGCAAAAGGTGGCGCTACAAAGTATTAACTTAAGGGGGCTGAATAATTTTGCGCCATATTTCAGTTTTTTATTTGTTTAAAAGGTTTGAAATATCCAATAAATTTCGTTCCACTTCATGATTGTGTCCCACTTGTTGTTGATTCTTCACAAAAAATTACAGTTTTATATCTTTATGTTTGAGGCCTGAAATGTGGCAAAAGGTCGAAAAGTTCAAGGGGGCCGAATACTTTCGCAAGGCACTGTAACTACAGCTCGTGCTACCCTCCACTCCCCCTACTGGTTGTCTCATTAGAACTACAGCTCGCGCTACCCTCCACTCCCCCTACTGGTTGTCTCATTGGAACTACAGCATGCGCTACCCCAGGTAGTTCTTCTCGCTGAAGGCCAGCTTGCACTTCTTCGGGTTCGCTGTGAGTCCTGCTTCCCTGAGTGAATCCAGCACCGCTTGTACCCGGGGTAGGTGGCTGGCCCAATCCGGACTTTGTATGACGACATCATCCAAATAAGCCGCTGCGTACCTCTTGTGGGGCGCCAGGACTCGATCCATCAGGCTTTGGAATGTGGCAGGTGCCCCGTGGAGACCAAACGGAAGCCGGTTATACTGGTAGAGCCCCTCCGGGGTGGCAAAGGCTGTCTTCTCCTTGGACGCCGGGGTCAGGGGCACCTGCCAATAGCCTTTTGTAAGGTCAAGAGTGGTTAGAAAACGAGCATGCCCCAATGTGTCTATTAAATCATCGACACGAGGCATTGGGTATGCATCAAATTCAGACACTTCATTCAACTGTTGATAGTCATTGCAAAATTGTACTGAATCGTCTGGTTTGGGAACTAGTACAATGGGACTTGCCCAGGCACTGTGTGACTCTTCGATTATTCCCAACTCCAGCATCTTCCTTACCTCCTTCTGTATAGCCACTTTACGAGCCTCTGGCACGCGGTACGGGCGCTGGTTTACCGTTCGGCCAGGCAGGGTGCGGATCTCATGTTGGACCACTTCTGTGTGATCGGGAACGGAGGAGAAGACATCCTGGTTCCAATCCACGAGTTCCAGGGCCATCTGTCGTTGATGTGGGGACAGATTTGGACCCAGCTGAACCTCATCTCGCGCCGGTTCCTTGGTCTCTGTGGGGGGTAGACAGCTGAACAACGCCTCTCTGGCGTGCCACTTCTTCAAGAAGTTAACATGATAAATCTGCTCAGTTTTTCTTTTATCTGGTTGCCTCACCTTGTAGTTTACTTCTCCCATGCGTTCAATGACCTCATATGGTCCTTCCCAGGAATTTACACTCAGCGGTTGGTAACAGGACCAGCACCCTGTCCCCCGGCTCAAACTCCCTGGGTTGAGCAGATCTGTTGTAGGAGGCTTGCTGTTGTCGCTGACTGGCCTCCAGGTGTTCGCGCATCATGGGATAGATGGCCTTCATTCTCTCCCTCATGGCCCCGACATGCTCGATCAATGTCCGCTGTTGGCAAGGCTGCTCCTCCCAGGCCTCCTTGGCGATGTCGAGCAGTCCTCTGGGTCTGTAGGAAAGTAAGAGCTCAAAGGGTGAAAAACCAGTAGAAGACTGTGGTACCTCTCTCACCGCAAACAATATGTATGGTAACAGCTGATCCCAGTTGCGCCCATCTTCCCCAACCGCCTTCCGCAGCATGGACTTTAGTGTCTTGTTAAAACGTTCAACTAGGCCGTCCGTTTGGAGGTGGTAGACCGAGGTTCTCAGCTGTTTGATTTTCAGTAAAGCACAGAGTTCTTTCATTACCCTGGACATGAATGGAGTCCCTTGGTCCGTCAATATCTCTTTTGGGATTCCCAGACTAGTTGAGAGAAGGAACAGCTCCTTGGCGATTTGTCTGGATGTAGCCTTCCTCAGCGGAATGGCCTCAGGGTACCGGGATGCATAGTCCAGAATGACCAGAATGTATTGATGCCCCCTGGAACTTTTCGGTAAGGGCCCGACTATGTCTAAGCCAATCCTCTCAAAAGGAGTTTCAATAATGGGCAAGGGAATGAGCGGGTTTCTATATGTGGGCTTTGGTGCAACCTGCTGACACTCAGGGCAACTACGACAGTAGTTCTCTATCTCTTTGTGTACTCCTGGCCAAAAGAAACGTTGCATTATTCTGTCCTTAGTCTTCTCTACCCCTAAGTGGGCCCCTAGCGGGTGTGCATGTGCTAGGTGGAGTACTGTGGCCCGATAGGGCTGTGGCACTAGGAGCTGTTCATGCACTTCATCATTTTTTTTTACTATCTGATACACTAACCCCCTGTTTACTGCGAAATGGGGGTAAGTAGGGCTTGTCCTATCACCTAATACTACACCTTCTAATACCTGCACATTTCTTAAGGCATTTGCAAGAGTAGGATCTTGTAATTGAGCTGTACCATACTGGCCTGTGAGAGGGGAAGCTCCTGGGTGCCTTGGACATCTTCTTCACTGGAGAATGGAGCACTTTCCTGGGCCGCGTTCTCTTCTCCCGTATCTGGACCAGTCTCTGTGTCGGTCTGGGCACCAGCCATCCCTATCAGAGCCCGGGCGGGAGTGAGTAATTCGGAGGACTGCACCAGAGCATTCCCAAGGATGAGTCTTGCCTCTCCGTTTCCGAGGTACTTGGGCTATCCTCTGAGACTCTCTCCAGAGTGGGTAAAAGGCTGGGCAGTCTCGTCCAATTAGGACAGGGACGGGGAGGGAATCAACCACCCCCGCCCGTGCGTGTGTATGGTTCCCCGTGTGTGCTGGTCATTGTGAGTTCAGTAATGGGGTAGTCTCTGGTGTCTCCATGGACACAGGAAACAAGGGAGGACTTTCCCTGGGGTCAGGCGCACGATGGGCCCATCAGGTCCTTACGCACCAGGGTGGCCCGGCTACCAGAATCCAGTAGGGCCTCCACGTCATAGTGATTCACAGTTACCGGGCAGGTGGGGGCCGATCTGGGCCGCCATCTACGACTCCCAAGAGTGAGGCGAAGCGGTGTGCGGTGCTGAGCTGGAGGACTCAGCAGTGGGCATAAGGTTCATCGGCTGGTTTTTCCCTTTTCCCACACTGCCAGGAGATATGTCCCATCTCCCCACACCGGTAACACTGTCGAGTTTCCCCTCCTGCTGTACTCGTCCTGGACGCCGCCGGTTTCTGCCCCCCCTGGAGCCGGGATAGGTCCTGGGCGGGGCAGCGTTCGAGGCCTTAGGGTTCTTTGGACGGGTTCCTCCCGCTTGTTGTGGGGCGTACTCCTGGGGTCTTTTCGGAAGCATGCAGCATCTCCGCTGTGGCCTGGTACTTTTCCACAGCTTCGCGCGGTCAGATCAGCCGTGGTCAAAACCTGTTGGCTGATGAACCGTTTTCGCCTCATAAGGCAGGGCGTGGTAAAGATCCACCACACGGCGCCCCCCTACGCCCGCTGCTGTATTCCTCTGCGGATCTAGCCATTTCCTGGTGATCCGGACAAGTTCATGCATCTGCGCCCGAGGAGGCTGGTCTAGTTGGAAGGTCCAGCTGTGAAAGCGCTGGGCCATACCAAACTTTGTGAGCCTGTTTCTGCTGAGGATCTCGGACTTCAGGGCATCATAGTTGGTAACCTGGTCAGGGCCCAGGTCCCGAACAGCATTCAGCGATTCCCCGGTTAGGAAGGGGGCTAACAGTCCAACCCACTGTTGCTTGGGCCAGGCTTCCCTAGTGGCCGTGGCCTCAAAGGCATGCAGGTATGCCTCAATGTCATCGGCAGCCCCCATCTTAGTTAGAAAGTCACTTGCCTTTATTGGGCGGGTATTTTGGACGACCATCTGTCTCTGCAACTGCAATTCCTCTGCCTTCAGAAGGTTGGCTTTCCTTTGCTCCTCCAAGAGCGCCACATTTGCTTGCATCTGGGCTTGCTGGCCAGCAACAAGGGCTTTCAATATGTCCTCCATCGTAGTCGGCGGGTAGCCCACGGCCAACTCAGTAAACTTGACGAGCACAGCTTCTATATCCTCCTTTGACATGCACTAGTTATGCTTGAGCGTGCCCACGTTCTCCACCATATGTGACGTCATGAGAGGCTGCACAGCTGTCAGCGGGGTGGCTCAAGTAGTGCAAGGAGACGAGGTTCAAATAATAACAAGGAATTTATTAAAGTTCTTGGAAGTCAATGAAAACATAACAGAATGCAGACATCTTGTTGCTCTTTAAGGGCCAACACTTCAGGGATGTCTCTTTGGCCTCTTGAAATCATAATTCTCTCCCTCAGGAAAATAAACAGTTTTTCTCAGCCTTACGGTAGTCCAGGCTGCAGCTAGTGGCCAAGCCAGCAGTAAGTCCTTCCAAATGTCTCTCACGTATTTCCACAGGTGAACACTTCCAACGGTGAGTCCCCTCCACAGACAAGTCTCTCCAACTCTTCATAGTCCTCATGGCAACAGCAGCACAGCGCTCTCGTCCTCCTGGGAGCCCAGCTTGGAGACCATGTCTCCCCACCACACACAGACCTCTCTAAGTGTGTGTCCATCCCTTAAAAACCCTTCAGCTCATCAGCTCCTGATTTGTCACAGCTGTATGGGAACATTGGCCACAGAGGGGTGGAGTTCCCGATTATACCAGCGGATGGAGCCATAGCTGTCTTTGCTTGCAGCCATCTCAGGGGGATGTAACGTCCGTCCAGGACACAGCCTCTCGTGACGTCACAATATATATATATATATATATATATATATATATACACACTACTGGTCAAAAGTTTTAGAACACCCCAATTTTTCCAGGTTTTTATTGAAATTCATGCAGTTCAATGTCTTATTGTACTCTGAAATGAAAGAATAGAACAAATGAACAATTTAAGTTAAAAAAGAAATCATGGAATCAATTTATAAACCAAAATGTATTCTAAATGTTTGACTCATCAACGTAGCCCCCTTTGGCAGATATAACATCTGAACACACTCGTGGCATTCTTTCTAAAATGGAAATCAAATATTCTTCAGAAAGTTCTTCCCTGTTGCAGAAGTTCCCATAAATGTGTGGCACTTGTAGGTTGCTTTGCTTTCACTTTTCTGTCCAGTTCATCCCAAACCAGCTCAATGGGGTTTAAGTCTGGTGACTGTGCTGGCCACTCCATGTTTTTAAGCTTACCATATTGTTCTTTTTTCCTAAGGTAGTTCTGGCATAGCTTGGACTTGTGTTTTGGATCATTATCTTGCTGTAGGATGAACCCCTGACCAACTAGGCACATAACAGAGGGTACTGCATGGTGCTGCAAAATGCTGTGGTAGCCGTTTTGGTTCAGGGTGCCTTTCACTCTGTACAAATCACTGACCCTGGATCCGGCAAAACAGCCCCAGACCATCATGCTTCCTCCTCCATGTTTGACAGTTGATGTCACACACTGAGGAACCATCCTTTCGCCTATTGGACGGAATACAAAAATCCTACGTGATGAACCGAAGATTTCAAATTTTGATTCATCAGTCCATAGCACCTTCTTCCAGTCTTCAGTAGTCCATTGACGATGTTTCTTGGCCCAGGCAAGCCTCTTTTTCTTATTCTGACGTCTTAGCAATGGCGTTCTTGCTGCAACTCGACCTGTCAAACCTGCAGCTCGAAGTCTTCTCTTTACAGTTGAAACTGAGACTTGCTTATTACGACCACTATTAAGCTGTGCTTGAAGCTGTTTTTGATGGTGAAGAATACTGTACTCACTGACACCTTGACTTTCTTCGCAATTTCTCTGTAGGAAGGACCAACGTTCTTAAGTGTTATGATGGTCTGTCTCTCTTCCATTTTGCATTTTTCCCGTCATTTTTATAGCAACACACTACTTTCTGCAGTACAATACTGTTCAAATAATGCTCACGAGGGTATGGTACCACAGTGTGTTCCAACAATACTTTTATACAAACAGAGGGGGTTGTAAATAATCCAGACAAGTTGGAACACCTGTGGGAATTGGTAGCACCAACTTTCAAAGCTTGATCAACCTTGATTGCTGCAGAACAGCTTTACGTTGTTTACCCATTTCTTGTTCCCTGAATTAGGCCTTTTTATAAAATACTGAAATGTACATTATTTTTCAGTTTTGGGTAACCTTACCTTTTTTTTTTAACTTCAGGCAATTCAACACTTACCTTTGTACCATTTCAAGCTATTCATTGGACTTGAACTGCTAAAATTTCAATAAAAAACAAAAAAAAATTGGGGTGTTCTAAAACTTTTGACCAGTAGTGTGTATATATTAACATGACTTCCAGCCCAACCTTGAAAAAGTAGAACAAAGCATTTCACTTTGGGTCACTGTGATTGAGACATTTTATTTAAAACCCAGGTTGGCTCCAAAAGAAATTCACACCTTAACAAATCAAAACACTTTTGATCAGTTGAAGTAGACAGTATTGAGTCTATGCAAATCTACTCAGGCAGACTTGAGTTGAATTTCTTCTCAGCTTTTGTTTATTCTGTTGTTTCCTGTAACCTTATATAAAACCCTGGCTAGAAACTCATCCTGGGCAGAGATAGTTCTACAGCTTTTTGAGAGCTTTCTGAGAACTTCTGTCTCCACTGTGCAGTAAATAAAACTCGTCCGAACCAGCAACTGAATCGGACCTGAAAGAACTTTTCTTCCATACTGGCTATTACTATCCATCCATCCATCCATCCATCTTCGTCCGCTTATCCAGAGTCGGGTTGCGGGGGCAGCAACTCCAGCAGGGGACCCCAATCTTCCCTTTCCTGAGCCACATTAACCATCTCCGACTGGGGGATCCCAAGGCGTTCCCAGGCCAGGTTGGAGATATAATCCCTCCACCTAGTCCTGGGTCTTCCCCGAGGCCTCCTCCCAGCCGGATGTACCTGAAACACCTCCCAAGGCAGTAGCCCAGGGGGCATCCTTACCAGATGCCCAAACAACCTCAACTGGCTCCTTTCGACGCAAAGGAGCAGCAGCTCTACTCCGAGCTCCTCACGGATGACTGAGCTTCTCACCCTATCTCTAAGGGAAATGCCAGCCACCCTCCTGAGGTAACCCATTTCGGCCGCTTGTACCCTGGATCTCGTTCTTTCGGTCATGACCCAGCCTTCATGACGATAGGTGAGGGTAGGAACGAAAACTGACCGGTAGATCAAGAGCTTTGCCTTCTGGCTCAGCTCTCTTTTTGTCACAACGGTGCGATAAATTGAATGTAATACCGCCCCCGCTGCACCGATTTTCCGACCAATCTCCTGTTCCATTGTCCCCTTACTCGTGAACAAGACCCCAAGGTATTTGAACTCCTTCACTTGGGGTAAGGACTAATTCCCTACCTGGAGAAGGCAGTAATGGCATGGCCTCAGATTTAGAGGTGCTGATGCTCATCCCAGCCGCTTCACACTCGGCTGCGATCCGATCTAGTGAGTGCTAAAGGTCACAGGCCAATGATGCCATCAGGACCACATCATCTGCAAAAAGCAGCGATGAGAGACCCATGTCTATTACTAGATCCATTTAAAAAGGTCCTTATTGGTGCTAGTATTAGTCCATATCAGATTGATGGATAACTAATGACCATGTATTTTGAGCACTGAGCTAAAAAATTTACATTTTATGTATCCCAATAATGAATCTTCATTCCCAACAGGAGTTGTCCACTTCTTTAAGGGAAACATCCACTATAAATTTGACTCAGAATCCAAACATGTCTTCTCCACCGGTCCTGCTAACGACCTGCTGGAATGCAAGAACAATTGACGACAATGAAATACTGACAGGGAGGAGATAATTGAAGGAAAGCACACCATGTAGCCTGAAGCTAATGCTATGTATTTGATGTGTGTGTATACAGTGTTACAAAACACCTAGATTCAGTAGAAACCACAATGTACCCAATACCAAATTGGGTAACTGATGAATCCACGACAGTGGTCAAAGTGTTACAGTACCTCAGTGTGTAATACCATGTTGTAATATATAATATGTTTTGTGTTGGATTTGATTTTAAAGTTGAACTTACAAATATTTGTTTCATTCAAATGTTGCTGCTGAAAGTGTAGTTTTTTTGTTTTTTTTTACATTTTAGATGATACCTCCATTTCAAGACACTTAACAGCATATAAAATATATATCTGTGATTCTGCCAGCATTGTGACAATGTTCTGTTGTATATCTATAAAACATGAATCTTTGCCTTTTTATTGCAACACATTCATTCTCTCTGAGTGTCTTCATATACTGGTGTTGATCAATGTACCTGAGACAATTTGAAACAGACACTACTACTCCTCCTAGTTCACTATTGGGTAACAGTGACCAAAATGTAGCTTTCCACATCATTGATGTACAAAGTGGTTGTAGATTACTATAGACACACCTGGATTGAAAATAACCACTAACCAATGCACGCAGATCCTCCATCAAGTGAAAGACCCTATATGTTTTTTATGCAGTAAAACACCCACAAATATGTTATAAAATAAACTGACTTGGAGAGTTACAGTAGGAAATATGATTAGGCCCAAATGAATGAATGAATAATTATTATGGCACAGCATAATACATGACTCTACAGTAGGCATCTATAAGTACTCCACATTTTGTTCACAATGACATGACACGACATGTCGCTGTTTGGTCACAAAGCACGTCACTGTCTTACCAGAAGCAACAGCATGCGGGCTGGGGAAGACACTTTGTGAGTCAGAGGTATAGCCTATTGATGAGAGAACACCTGAACAAAATATGAAATAGAATTGTCAAAGACGTACAAAATGGCAAGCATTTCTGTCAAACCTCTCAGAGGAGATACTTTAAAAAGACTGCGTGGCTCAGAATGCATACAGGTCTTTGGGATGAAGTAAAACACAGATCAAGATGTTGACACCCTAATCCTCGTTCATTTGAGAGTTTATTCCAATTTTTAAGTATCTAAAATGTAATGTCAATAAAGTGTTCATTCTCAGCTGTTATCACTGCCAAGAGGGTTATATATTTGGTTATGATTATTTCTTTGTTATTTTATAACTAGGCTACTTTACATTTGATGGAAGGTTGGGAGATGACACCAGGAATATATGATTTGTTTTTTTGCACATCTTGATAATCAATTTGCAGATTCTGACATATTTTTCCATGTTGACAAAACAATGTCATCATCAAACATATTACATAAGCTTCCTCAGCAAATGGAATTCGGGCAGTTTTCAAAAAGATTTCTTAACATTTTAAGATAAGGCATTTTCTGACCAAATCTTAAATGAACTATTTCAGGAAAATCTGGATCCAAATACAAATTCTAAATGTTATATTGGCTTTTTTATTAGATTTTTTTGTGAAACTAATTTTCCAGATACCCCTCATTTTTTGAAGCCATGGAAATGGAATGGAATGGAAATTGATTTATTTGAAACAGGGACAATGCACAAATAAACATTAAACTTGTTAAACAAGAGAATATGTCGTTGGCCAGATTATAACAACAATTGCTAATTTCCACCTGTAGTCCCTGGGCAGGTATGACAAATTTAAAAAACAATTTACAATTTTAAATAGAAATATCACAAAACTATATAATATATATAAATGACAGGATGTGCATAGTAATTAAGAACAAACAGTTTAGTTAAAACAGGGGCGCCATCAGCCCACTCACCATGAGCAATACGACTGTTGGAAATTGAGAACTTGTGCAAAATAAGTGTCTCTGAAGAAGATGTACAAGTAGCAGTACAACCCCTAACCCTATGGCAGATTCATGAGATTGTTGTAATGTAATCTTTATTTGATAAAAATGTCACTAGGCGTAGTCTGTTACATGTACCAACATGTGTTATGTCATCATAATTAGGGTCTTGTTTTGGGAAACTTTTTTGTTGGGTGAGCAATCAAAGCACAACTTCCTCTCGTATCCATAAAAGGAATATTGAGTCTCTGATTCAAGGACGTAGTTGTTTAACACGCCCTCTCCTCAGCCTTTATAACAGCTGCCTGCAGCTCAGAAACACAGGTTGTATTCAACGAAACATGAAGACTTTCAATCTGTGCATTCTAGTGAGCCTGGCTGTCGCAGTTTACTGCGTGCCAATATCGCATGTTACTGGGCAAGATGAGGATTTTGCAGAGGTATGTATTCTTGCTTTGCCTTGTTCTTCAAGCATGTGGAAACTTGAATTTATCCAGATATCTTAATGTTACGCTGTACAGGAAAAAAATGTGGGAAGCTGCTGTAAATAGATTTGCATATTAACAAACAGATCACTTCTTACTATATAGAGCGTATTATGTACATCCTGCAGCTGATGCATGTTTAAGTATCAAACACCTGTTCTTTTTTACAGAGCTACCTGAAGAAATTCTTCAACCTAACAGAGGAGAAAGGTCCCACTAGCAGACGTGGGGTCAGCGCGGTGAGCAGGAAGCTGAGTGAGATGCAGAGATTCTTTGGCCTCCATATCACCGGGACTCTGGATGCTGACACCATGACGATGATGAAGAAGCCCCGCTGTGGCGTCCCAGACACCAACATTGCCAGTTTCTCCACGTTTGGAAGTAACCTCAAGTGGGAGAAAAACAGCCTTACCTACAGGTGACTGATCTGAAGAGAAAATGTATGAGAGAAACATAAAGGTGCCCTGCCATATAAAACCGTTTTTACTTGCACTTTTTGAAATCTGTTAGGTCCATATGTGTTTGTGTTATGTGGTGAATGTGAAAATGAACTGCTACCTCCTCTGTCAGCTCTAGCCACTGAAAAGAAATAAGCGGAGAAATCAGGCCAATTACAAAAGTCTGACGTGGTGTTGCCTGAGCTCATTACTATTCATGAGCTCACCCAGTTGCGCTGGGTAAAGGATGCTGATAGCCAGGCTCTCATTGGCTAGCTGTTAGCCAATCAGAGTCAAGCAGCTTAGCTTGTTGAATATTAATGAGAACTGGCATAAATTGAGCTGTCTTCCTGTAGGCTTTCTATACCACGCTAGAATGGCTTGAAACAAGGTAACCAAGGCATTTTTTCAACAAAAAATGTTACAGAGTCCATGGTAGAACTTCAGACATTACCACAAAGTCATGAAATACGTATGGCAGGGCACCTTTAATGTAGGCAGTACATGTCATTAATTATTTAAACATAACTAACCCTTTTCTGTCCTACAGGATAGAGAACTACACACCTGACATGTCTGCGTCAGAGGTAGATGACTCCATAGAGAAAGCGCTGCAGGTTTGGGCCAAAGTCACTCCTCTGAGATTCACAAGAATCCAAAGTGGCACCGCTGACATCATGATCTCCTTTGGCCGCCGAGGTGAGTGCTCAATAACTTTTCCTGTGTCTTTCCCAGTTATATACTCTCTCTGTGCTCAGGTTATTGGTTGTGATGTCCCATAAAGCATCTTTGCTGTAACTACATGTGTTTGCTGTGTCTTGTATCACATTGGGCAGCTGATCAATAATAGCGCTAAGATCCATTTAAAAAACCCTGTTCTGATTTATGTTTTTTTCACGGCTTGTAGCTCTATTTGGTTTGGAAAACCTGACATGAGTATGATTTCTTGTCAACAGAACATGGTGATTATTACCCCTTTGATGGCCCTGATGGCACTCTTGCCCATGCCTTCGCCCCGGGCACTGGCATTGGAGGAGATGCTCATTTTGATGATGATGAGGCCTTCACTTTCCGCTCAAATACTGGTCAGTTTGTTCTCTTGTATTCACTAACTGTGTCAGTGTATGTTTTGAGAGCTGTAACTAACCTGTACTTCTGTGTTACCTGCTGTAGGCTACGTCCTCTTCCTGGTGGCTGCCCATGAGTTTGGCCACTCCCTGGGCTTGTCTCACTCTGATGATCCTGGTGCTCTCATGTACCCTGTGTACTCATACAATAACCCAGACACCTTTGTTCTGCCACGGGATGATGTCAACGGCATCCAGTCTCTCTATGGTTAGTACTAACTGGCTGGATCATCCATGCCTGTTTGCAACGCATTCTCATTAACCGGTTGGTATCATATCCTACGAAAATGTATGCACACCAATTTGTTTGATATCCTACGAAATTACGACTGCTGGCTGGTCACGTGACGATTAAGGTTAGCGGTCAGTTAAATTTATCTGAATAAAGGTTACTGCAAACCGGAAGTCCAGATTAGAAAAAAAGACTGTGGTTTTGGTTTCAAAACCTGTCCCCTTAAGTAGTACTCCAGGGACACGATCACATGTTTCCTGGGTGAAAGTCTCACCAGAGCAGTCTTATACAGCAGCACTCAACATGGTGCATACAGTAATAAATATGTGGAATACATACAAATTACTGTTCATTACTTTTCATAGCTGTATGCACGAATGGTTCAAAAGAACAGCCTGTTGTACACACAGCACTTGATAACACTTGGTTTTATGCTATTGTTGTAATGAGATTCTGATTTTATTTAACCTCCAGGTCCAAACCCTGATACGGATGGAGATATAGATAAACCTGAGCCCCCCACCACCCCCGATGCCTGTGATTCAACCCTGGTCCTGGATGCTGTTGCCACCCTCCGAGGAGAGATGCTCTTCTTCAAGGACAAGTAATGCAGACGTACAGTAGAAAAAAAAATGTAAATGCTGAAGTCCATTAAGAGTGTTTTCTCTGTACACAATATGAATTATAAACTACTTTATGTTCTTGTGTGTTCTCAGCTTCTTCTGGCGGAGCTACCCTCAGAGCAATACACCTCAGCAAACTCTCATCACAAACTTCCAAAGCCCCAAGCCACATCCGGCCGGCTGCTTAAAAAAGCCTACAGTCAGACAGAGTCCTTCTCTTTAAAGGTATGTGTTCTCCTTATCTAATCTAACAACATTGTCAAGACTGTATCTTATGTACATGCATATATTAAAAATTATTTTCTTTTGATCTCGATACAGATCAGAGAGTGTGGGCTTTCAATGGCTATGATCTTGTGAGAGGCTATCCTAAACCAATTTCCAGTTTTGGTCTGCCCACAAGAGTGAAGAAAATCGATGCGGCCCTCTATGACGTGGAATCTGCCAAGACTCTGTTCTTTGTAGGCACCTCTTACTACAGGTGCGTTCAAATGATCAGATGATGTGAAATCAATTCAGGTGACGTGACATAGGTGTGATGATGTTTTACAAGATGGTTTACAAATTTGGAATCAGTCTAATTATTGTCTGTGTTTCCTCAGTTATGATGAGGCCAAGAAGACCATGGACCAGGGATTCCCCAAGCCAGTGGATCAGACGTTCTCCGGTCTGACCGGCAAGGTGACTGCAGCTCTCCAGGTCAAAGGTGAGTCACATTCAAAGCTGACCTGAGAATTCCAAGTCAAAACAACTGAAATTAGATATTTTTTGCAGATGAACTAACATTGAGTCTCTGTTCTGCAGGTTTTACTTACATCTACAGCGGATCGTACATGTTTGAGTACAGCCTGAGCACCGGGAGGTTGTTCCGTGTGCTGAGGAACAGCTACTTCCTGCGGTGCTCTAACTTCTAGAGCAGTTTACTGGCCAAGCTGTTTATTTAGCCACTCTGAATGAGAATGAAGGAAACAGAGTTAAAGTGTCCATGCATATGCAATAATATATCTTATAATATAGAATATTATTTGTACACATGTATGTGTTCATACTGGATATATGCCCTTCCTGAGAACAGCACCTTATATGTTTTTTAAAATGGTATTTTTGTGATGTCAGCGATTGCTTTTTTAAATTTAATTTAAGTTTATTTTATCTAAGTTTATTTATGCCATAGTCATAATTTAATTACTGTTCTTGTTTTTGTTATATTTTTGTGTTTAATGTAGTGTGTGGAACTTTGGAGCATGTTACGTAAATGTATTTTCAAATATTAACATTGTTACAATTGCACATGTCTACACAGATTTGTACGTCACTGTAATAAAACATCTGATTGTAGGTCTTTGGGATGAAGTAAAACACAGATCAAGATGTTGACACCCTAATCATCGTTCATTTGAGAGTTTATTCCAATATTTAAGTATCTAAAATGTAATGTCAATAAAGTGTTCATTCTCAGCTGTTATCACTGCCAAGAGGGTTATATATTTGGTTCATTACCTGTACTGCACTTGTTTGAACTCAATACCTGCATAAAAGACACCTGTCCACACACTCAATCAAACAGACTCCAACCTCTCCACAATGGCCAAGACCAGAGAGCTGAGTAAGGACATGTGGTCTGATGAGACAAAAATAGAGCTTTTTGGTCTAAACTCCACTCACCATGTTTGGAGGAAGAAGAAGGATGAGTACAACCCTAAGAACACCATGGAAACATCATTCTTTGGGGATGCTTTTTAAGTAGGAAAACCTGCAAAATCGGCAGTGTATCAAATACTTGTTCTCCCCACTGTATGATTTGTTTTTTTGCACATCTTGATGATCAATTTTCAGATTCCGACATATTTTTAAAGGTTGAAAAAACAATGTCATCATCAACTCCATTTAATAGCTGTCCTGGAGCTTATAAACATATTACACAAGCTTCCTCAGCAAATGGAATTTGGGCATTTTTTAAAAAGATTTCTTAACATTTTAAGATAAGGCATCTTTCTGACCAAATGTTAAATGAACTATTTCAGGCAAATCTGGATCCAAATACAAATTCTAAATGTTATATTGGCTTTTTCATTAGATGTTTTTGTGAAACAAATTTTCCAGATACCCTTAATCTTTTGAAGCCATGAGCAATATGACTGTTGGAAAACTGAGAACTTGTGCAAAATAAGTGTCTCTGAAGAAGATGTACAAGTAGTAGTACAACCCCTAACTCTATTGCACATTCATGAGATTGTTGTAATGTAATCTTTATTTGATAAAAATGTCACTAGGCGTAGTCTGTTACATGTATCAAAATGTGTTATGTCATCATAATTAGTGTCTTGTTTTGGGAAACTTTTTTGTTGGTGAGCAATCAAAGCACAACTTCCTCTCGTATCCATAAAAGGAATATTGAGTCTCTGATTCAAGGACGTAGTTGTTTAACACGCCCTCTCCTCAGCCTTTATAACAGCTGCCTGCAGCTCAGAAACACAGGTTGTATTCAACGAAACATGAAGACTTTCAATCTGTGCATTCTAGTGAGCCTGGCTGTCGCAGTTTACTGCGTGCCAATATCGCATGTTACTGGGCAAGATGAGGATTTTGCAGAGGTATGTATTCTTGCTTTGCCTTGTTCTTCAAGCATGTGGAAACTTGAATTTATCCAGATATCTTAATGTTACAATGTACAGGAAAAAAATGTGGGAAGCTGCTGTAAACAGTTCTGCATATTAACAAACAGATCTCTTCTTACTATATAGAGCGTATTATGTAGATCCTGCAGCTGATGCAAGTATCAAACTCCTGTTCTTTTTTATAGAGCTACCTGAAGAAATTCTTCAACCTAAAAGAGGAGAAAGGTCCCACTAGCAGACGTGGGGTCAGCGCGGTGAGCAGGAAGCTGAGTGAGATGCAGAGATTCTTTGGCCTCCATATCACCGGGACTCTGGATGCTGACACCATGACGATGATGAAGAAGCCCCGCTGTGGCGTCCCAGACACCAACATTGCCAGTTTCTCCACGTTTGAAAGAAACCTGAAGTGGGAGAAAAACAGCCTTACCTACAGGTGACTGATCTGAAGAGAATGTGTGTGAGAGAAACTTAATGTAGGCAGTGCATGTCGTTAATTATTTAAATACAACTAACCCTTTTCTGTCCTACAGGATAGAGAACTACACATCTGACATGTCTGTGCAAGAGGTAGATGACTCCATAGAAAAAGCGCTGCAGGTTTGGGCCAAAGTCACTCCTCTGAGATTCACAAGAATCCAAAGTGGCACCGCTGACATCATGATCTCCTTTGGCCGCCAAGGTGAGTGCTCAATAACTTTTCCTGTGTCTTTCCCAGTTATATACTCTCTCTGTGCTCAGGTTATTGGTTGTGACGTCCCATAAAGCGTCTTTGCTGTAACTACATGTGTTTGCTGTGTCTTGTGTCACATTGGGCAGCTGATCAATAATAGCGCTAAGATGCATTTTAAAAACCCTGTTCTGATTTGCATTTTTTTAATGGCTTGCAGCTCTATTTGGTTGGAAAAACCTGACATGATTTCTTGTCAACAGAACATGGTGATTTTTACCCTTTTGATGGCCCTGATGGCACTCTTACCCATGCCTTCCCCCCGGGCACTGGCATTGGAGGAGATGCTCATTTTGATGATGATGAGTCCTTTACTTTCCGCTCAAATACCGGTCAGTTTGTTCTCTTTTACTCACTAACTGCTACTCTCAGTGTACGTTTTGACATGCTATAATCATGGAGAGGAACTGTAACTAACCTGTATTTCGTGTTTTTCCTGCTGTAGGCTACGTCCTCTTCCTGGTGGCTGCCCATGAGTTTGGCCACTCCCTGGGCTTGTCTCACTCTGATGATCCTGGTGCTCTCATGTACCCTGTGTACTCATACAATAACCCAGACACCTTTGTTCTGCCACGGGATGATATCAACGGCATCCAGTCTCTCTATGGTTAGTACTAACTGGCTGGATCATCCATGCCTGTTTGCAACGCATTCTCATTAACCGGTTTGTATCATATTCTATGAAAATGTATGCACACCAATTCGTTTGCTATCCTACAAAATTACGACTGCTGGCTGGTCACGTGACTATTAAGTTTAGCGGTTACTGTAAGCCGGGTACAGGGCACAGTGAGGAGACGATCCTTTTAGAGGCTTTTAAGATTAACGTCAGGTAAATTCTGGCACCAGAACAACTAGTTCAGATTAGAAAAAAAGACTGTGGTTTGGGTTTAAACACACCTGTCCCCTTAAGTAGTACTCCAGGGACATGAACACACGTTTCCTGGGTGAAAGTGTCAAAGTGGTCTTATACAGCAGCACTCAACATGGTGCATACAGTAATAAATACATGGAATACATACAAATTACTGTGCATTACTTTAGCTAGCTGTATGTGGAAATGGTAAAAAAAACAGCCTGTTGTACACATAGCACTTGATAACACTTGGTTTTATGACATTGTTGTAATGAGATTCTGATTTTATTTAACCTCCAGGTCCAAAACCTGATACGGATGGAGATATAGATAAACCTCAGCCCCCCACCACCCCCGATGCCTGTGATTCAACCCTGGTCCTGGATGCTGTCGCCACCCTGCGAGGAGAGATGCTCTTCTTCAAGGACAAGTAATGCAGACATACAGTAGAAAAAAAAAATCTAAATGCTGAAGTCCAGTAAGAGTTTTTTCTCTGCACACAATATGGATTATAAACTACTTTATGTTCTTGTGTGTTCTCAGCTTCTTCTGGCGGAGCTACCCTCA
The DNA here is from genome assembly GCF_010015445.1 of Perca fluviatilis. NCBI lineage: Eukaryota > Metazoa > Chordata > Actinopteri > Perciformes > Percidae > Perca > Perca fluviatilis. The sequence goes on along the minus strand of NC_053127.1, from coordinate 30,827,976 downwards.
GAGCAATACACCTCAGCAAACTCTCATCACAAACTTCTGGCCCAAAGCCCCCACCCACATCGACGCTGCTTATGAAAGCCAACAGTCAGACAGACTCCTTCTCTTTAAAGGTATGTGTTCTCCTTATCTAATCTAACAACGTTGTCAAGACTGTATCTTATGTACATGCATATATTAAAAAGTATTTTCTTTTGATCTCGATACAGATCGGAGAGTGTGGGCTTTCAGTGGCTATGATCTTGTGAGAGGCTATCCTAAACCAATTTCCAGTTTTGGTCTGCCCAAAAGTGTCAAGAAAATCAATGCGGCCCTCTATGACGTGGAATCTGCCAAGACTCTGTTCTTTGTAGGCACCTCTTACTACAGGTGCGTTCAAATGATCAAATGATGTGAAATGAATTCAGGTGACATGACGTAGGTGTGATGATGTTTTACAAGATGGTTTACAAATTTTGAATCAGTCTAATTATTGTCTGTGTTTCCTCAGTTATGATGAGGCCAAGAAGACCATGGACCAGGGATTCCCCAAGCCAGTGGATCAGACGTTCTCCGGCCTGACCAGCAAAGTGACTGCAGCTCTCCAGGTCAAAGGTGAGTCACATTCAAAGCTGACCTGAGACTTCCAAGTCAAAACAACTGAAATGAGAATTTTTTGTATATGAACTAACATTGAGTCTCTGTTCTGCAGGTTTTACTTACATCTACAGTGGACCGTACATGTTTGAGTACAGCCTGAGCACCGGGAGGTTGTTCCGTGTGCTGAGGAGCAGCTAATTCCTGCGCTGCTCTAACTTCTAGAGCAGTTTACTGGCCAAGCTGTTTATGTAGCCACTCTGAATGAGAATGAAGGAAACAGTTAAAGTGTCCATGTCTATGCAATAATATATCTTAAAATATAGAATTGTATTTTTACACACGTATGGTTTCATACTGGATATATGCCCTTCCTGAGAACAGCACCTTTTATGTTTTTTAAAATGGTATTTTTGTGAGGTATTTTTGTTCCGGCGCAAGCATTACGTGGTCCTATTTTGCAGTTTCAGAAAACAATTCCGCCACTGACCAGGAAAAACCTGGTCTAAAGTCAGCGGCGCTAGTCTAAAGTCAGAAGCGCGTTATTCAGAAGCTATTTTAGGGACGAATGCTTGGCCATAATGTAGTGTGTGCACAACGCGCACTTCTCTCATCTACAGCAGTTCCCATTTTTGAAAACCATACATAATTGCAAAGAAAAATATTACTGAAAATGCGCTTCAGGTGTTTGGATAGATCAGGAGGCACTTTACAGTACAATCCTCAAAAAGTCGCAGCATTCTTTGTGGCTTGTTGTGTTTTACACAACATTTCCATGAATCATGGATGTGTTGATGACATAAATGAGGAAATATTAGAGGACTTAAGGAGACGTGATGTTGAACTACGGTGGGATTGGACACTCTGGCGGAATCTGGTCCGGGAGTAATGCGCGATGCGCTCCTGGTGGAGCGGGTGGACGGAGATGGAGTGGGGGGAGGAGGAAGGGGCACAACAGGTGCAGGTGGTGCGTTTGGAGTTCCACGCTCCATGGCTGCAGAATCCTCTCCAGACTTGAGGAGATACAGGCCGCAGCAACATCGCCACCCGGCTAAGACGGGCATTTATTACTTTGCCGCATCCCGGACAGCTCCGCTGTCATAATAGCAATCCGCCATGGAACAAGCGCGCCTGATCTTAAAAGGAATGAGAGATGATGCTCTGATTGGTTATTTTCACATTACGCCCAAACCACACCTAGCTACTTCAGACCAACCCATTTAAGATTTGCATCAGGCGCAAGAGTCATTTATCCCGCCGGTATAATAGCAACAGCGCCAGAGATCCGCCCACAAAGCTACTTGCGTTTGGCGTTTCACACTTGCGTTTCAGATCGTTAAAATAGGGCCCTAAGTGTGGAACTTTGGAGCATGCTACGTAAATGTATTTTCAAATATTAACATTGTTACAATTGCACATGTTTACACTGATTTTTACATCACTGGAATAAAACATATGATTGTATGTTTTTACTCATGAAACCAAATAGGACAAAGTGAAAAGAAATTGCCACCATGAATTGGCAAATAAAGGTTTTTTAACACATTTTTGTTTTGTTCTTATTTTGCATGCAGATCAATCCTGTTTGCCATGATATTGCTTTTGCAACTTCTCAACAAAACTGACATTTAATGTATCCGTAGAAATCTGAAAAAATGCAGTAATATATATTTTCTGTGCAGTATTTTATCTGCAACCTTATGTGGTCCATTTTTAGATCAGCTTTTTAATCTTTTTCAGTAAGTACACGTTGAACAGTTGTTTCAAAGGGAGCTATAGGAAAGTCATGGGCCAAAGCTGAACATCTTACAAAGCCAAGTTGGACTGTGGAAGAGGATGGCCCCTCTTCCTCGTAATACCCAGAATTGCTCTGCAAATAAATCTTTATATTCCTCATACACCTTTATTTATATTTATATTTCCACTGGGGTAAAGTAGGAGGCTCAAGCAGGTACAGAGCCAGACATTGTAAACATTCGGGGCTCAGCACAAACCTGGGGGGGTCCAGCAGAATGCCTTATTTAGCATCTATGTCAACATTTTGTCACATTTAGCTTCAAACAATGTTTAAAAAACTGGTATGAATTTTTGAGGGTCACTTTTTAGCACATTTAGAACAATATTTGTCAACTTAGAGATATTTTAAATAGTTAAATCTAAATATGAAATGTTACACCTAAATATTAAATCTAATTCTAAATGCTAAATCTAAATCTAAATGTTAAATCTAAATATTAAATCTAAATCTTAAATCTAAATGTTGAATCTGAATCTAAATCTAAATGTTAAATCTAAATCTAAATGTTAAATCTAAATATTAAATCTAAATCTAAATGTTAAATCTAAATCTAAATATTTAATCTAAATCTAAATCTAAATCTAAATGTTGAATCTAAATGTTTCGGGTGAAACTAAATATTTAACTAATATGCAAAATCAAAATGCCGGTAACTGGAAGTACCAAAATAAAAGCTTGAGGAGGTCAGTGTGTGTTTATAGTGCCAAATAACGAATAAAAACCATCTCATCCGGGGAAATGGACTCTTGGACAAGGATTATCATGATAATAACTACCTAAAATAATAAACACGTTTGGAGAAACTGTATTTGAAGAGTACTTTGAGTTTTTAGTATCACTTTTATGAAGGGTGTGGGACTTATGACATGTAACAGGAGACATAAACCTACTAATCTGCCTAACTTTGGTGATGCCAAAGCTTTTTGTTTTAATAATTTTTTTGCCTCAACAGTTGTAAATCTGGCTAAGAAGATAAATCAACCCCAGGGTGTCACCTTCGAGCACTTTCTTTCTGGTAGCTACATTCACTCATTTTTCATGATACCGACAGATATTCCTGAGCTCCTCAAGATCATTTTGGACTTGAGGAGCTCATACACCGCTGGTGTAGATGGAATATGTAGTAAGATCATGAAAGCCATTGCCAACGTAATTGTAGAGCCACTGGCTCACTGCATTAACATTTCTTTACTTACTGGCACTGTACCTAAAATGACAAAAATTGCTAAGATAATTCCAATTTTTAAATCGGGCGACAGAAATGATATGAGCAATTACTGGCCCATATCAATTCTACCCACTTTCTCTAAAGTAATGGAGAAATAGTATACACTAGACTCAGTGGCTATCTTCATAAACTAGATACTACGGTAATAGAAAAAAGAGTACAACCTGTATGGCAATACTCAATTCAATTCAATTTTATTTTATTTATAGTATCTGTAAGAGCCAAGTATAGTTCTATTTTTTGGTAATTAAGGCACCTGGTGGGGGCGGAGAAAGTAAGGTAGTATTATCTGTTCACCTGTTCTGCTTTGGGAACGAGGAGAGGGGGTGAAAGGGGGAAGTCATATTTTTGCTGACCGCTGTTTTCATGCATGTTTTTACGTCTTTCTATGGCGCTGATGACCTCAAGTAACAATGATGTATGGCGCTAACACGATTATGGTATGTTGGAAGCAGAACCTTGTTTGTGTTATCGCAAAATTAAATTGTGAACTCTAAGCGCGTCTGGCAAGTTGTTATTCCCCTGCTCAGCCTCTCGGCGGATGAAATGAAGTGTCAGATTGACGCCTACATTTGTCAGTAAAAACGATAAGAAGAATAAAGGAAAGGAAAACGCGCTTATCCAAGGGCGGTAGCCACGCTGAGATACTGGATCATCAGCCATTGAGATCACACACACACGGACGCACGGCTGGTGGAGAACGGAGCCAGCCCGAGAGCTTCGCACCCGAGCAGCGGTATGTAACCTGTGTTTCGTACTGTGTTATGGTTTATTTGACACGCAGTTTGAACGGGTTTCTGCCACTTGTTGGTGTTGCTGTTGTTGTGGCGGGTTGACTGTCGCTGATCGGGTTTATGTTCGCTGTGTTTGGAACGGAGAGCCACTTGTGTGTGTTGTGACTTCAGCGTGTTGGTTCTGGTAGGCTATCGTGCCTGCATGGGATTGCTGTGGCTACTGACGTTATTGGCTACGTTGGATTCATACTGTGATTTGCATCTGACTGTATGCATAAAATGAGTGGATCAAGGGCTGGTTCAACTTCACCTGAAGAGGAGAAAAGAAAAAGTATTCTGACTGAAAAGGCTCTGGCAAGCAAGATTGAGTCCATTCAGAACCAACGTAAAAAGGAAGTGAACAAATTAAAGGGCCAGATACGGTCTCTCAAAGAGCTTATGAGAGATGATAAAAATACTTCACAAGTTAAGGCACAATTTGATGTTCTGCTGCAATTGTCTGAAAATGCTACAGCATTGCACAAATCTCTGATGTCTTTAATCCCATCTGATGAATGTGAAAAACAAAATGTATGGTTCACCAGCATCACTGAATATAATCAAGGATTTATTGAGGATGTTAAAGTGTGGCTTCCAAAACCTGGCAGGCCTCTTTCAGGACTAACTCATGATGTTGAGTGTCACCAGGAAGCTCTGTCAGTTAAAGAAAGTGGGGTTCATAAGGATGTGAAAAAAGGACAAGAGAATCCATCTTCTCAACATGACCCAGATGACATATTGCCATCGGATAGCATATCAAACTTAAGCAGCAACAAACAAGGTTCAAAATCAAATGTTTCCAGCACCTCATCTGCACGTCTAAGAGCAGAGGCTGAAACGGCTGCTTTGCTTGCCCGTCAAGGGTTGCTAAAAGAAAAGCATGCTCTTGAGGAACAGGAAGAGAAATTAAGAAAACAAAAAGAACAACTTCAGCTTGAAACCGATATAGCCGCATCAGTGGCAAAGGCAAATGTTCTAAGGACCTCTGGATCTGGTGTGCGGAGTGCTGTTTCTCAGCGATCTAATGGCATGGAATCATACTTTAAGAAAAAGGAAAAAAAATTTGAATCTCTTAACATTGATGCAGATACTTTTGTTCCACATAAACTTGAAAAGGATGAAAAAGGAAAATCGGCAAGTGGAAATGCTGTTTTACAACTTGGAATGCCAAAACAGAAAAGGGCAGACATTACCAATTATCTCCAGCAGAGGCCCCTAGAGCCTATGAGAAAGAGCACAGTTCTAAATACTGGTATTACAGCGCCTCCAGTGTCTCATCACAGAGACGTCCATACATGCTTTTCCCCAAATACTAACAGTGACCAAAACCACATGTTGTCTATAATGGAAAACCAGAATAAGATAACAGCAATGATGGTGCATCAGCAATGTCTTGCATCACTGCCTAAGAGAGAGATCACAATATTTGATGGGGACCCACTACAGTACCATGCTTTCATGCGGACCTTTGAACAAGTGGTTGAGGAAAAGACTGACAATGCTGAAGACTGCCTTCATTTTTTGGAACAGTACACTAGGGGGCAACCAACAACTTGTCAGAAGCTGCCAACACATGACTGGTTCAGGCTATGCAAATTAAAAGACTTTACTGCAAGAACACTTTGGAAATGAGCACATGATTGCATCTGCCTAATTGGATAAGGTCTCTTCATGGCCAACAATAAAATCTGAAAATGGAAGATCTTTACAGGCATACAGTCTGTTCTTGCGTGGATGTTGCAACGCCATGGAGGAGGTGCATAGTCTGTGTGAATTGAATACTCCTGCCAATATGATCACTGTGATTAAAAGACTGCCATACAAATTGAGAGATAAGTGGTGAACAGTGTCATGTGACATCCAGGAAAGGCATCGCCGGAGAGCTGTGTTGATTGATATTGTGACTTTTATGGAGCGTCAAGTGAAAATATTAACAGATCCTGTGTTTGGAAACCTACAGGATGCTCCAATGTTGGTGTCAAGTAAAGAAGGCAACAGGATAAAGCCATCCCGTTTTAGATCTACAGGACATAGCTTTGCCAGTGCTCTGCTACTACATTTGAAAAAACATTAACAGAACACAAGGTTAAGTATGGATACTCACCAGAAAAGACTTGCCTGTACTGCAAGGGTGGACACATGCTGGAGTTTTGTACTCTATTGGAGAAGAGCGCTCAAAGTGAGAAGATTGATTTCCGAAAAAAGAATGGAGTTTGTTTTGGCTGTTTGTGTATTGGTCACATCAGTAAGGAGTGTAGGAAACGTCTCTCTTGCAAAACCTGCGGCTTGAGACACCCTAGTGTGCTTCATATTCATCGTGCAGACAAGGGAGCACATGCGGATAAAGGCAGGAGTAACTCAGAGAGTGCAGTGGGATGTTCTTTGGTTGCAGTCCAGACCAGTGGTCTTACTGGGGCCGGTGAACAAGATTTTAAGCTCGCCATCGTACCAGTCAAGGTCAAATCTAGGAGAGGTCAAAGGACAGTGGAAACATATGCCTTTTTGGACCAGGACAGTTCAGCATCCTTCTGCACAATGGGTCTGATGGATAGACTGAATCTCTCTGGGAGAAAAACAAGGATTCTTTTGCGCACCATGGGCCAAGAGAGAATTGTGGACAGTAGTATTGTCTCAGACTTGGAAGTGGCTGGATTGGATGGTGGCTGGTACTGTGAAATGCCAGATATCTTTACACAAAGCAAGATGCCTGTGAATAGGAGTAACATCCCACGACAGAAAGATCTGCATAAATGGCCTCATTTGAAACATGTATACTTACCTGAGATAGATGCAGATGTGGAGCTTTTGATAGGCATGAATGTGCCCAGAGCTTTGGAACCACTTGAAGTCATCCGGAGTGTGGATGAAGGGCCGTATGCCATCAAGACTATGTTTGGTTGGACGGTAAATGGACCACTTGGTGGAGAATGTTCTGATGGACCTGTGTATCAGTCTGTAGTTACCATCAACAGAATTTCTGCTGTGACGCTTGATGAACTCTGGAAACAACAGTTCAAGACAGACTTTCCAGAATGCAGTCAGGAAGAACAGCCAGGACTTTCAAGGGAAGACTGCAAGTTCTTGAAAATGGCTAACGATACTGTGAAACTAGTGGATGGCCATTATAGTATTGCTTTACCCCTAAAGGACAGAACGATAAGCATGCCTAACAACCGTAAGATTGTAGAACAACGCATCCTTAATCTGAAGAAAAGGTTTATCAGAGATGCATTATTTCACCAGGATTACACTGCTTTTATGGATAAACTTGTATCCAGTGGATATGCAGAGAAAGTGGCCACCACAGATCTTGAACGTAGCGACGGAAAGGTTTGGTATATCCCACACCACGGTGTATGCCATCCAAAGAAAGGAAAGATCAGAGTTGTCTTTGATTGTGCCGCATCATTTCAAGGCGTATAACTCAATGCACAACTCTTGAATGGTCCTGATCTGACTAGCACATTGATTGGAGTCCTGACCAGGTTCAGGAAAGAGCCTGTTGTTCTGATGTCTGACATTGAGGCAATGTTTCACCAAGTTCAAGTTCCAGAGGAGGATGCAGACCTGTTGAGATTTCTTTGGTGGTCCAGTGGAGACTTCAGTCAGCGTATGGAGGAGTACAGGATGGTTGTCCATTTGTTTGGGGCAACTTCTTCTCCAAGCTGTGCTAACTTTGCTCTCCGAAGGTGCGCAGAGGACAACAAAGACTTCTTCAGCCATCAAGTGTTTGAGACCGTCATGCACAGTTTTTATGTGGATGACTGCCTTGCCTCTGTGGCCTCAGAACAGGATGCTATGTCCCTCTATAAAGACCGTAAAACCATCTGTGCTAAAGGGGGCTTTCATCTAACAAAATGGATAAGCAACAGTCGCAATGTGTTGGCTTCAATACCTGAGGAAGAGCGAACAAAGGAGGTCAAAGACCTGGATTTAGACCATGACTCGTTACCGGTTGAGAGAGCTCTGGGAGTGAGTTGGTGCATCCAGTCTGATACCTTTAAGTTCAGCATAACAATTCAGGAGAGACCATTGACCCGTAGAGGGATCCTTTCAACTGTCAGCTCTTTCTATGACCCTCTGGGGATCCTAGCTCCTGTGGTTTTTACAGCTAAAAGGATTCTGCAGGACCTGTGCCGGGACCGGCTAGGATGGGATGATTCTATACCACCAGTGGTTGCTCAGGAGTGGATGGACTGGTTGAAGGAGCTACATCAGTTGGAAGGCTTCAGCATCAGACGATGTTTAAAACCACTGAATTTTGGAGAAGCAACCACTGCTCAGTTGCATCATTTCTCCGACGCAAGTGAGGAGGGATATGGTACTGTTACCTATCTGCTGCTGTGCAATAAACACTCCCAGACACACAGTGCCTTCATAATGGGAAAATCTAGGGTGGCACCTTTAAAGCATGTTACCATCCCACGCATGGAGCTGACAGCTGCTGTTGTAGCAGCTCGCATGGACAAGCTGTGGAGAAAGGAGACAAGACTACAGCTTCAACACTCAGTTTTCTGGACAGGCAGTACCTCTGTACTAAAATACATTAAGAATGAAACTTGAAGATTTCGAATCTTTGTGGCCAACAGGGTCTCAGAGATTCTCAAGGTCTCTAAAGCATCTCAATGGAGATATGTGAACACTGTACATAATCCTGCAGACCTTGCCTCCAGAGGTGTGAGGGCGGAGCCATTCCTGAAGAACGAAACTTGGATATCTGGTCCTGCATTTCTCTTGCAATCAGAAGAAGAATGGCCTGTTAACCCAGACATGTTGCAAGAACTTCCAGGAGACCCTGAGGTCAAGAGCTCATCTGCAATTGGATTTTCTACAGTTAAGGACGAAGATGATGCAGTGACATGTTTGATCAACCGTACCTCATCTTGGACACATCTAACAAGAGTAATGGGCTGGATCCTAAGATGGAAGGCTTTGCTTATGAATCTCAGGAAAAAGGACATGGGTGATTCCAAGCATAAACTCTGTGGTGGTTATCTCTCTTTGGGAGAGATCAGAGAAGCTGAAATCAAGATAATCATGTACTGTCAGAGAAGAAGGTTCTCTGAAGAAATCTCCTATCTCCAAAAGGGAGAAGGTGTGAAAAGAAACAGCCACATCTATAAGCTTATTCCAATACTGGAAGATGGTGTGTTAAGAGTTGGAGGACGGCTGAGTAAGAATGTTTTGACTGAAGAGTCAAAACATCCTGCCATACTATCTAAAGACCTTCATATTTCTGATCTCATCCTACGACACATTCATCAAGAGGTTGGCCATGGAGGTAGAAATCATATGTTGTCAAGGCCACGCCAGAGATACTGGATCCCTGGTGCCAGTGGTTTAATAAGTATAGTCTTGGCAAGATGCATTGTCTGTCGTCGGCTACATGGAGCTGTAGGTCAACAGCAAATGGCTGACTTGCCTGTAGACAGAGTTTCTTCAGAAGAACCTCCCTTTAGTCATGTTGGAGTCGACTACTTTGGTCCGTTTGAGGTCAAGCGTGGGAGGAGTCTTGTGAAGAGATATGGAGTCATCTTCACGTGTTTAGCAATAAGAGCAGTACACATTGAAGTTGCCACCTCGCTGGACACAGATTCTTGCATTAATGCCTTGCGGCGTTTCATTGCAAGACGAGGGCAGGTCAAAGAGCTACGGTCAGACAATGGCACCAACTTTGTCGGTGCAGAGCGAGAGTTGAGGCGAGCCATTGAAGGGTGGGACCTGGAAAGGATCAATGATATGCTCTCATTGAAAGGAATAAAATGGACCTTCAACCCTCCCACTGGATCGCATCATGGAGGAGTGTGGGAGAGAATGATCCGTTCTGTCAGAAAGATTCTTAACTCTACTTTGAGGACAAAGTCTGGATGAGGAGGCACTCCACACAGTCCTCTGTGAAGTTGAGTCAATCCTGAACAGTAGACCTATCACAAAGGAATCCACAGATCTAAATGACTTGGAAGCATTAACACCTAACCACCTTCTGCTTCTCAAAACTAAACCATGTTTAACACCTGGACTGTTTCAGAAAGAGGACATGTATGCACGGCGAAGATGGAAGCAAGTCCAATACATGGCTGATCTGTTTTGGAAAAGGTGGACTAAGGAGTACTTACCACAACTGCAGGAACGACAGAAATGGACGAAGATCAAGCGGAATTTCATTCCTGGAGTCATCATACTTGTAGTGGATGATTCTGCACCCTGCAACTCCTGGATCATCGGAAGGATAACAGAAGTGGTTCCAGACAGAAGAGGACTCATAAGACAAGTCCGGATCAAGACCCAAACCAGCTGTATATACAGACCTGTAACCAAGATCTGCCTTCTTCAGGAGTCAGCTGTTTCCTGATTGCTGTACTTTGATACCTTGACTTCTGACTGATTTGACTAGACTATTTTTTTGACTTTTTTCTTTGGAGAGAAGACAGAAGATTGGATACGTTTTTGTATAATGGACTATAAATACGTTTTTTGTGTATTCCCCTGCATGTGTGATATATATGTAATTATTACTATAATGTAAGAGCCAGGTATAGTTCCATTATTTTGAAAGGATATTTTTTGGTAATTAAGGCACCTGGTGGGAGCGGAGAAAGTAAGGTAGTATTATCTGTTCACCTGTTCTGCTTTGGGAACGAGGAGAGGGGTTGAAAGGGGGAAGTCATATTTTTGCTGACCGCTGTTTTCATGCATGTTTTTACGTCTTTCTATGGCGCTGATGACCTCAAGTAACAATGATGTATGGCGCTAACACGATTATGGTATGTTGGAAGCAGAACCTTGTTTGTGTTATCGCAAAATTAAATTGTGAACTTTAAGCCCGTCTGGCAAGTTGTTATTCCCCTGCTCAGCCTCTCGGCGGATGAAATGAAGTGTCAGATTGACGCCTACAGTATCAAATCATAACACGAGTTATCTCGAGACACTTTACAGATAGAGTAGGTCTAGACCACACTCTATAATTTACAAAGCCCCAACAATTACAGTAATTCCCTCAAGAGCAAGCAGTGTGACAGTGACTTAATAGAACAAATAAATGACTGCATTGAATAGGGAAAATGTGGTGTTGGTATCTTCTTGGACTTATCAAAAGCCTTTGATACCATTTACTTTGATATTTTATTGTACAAATTGCATCACTATGGTATCAGAGGTCTAGCACTTAAATGGTTCAGAAGTTATTTATATATGAGAGGGAACAGTATGTCCATGTCAATGATCATAACTCTACTTGTCAGCCCATGATCTGTGGGGTCCCCCAGGGTTCCATTTTAGGGCCATGATTTCATAAATTCCTCTAAAATATTTCATAAAATTATTTTTGCAGACGATACAAATTTGTTTACATCACACAGGAACCCACTTATTCTACAAGATATAGTAAACTCAGAGCTAACCAAAGTGGACTCCTGGTTTAAATGTAATAAATTGTCATTAAATGTCAGCAAAACAAATTTCATTTTATCTAAATCATGTAAAACATTTAAAAACACTGATCACTGCCCGATTAAAATTAATGGGAAGGAGATAAAAAGAGTGCACTCAACTAAATTCCTGGGGGTCCTCATTGACGACTCACTCAACTTTGTATGTCATAATGACTATCTTGCCTGCCTTATGTTCCAGGCTGTGGAATAGCTTACCTCCTTATATTAGGGAATGTTCCTCTTTTATAGAGTTTAAACGACATTTGAAAGCTTACTTTTTCACTCTGGCTTTTGATCATCTTTGAGTGCTGTGTTAATGATGTGATAGGATTTTAGTAGTATTTACTAGTGGCAAGGTCCGGAATTTAAATGTCTTGAATATTGTTTTATTTTATTTTTTGTACAGCACTGTGGTCAACTTTTGTTGTATTAATATGTGCTTTATAAATAAATTGAACATTGAACATCTTGTAAACAAACTGTCCAAGTATGTTGGCTTGTTCTATAAGATCGTACATTTCCTTCCTCTGTCTGTCCTTCTCACGTTGTATAAAAGTCTCTTTGAACCACACCTTAACTATTGTAATGTGATATGGTGTAACACTTTCACCAGCCATCTTAAAAAACGTATATCCTTGCAAAAGAAAGTCATACGGGCTCTGTCCTGGTCAGAGATAAATTCCGCCACCCAACCTCTATTCCACCGTTTTGAGTTACTAAGACTGACTGAGTTAAATGAATATCATAATGCCTGCCTTATGTTCCAAATTGTCAACAGACTGAACTCTAGATTGAGTAGTCTTGTTCCCATCTCCAGCCCCCAGCATACATACCAAAAGAGAATCAAACCACTTATATTAGGAAAATGTCACCGACATGTGCGCGTCAGTATGAGTGTTGTCTGTAGGGGGCCGCAGATCTGGAACGGGATTGATGATGGCCTCAAGGTGTTGCCCTCTATCTCCAACTTCAAAAGACAACTAAAAAACCATTTCTTATTAACCTATATCTAATATAAAACTGTTCTTTCTTGGACTACTGGGATGTATGTGTATGATTGTATGTGTATGAAATGTTGTGTATGTACTGGTGCACTTTTTGCGTGCATTTATTTATCATCGTCTGGATACAGGTGGTATCTGTGTATTCTATAGTCTGTACCACTACCCCCTTCATGAATCATGGGCCCCCACCTATAAGCTTTCCTAGCCTCCTTGGGGGACCCATTCATTTTACCCAATTGATCTTGTACCCCAACTGTATTATTGTAATGTTTGAAGTGGTACTGTGAATAAATAAATAAAATAAATAAATAGCCACTATAGCCAGCCACAAGGGGGCTCACTTTGACTGATCTGTCATGTTCGCTTGCATAAAGGCCAGCAACAGCCTATCCCCGCCCGGGTACGGTTCTGTCGGCCATGGTTGTGCTGCAAAAATGTCCAACGAATTGGCGATAGCCGAGAACATCGGCAGAGCCGTCCTGGCGGCTGTACAAAATTTTTCAACAATGACAGCAACCGCCTCAGGGCCACCACAGGCCACCTCAGTAAGTATGTTTTCCAAATCACGTAGCATTGGATTCTTGTCAAGGCTAACTTAACTAAACTAGCTAATGGTAGCCAGTAGAGATTTGCTACTAGCAACAATGCACTTTATGTGTAGCACATTTGTTTCTATAAACCGTAAAACTCACACCGGTTAAGAGATGCAGTGGGATGAACTCATGAGTAAATGTGAGTTCAAGATTATGTGAAGATGTTCTGAGCAGCAAAGCATAAATTATATAATTTAGCGTTACAGCTAAAGGAGGCTACTTGTCACCCCTCAGGCCCACAAATAACACTGTCAATTGTTGGTCAAATGGATATCTGCCGCTGTCCTCAGTCAGACATCTCACTACCTGCTGGCCTTTACTCAAAGATAAAACCGTTCTTGTTATGGTTTTGGTGTTTTGCCTGGTATTTTGTTGTTTCGTTTGTAGTTTTCTGTATTTATCCTGTTTGGTTAATTCTGGACTGTGTATATTTATGTTCCCTGTGTATTTCTGTGTTCCCTGTTCTGTTTCCTGGTTTTGTTGGTTATTCTGAATTGTGTATGTTTTGGCTTATTCCTGTGTTTTCTGTTCTCCCTTATGTTGTCTGGTGTTGTGTCGAGTTCCTGTGTTTAGTTTTCATGTTTTCTGTCTGTTTTTCCTGTTTCCTGTTTTATTTTGATAGTCTGGTTTTCTGTCTTGTCCAGTTTACTTCCTCTGTTTTCCCGCCTTTGTTGATTGCCCTGCCCCGCCCTGATGTGTTTCACCTGCTGTATCACCTGTCCCTCATTTGTTCGTTACCTCATGTATTTAACCTCTGTGAATCCCTTGGTGTGTTGTCAGATCGTTTTGAATCCGTACCCTTGTGTTCCTTTGTGTGTCAGTTTGCTCTACCTGTGTTTAGCCCCTCAGTTTGTGCATTTCCGTGTGAGTTTTCCAGTTCTTGTACTGCCTTGTTTTGTGTTACACTAAATCCCTGAGTCACCTCCATCTCCTGCCTGCCTGCCTCTCTCTGTGTTTGGGTCCACATTCCCTGCTCCCACATCACAGTTCTGTTCTTGGCTAGAGAGAGAGTAATGCTGATGGAGGACAGAGGCAGTCACAATGATAAAGACATTTAATTTAATGTTAATAAGGTACCAGAGTGCATATTGTTTCTACATTTTCCTGCTTTTTTGTCATTTGCCAAAGTCAACCCTGGTTTTTGACTGCTGGGCATATAAACATTAAAAACACATGAACTATAATGTCGCTAATATTTTGCTAATGTCTCTTCAGGCTCCCACCACCTACAATAACACACCGGGGCCAGCCACACCCACCACCTCCACTGGGACATCATACCGCTCGGTATACTTTCATACTCATGTAACCTAGCTGGGATTTTTTTTTTGTGTGTGGTGTAATGTTTCGGCCTTGTCGATTAGTTCCAATCATGGTGGCATATTTTACACAACACTAACATGTGACAAGATAACAACGTCTTTATAACGTGTTTATATTTTAAAACTCCTTAGGGCTCCAGCACCAGCGCTACCATACCTTTACCAGCAACAGACTTCGCTCCAGTGACCTGTCAGTCAGTCAGTACTCAGTTATATTCATGTTCATATTTGTTTGATTTATTTCTCATTTACCTCTCAGTAACCTCATCTTTTTATTGTCCATTTTATTTAAACATTCCTTAAATAAATGAACAGTACAATCTATAATTCTCTTCAGTCAGAAAGATAATGAGTGGATGTGAATGATCATCTGTTATAATGTCTATAATTCTCCCTTGAATAACCCTTGTTTGTTATAGAAACATGCTAAATGTCATATTCTTTGCTGTGTTCTAGAATGACTACCAAGGAAGACATCAGATTTCCAAAGAGGAGCTTGAACATGTTCTTTCACTGAAAACCACCTTTACAGAAGCGGCATCTATTCTTTCAATATCAAGGCCAACTTTCTACAAGTTACTGCAAGACTATAATATCCCAACGTCTAAATTTAAGAGCATCAGTGATCAACAGTTGGATCTTGAAGTGTCACAAATAAAAACTGAACACCCAGATGTTGGAGAAGTGATGCTTATGGGGCATCTCCGCTCCAAAAACATTGTGGTTCAAAGACAACGTGTAAGAGATTCACTGCGAAGGATGGACCCAATTGGTTTCCTAGGCAGGAGAAGATCCGCAATAGCTCGGCGAGTATACTCTGTCCCACATCCAAATTTCATATAGGAGGTAGATGGAAATCATAAGTTGATTAGGTGGAAATTGGTTGTTCATGGTGCCATAGATGGCTACAGTAGGATGTTGATGTTTCTTCACTGCTCCAACAATAATTGTGCTGAAACTGCAAGAGACCTCTTTACTGCAGCTGTTTGACAGTTTGGCAGACCACTGTACATCAGGACTGATCACGGAGGAGAGAACGTTCAGATTTGGGAGGACATGCATGCGAGCAGGGGGGAAGGCTCTGTCTTAACAGGAAGTTATACACAACCAGAGGATTGAGCGTTTTAACCGAGACTTGAACAAAAACTGCAGCCATATTTATGCACCCATTTTTTATGAACTGGAATCCCTGGGTATCCTAGACATAGACAATGCAACAGACCTATTTTGTCTCCATTATGTCTTTCTAGCCAGAATCAACTGCACTTTGGAGGAATTCAAAGCTGGATTTAACAAACACTTTATGTCATCTGAAGGAAATAGTACACCAGTTCAGCTTTTTACTCTGGACAATGATTTGCCTCATCTTCACAACCCAGAACTCTCAACAGCAGGGGTAGTTTTTTGTTCCTCACCAAACTCTCAAAGAGGATTTTCCCCATTGAATGACAGGGATTTGCAAGAACTGAATGATGCAATTAACCCTCTTCAAAATGACAACAATGGCAAAACATTGTTTCAGAGAACACAACAGTTTATTTTTTATAAACTTGTAAATGTGTGATCTTAGCCCAACATGGACAACTGGGTAACATTAGCATTATTGTACTTTCAAAAGTACACTGAAACAAATATTGATGTTGTGTTGTGCTTCTTGAACTGCAAGATTTAAAGCCTCTTGCCATCATATAGATGTTTGAAAATTACATGATGGCACATACTTGATGTCAGTGTTAAAAAGGCTACAGATGCACTTTGGCAACTGTTAGTTTTCTGTCAAGTCAAAAGTAATGGTACTGTGGATAAATTCAAGATGACTCCTGTGAAAGAACAATGAAATACTTTTCAGGGCTCTACAGATGTATCGATACATAACTGTCTTCTACTACATTGCAGTACATTGTTCCTGATTTTTAAATTCCCTAAATATGCAAAGTAAAACTACTCAGTGAAGTAAAACGATACCTATCAGTGTTTAATTATATCTTATACATTACATAAATAACTATTGTATCTTTATTATGTATTTCTGAGAAGATGACTGTTCATAAGGTAAGAAAAAAACTGTTTTCAGCTTTGTGACGATACATTAGTATACATTAGTGTAGTAGACGAGCGGAAAGTTTCATTAGTTTCAAATAAATAACACTAAATAAACTGTAATAATAATACTACTACTACCGTATCTTCTTCTTGTTCATGGCTTCTTCAGACATTGTTTAAATTCACCTACCCTGGTCCCTGTCTCGATCCTGCCGGTAGCTAGCTTGCCCCGCTAGCCGTTAGCTGCTGTCCGGTGAGTGTATTCAGCCAGGCTTCTGTGATAATCATCCCAATAACAGCGGCGGTGGTGTGGCTATGTCTTCCAGTTACTGAAGGCTAGCTTTAGCTTGCGCTTGGAGCAGCAAGTTCATCTGCCTGTTGCCCCTCTGTCTGTCTCGTTCTTCAAGACGTGACATGACCTGTCCTCTGGAGGACATAGCCACACCACCGTGGATTGTTATTGGGATGATTATCACAGAAGTCTACATACATACACTCACAGGACACGGCTATCAGCTAGCAGGGCAAGCTAGCTACAGGCACGTACCGTTGTTCACTGGCTGAGCCAATGCAACTCTCTAATGGATGCCTGAACGCAGGCCAGCTGACAGTCTTGCCTGGGCCCGGGACGAGATAAGCTTAGATGGGCCCCCCGCGCCCAGATCTCTCCTTTATCCTTGCTCTTCCTCTCCCCTGCTCTTCCTCTCCTGTTCCTCTCCTCTCCTGTTCATCTCCTGTACCCATACCCGTCGCTATGGGCGGGCCATAGGGGGCCGGGCCCGCCCCCAAAAATGCTTGTGCCCCCCCCCACTTGAGGCACAGATCTCTTAAAAAAATTACTTTAATTTTATATTATCATAGTTGCTAATTTTGTGTTGCATTAATGTTGCATTCTTTATCATTAAAACATTATAAATATAAATAAACAATGGTGTGATTTTTGTTTGATTGATGGGAATCTACACTGCAACAGCCTATCACGGCCTTACTAAAAAGAAAGTTAGGCTACGACGTGACGTAGCCTACGTCAGTGTAGCTGCTCAACAGTTACCGCACATTTTTGAAAGCTGGATGAGTTTTCGCCGGCTTACTCGCTTCAGTTCGTGATGGTAAGTGGTTGAAAAGCCCACCAACATTCTCCTCTGCCAAATTGATAGGCGCTAACGCCACGCCTCCTGATGTTGTCGTTGGAGAAGGAGCCCCTGGACGACAGTCTGAGCCTGATGCTAGTAGCTCCGTGGGCCCGAACCTGGGCCTGGCAGGACCTGCGGTCAAGTGCAACTGCGACTGGGGCAGCATTTGGGCCACAACTAACTGTTGAATCAGGGGGTGTGACGGACAAACCCAAACAGGTTGTTTTGAGGAAATATCCAGTCAAAATGTTTGGTTAAAAAAAAAACGTAGCTGTAGCTGGCATTTGAACAGAGACTGGCTTGCGTAGGCTACTCGGTGGAAAAGGACTCCGCATTTTGTTATGCCTGCAGGAAATTCACATCTGTATCATCGGACGCGATCTTCTTCATTAAGGGGTTTAAGATTTACAGACAAGGGCTTAAATAAGCATGCAGCTTCAACTGACAGGAGGGACTGGAGAGAGGACAGGCTGCCTCCACTCAAAGTACCGGTAGGTTCAAAGTCTCTGTGCGTGTGTGTGTGTGTGTGTGTGTGTGTGTGTGTGTGTGTGTGTGTGTGTGTGTGTGTAGGCTGTGTCTCATAGCACATGCATAGCAATGCATATCCTTCTGTTGACTGCTTTAAAATGCAATGTTTGAGAGATGCTTCTGGTGTTACATCTAATATGTTGTATAGTCAAGTGTTTTATGTATATTCAAAACATTTCTTCTATGTAATGTGTTGTAGGCTATATAGGTTACCTGGTCATATTGCTGTTGGTTATGTTTAACGTGATGATTACGTGCGAATAGTATAACAAGAGTATATGATTATTATACATATACGTACTGTACGCCAATAATAATTGTGCCCCCCCATGTATTTCATGTGCCCCCCTTAAGACTGAGGTCTAGCGACGGGTCTGCCTGTACCTCTCCTCTGCTCTTCCTCTCCTGGTCCTCTCCTCTCCTCTCCTCTTCCTCTCCTGCTCCTCTCCTATGCTCTTCCTCTCCTATGCTCTTCCTCTCCTATGCTCTTCCTCTCCTCTGATCTTCCTCTAATCTGATCTTCCTCTCCTCTCCTCACATCTCTCACTGAAATTAATGTGATCAGTCTCTGATCCATCCTGCTCAGACTCTCCGACAGGGCAGCGGGCCCCTCCCGCAGATCTCTTTCTCTCTCTCTCTTTTTTTTCTCTCTCTCTCTCTCTCTCTCTCTCTCTCTTTTCTCACCGGTAGCCTGACTCTGTCCCTCCGTTTATGCGCGGCAGCGGGCCCCTCCCGCATCATCTCTCTGTCACCTGACAGCAGATGGATCTCTCTCCTCTCTGTCTCATCCTCTCTGACGGAGCTACCAAACTCAACTCTTTCTGTAAAAGAGAACGTGTTGTCTCAGGCTTTTATACAAGCTAATGGACGTTAACATGAGAGCTGGCCTGTTAGCTTACGTTACATGGCTCGTAAACGTTGGCTGCGCTGTTTCTTACCTTGCTCTACGTACCACCTTTTTTTAAAAATATTTGTTTAGAAAATCTCTAAGGCCTCTATTTTCTTCTTCTCTTTTCCTTCCTTTTCTGAGCACCGGACTTGTGCTGACCGGACATTTTGAGCGTACTGAACTTCAAATCTACTGAAAACAACATCAACTTTTGATAAGGGGCCAAACCATTTTTGTGTTGGGGGTGGGGGGGTTCTTGACCACTATTTCAAGGACAATTAGGAAGAAAACAAATAAAAAGCTTTTATGTAACTCAAATATTACATATTTTTTTCCACAAATAGGCCTATTTAAAAAAATGTTTTTCAATTATTCCATAATTTAATGAGGGCCCAGTTCTGGGCCCCCAGTTCTGGGCCCCCCCCTACTGTGGGCCCGGGACAACAGACCCGTTTGTCCCCCCCTATCGGCGGGCGTGCCTGAACGCATCCCAGCTCTGGGAAATAATTCATCACACGTTAATCCATGCAGTAAATCATGGAGTGTCTATGATCAGTATTAACCACACATAATGTAACATCTAGCCATCGTCTTATCTGTGATTATATTCGCTGCTGACCGGTGGATATTTCGACGCGATGGGCAGCAGCTAGCGAGCAGTCCAAAGCTAGCAGAGTGATATGGCTCTGGCTGCAGCTAGCTGGTCGGCTAACCGGGGTAGGAGCTCCGCAGACCCGCATTTAATTCAGATGTTTGGCTTTTTTGAAGCTCATTTCCGTGCCATGTCATCTTTAATTTAAGCAATATTGTTTGTATGTGTGTTAAGTTAAATGATCAAGGGAACGGCTTACTTTTTGGGATATGTAGGTCACTGAATAACCGATGATAGTTATGTGGGACCTGTTAGCAGGAACAGCTGGTTAGCACGGCAGCTAGCTAGGTGAGGAAGTTTTATTATTATTATTTATCAGTCATTTAAAACAGAAAGGCAATACATATACATGCTTGTGTTGGTGAAGATTACTCTGCAGATTGTGTATGTGAGAACAAGAACAACGAACACACTCGTTTGACTCATAGGTTTGACTTGCCGTCCGTCTACAGAATAGCTCTTCCGCCGTCCGTCATGGCGTTCATAATTTGCGGGAGTAGAGTGTGACGTCACGTGCAAAGGGTCTATAGTGTAACGTTTTAGGGTTGTTACCATGAGGGGGGCAGAGGGTACACAGAACACCACAGCAGCCTGGTTTGACAAACATGGGGAGCCCTGCACTAAACGGTGGTGTATTACACTGCAGGGATTCTTTTACAAATTAACTGATTTCAGTAAATTAGATTTACAGTAAAAATCTAAACTAGGACAGTATACTTATGCTCCAGTTGTGTTTGCAAAAAATAAGCCTTGTACTTTTAATGGTAGCTGTTAAACGTCTCGTTGTTTAAATGGTGCTGAATAAAGAACCATTCATTAGTGCTACTAGGAAGCAGTAGTTAAATTCATCAGCCATTGTTGCGTTCACAAAAAGGTGAAGCTCATTTGAACAAGGGAAGATGTTTTTTTTTCATCATGAATAAATATTAATTTAGGAGTTGGATGAAAACCAATGGCTGGGACTTTGCTGCTCCCTGTAGCAAACTCCAGGATGTGACCAGGGCTCAAAGTCTTCAGGAATGCCTCCTCATCGTTGGTTAGAGTCCTGTCCCCATATGTGTCTCTCAGCTCTTTATCTAAAAGCAAAGGGAAACCACTGGAAAATACTCAGGTTTAAGAAAGCCTGAATCAATGAATAATTTAGTGACTGACTAATGGATTACTGTATAGGTATTTTGGTGAAAAAGCAATTTTATTCTTTAACTGTATTCTTGTTTGTGGTATGTAAACATTAGATAGGCACAGCTTCATGAGTTGTAAAGTACGGTGGCCGGGAAGTGCAATGCAACATTACAAAGAATGAAACACTTTTACATTTTGGAAAACAAATTTACATTTTGGAAAACAAATTTAATTTCAATTCAATTTCAATTCAATTTTATTTATAGTATCAAATCATAACATAAGTTATCTCGAGACACTTTACAGATAGAGTAGGTCTAGACCACACTCTATATTTTACAAAGCCCCAACAATTCCAACAATTCCAGTAATTCCCTCAAGAGCAAGCAGTGCGACAGTGGCGAGGAAAAACTCCCTCTTGGGAAGAAACCTCGGACAGACCCAGGCTCTTGGTAGGCGGTGTCTGCGCGGCGCGGTTGGGGGTGTGATGAACAGTGGCGATAGTAGTCACATTAATAATGGAACAGTGACTGGATGTCGGGAAGCTGCAGGGTTCAGCAGGACGCAGCAAGACATTGCAGGGCATCGCTGAGCTCAGCAGGGAGTGCAGCAGGACCACGGCGACAGCTGCAACCAGGGTCTTGGTGCAAACCTTTCTCCAAGGAAATACGCTGGGGGAAAAAAAAGCATAAGGACTCCGGGGAGTAAACTCCCCAGAAGCTAGGATTAGTAACAAGCATTTCTGGGACGGGCTGCACACAAATAGTAATAGTAATAGTAACAGTAATAGAAACAGTAATAGAAAGGGAGAAGAGAGAGCAGCCCAGTGTGTCAAAGGAAGGAAGTCCCCCGGCAGTCTAGGACTATAACAGCGTAACTATAACAGGTAACTAAGAGACATTACATTTTTTTTTACATTTTGGAAAACAAAATAACATTTTGGAAAACAAATTTACATTTTGGAAAACAAAATAACATTTTAGAAAACAAATTTACATTTTGGAAAACAAAATAACATTTTAGAAAACAAATTTACATTTTAGAAAACAAATTTACATTTTGGAAAACAAATTTACATTTTGGAAAACAAAATAACATTTTAGAAAACAAATTTACATTTTGGAAAACAAAATAACATTTTAGAAAACAAATTTACATTTTGGAAAACAAAATAACATTTTCGAAAACAAATTTACATTTTAGAAAACAAATTTACATTTTGGAAAACAAAATAACATTTTAGAAAACAAATTTACATTTTCGAAAACAAATTAACAAGATGCAAAACACTTTTACCAGTCCCGAAACAAATTTACAAATGACAGATTCTTCACGGAAAGGGAATGTACCACATACCGGAAGTGATGAGGTTTTGTATACATGTCGCCTTGACTACGGCAGTTATGGATCGAATGCGTCAATAGAGCCGCCATCTTGGAACAGGGAGGCACTGCCTTATATACTGTCTATGGGCCGTCCTTAATGCATCAGCGTCAATGTAGGCAAAGGTCTAACGGAAATAAAATCACTTCAAATCGTCAAAATCTCATGCGATGTTCTAGTTTTTTTAAACAAAAGACAAAGAGACTAATTAATGTGTTAATACAAAGAATATTTATTATAATCAGTTCACAGATATGAGTACAAACGGAAACTTCACCCTTCTGAACTAAGAGGTTCTGCTTCAAAGTGAAGTTTAAACAGACTGAAATGTCCAGGCTCACTCCCCCACTAATGATTCATTTATTTCTGCATGTATTTATTTATTTAACGGACTTTAAGTCGTGTTTCATCGTCCACAGTCCGAGTCCCGCAGACTCCCTTTAGGAAACCTGTGATTTAAACTTCAGCAGGCTGTGACAGTCCGCTCCGTTTAGTCCTGGATCTGATTCTCCGGGGCTTCCCTTCCCTCCAGCGGGCCCAGCAATACGGCCTGCCTCTCCAGCTGCGTTGTGTCGGTTTTGGCTCCCAGGAATGGGCAGTGAGCTCCAGGTCCTGCAGCTGCAGACGGACTCAGCTGCCCCCTGCTGTAGCTTCCGATCCGGGCGGCTGTCGATATCGTTCCCTGTTTTTCCAATGTTTTCCGTCAGGTCCGGCGTCAAAAAACTCCAAACACCGACCACACGTAAAGTCACCATAAACTTCATTCACGCCATATACTCACTCACAACAACACAAATTGACTGCGCTCACCAACAACACCTCATCACTTCCGGTATGTGGTACATTCCCTTTCCGTGAAGAATCTGTCATTTGTAAATTTGTTTCGGGACTGGTAAAAGTGTTTTGCATCTTGTTAATTTGTTTTCTAAAATGTAAATTTGTTTTCTAAAATGTAAATTTGTTTTCTAAAATGTTATTTTGTTTTCCAAAATGTAAATTTGTTTTCTAAAACGTAAATTTGTTTTCGAAAATGTTATTTTGTTTTCCAAAATGTAAATTTGTTTTCTAAAACGTAAATTTGTTTTCGAAAATGTTATTTTGTTTTCCAAAATGTAAATTTGTTTTCTAAAATGTTATTTTGTTTTCCAAAATGTAAATTTGTTTTCTAAAATGTTATTTTGTTTTCCAAAATGTAAATTTGTTTTCCAAAATGTAAATTTGTTTTCCAAAATGTAAATTTGTCTCGAGCTTTGTAAAAGTGTTTCATTCTTTGTAATGTTGCATTGCACTTCCCGGCCACCGTAGTAAAGAATAAAATTAATCTGTAAATTTCCTGGATTGCCTCATTGTATAATATACTGAATTACAAATACATACTTACTTTCAACACATTGGAGAAACTCCCTAAATTTGACCACCATCAACTCCTCCTTAGCTCTTCTGTTGCTCCCCAGTACGGAGTAGCTTGGCTTGAGAATACCAGCTACAAAATCAGCTTCTTCATCTTTGTCCTCTCCTGGTATGTCAAGCAGCACACGCAAGCTGGGGTTCTTTCTCAGGAGTGATAAAACTTGGAGGGAAATTCAACACCATAAATGAAAGGCCATAAAGCTAACCAAAGATGATACAGAACTGTGAGGTAAATCTTACTCCATAGTGGGACAAGCCATCAATGAGTTGATCAAGACAGCTCTGCCGTTGCACAACAGTATGGTATAGAACTGCATTTTTCACAAACACATCTCTGTTGGCCATGGTGACTACAAGTGGAAGCCCCTCTACTTGATATCGCCATGAGTCACTGCAGCTGACTGCTTTCTCCAAATCATCCTGCAAGGTTGCATGTTGAACCTAAATATTACAGATCTATTTAGTTATTTTCTCAAATTACTGCATTTAATCAACATTTACAGAAGTACTATGTAGACTGTGCATTTCACTTAATAGTTACTTACCTATGACAAGAAAAGTTGGAATTTTTTTGTTGTTTGCAAAATTATTTTGATAATGCATTCCACCAAAATAAAAGTAACTGTACTGCTGTGGAATATTCAAAAAAAGCAAAGGCTTACTACAATAGTCTTCAGATCAGAACATTGTGCATTACCTTATTGAGGTTCTCCTTTAAATCAGGGTCACCTATATCATCAGGTGTCACATGAGCTTGAAGGATGTCCCCAGACACAATGGAGTCCACTACACTCGGGGACAGGAATGCAGGTGGTTCACCCCCTTGCACTATTATTGTAGACATCATCCTGCCAATGGTTCGATACACTCCATTTTGCAAGTGGAGCATGTTCAGTCTTGGTGTGCATCCATTTGGTGTGCCTGAAAGATTAAATAAATTAAACAGCACATTCTATTTGGCCAGGTAGCCACAATATATATATATATATATATATATATATATATATATATATATATATATACATACATATTTATAAAAAAAATTCAAAAGCTCCACTGTCCTGGAAGATAGCCTTCACCAGTAAGCGGAAAAACTCTTGTCTGGGACCCCCAAGGTCAGCAGCATCTTCCACAGTATCATGTTCATCGCTTGCAAATGTGACAGCGTGTCACAGCTTTCTCCAAAACTGGGTCTCTTAAACACACGTAAGGCTGTGGTGCAAACATTGGCTCGACTGATATAGATCTGTCTTGTTTCCAATGTAATAACTCTCTCACTGTGAGCTTTTAGAAGGCCTGCAATTTCTTCTTTGCTCAGCATTTCAGATGACCTATATTAAAAAAGACAGTGACAAAGATAAACAGACCTTTGGCTATCTGTGCATTTACTCCACTATCCCCTTCAGTGCACAGTGATATAACTGTTCGATGTTTACACTGGTGTAAACAAGATATTTACTGTAATAAAAAATTACTTGTAACTCTTACTTTAACCCTTGTGTGGTCCTTCGGGTCCCGGTGACCCAAAGGACCACACAAGGGTTAAAGTATTAACAGCAGGTCCATCACACTCTTATAGTAGATTATGCTGAATTGCCTCTTCAAGAGCCTCATCTTCTTCCAGATAAACAGGGCTGAGCAAACAGAGATAAACAGGGACAGCAGATTCAGCAGAAATCCAAGAGAGAGAGAGAGAGACAGTCACTTTTGACCCCCATAACCACAGTCATGAGGAACAACCCTGACAAAACAATACATAGAAATGGGAAAGACTTAGTGCATCTCTGTAGAGCCTCAGGCCTGTATATATTAAATGGGAGGTTCAGAGGAGACAGTCTGGGACGCTTTACCTACTGTTCAGCTCTTGGTAAAAGTGTAGTTGACTATGCCATCTCAGACATGGACCCCTCCTCATTCAGTGCTTTTACTGTACGAGCACAAACCCCCCTCTCAGATCACAGCCAAATAAATATGTACTTTAAAAAAAACAGAGATACTACTAAGAAACAGAAAAAATGTGAACTAATGTATTTCAATGGGAAGCATATTTCGTGGCCACAGCACGAAATTGTAGGGAGTAATATAAAAAGCCGAAAATCCGCGTAGGGAGGTTGGTCGGGGTGGTGGATGGGTCAAACAACACAGGACTTTCACCCGGGCGAGCGGGGATCGCGTCCCGTTTGCGGCGCTTTGTTTCCCGGGGATGGCGTCCCTGCGTGTGGCGTTTTGTCCCGCGTGTTACTGTGGCGCGTCTCCCGGCGTTTAAGGCGCCCTTTCCCCGGCGTTTAAGGCGCCCTTTCCCCGTAAGTTTTTTCCTAAACCCAACCTCCGCCATCCCGTTATTGTGGGGCGTCCCCAGCGGGCCGCCTCGCGGGCCGTCTCGCGGGCGCCTCCCGGCTTATGGAGCGTCCTTTTCGGCCGCCTCCCGGCGGGTCCCCAGCGGGCCACCTCGCGGGCGCCTCCCGGCTTATGGAGCGACCTTTTCGGCCGCCTCCCGGCGTCCTTTCCCCGAGAAAATAATGTGACATTTACACGTAAAAAATAACGTGACAGTTACACGTAAAAAACGAGAAAAACGTCTCCGTGAACACGTATCAATAGATTAAGAATAACGTGTACATTTACACGAACTGCCGTGAGACCGGGTTGGTACTGTTCACACTACACGCCTGTCTTGTACTCAGGAGTGTTGTGGTTTGCACACTTCATGACTGGGGGGGAATCACACATTACATTACATTACATTTGGTTAAAGTTTGTTGATTGCTCTCGGCAAGTGGAAAATCAGGGCTACAATCCTAAAGTGTGAACTTAACTTTTGCAGTAAATAAAGCAGTAATTACTGAGTTGTCAAGGACAAGGGTACACTTTATTAATCGCACATACAATTTAGTACAGTGAAACTTGTCCTCTGCATTTAACCCATCCCAGGAGCAGATTCTGAGCCAGTGCCTTGGTCAAAGGTAAATGTGCCCATTTTTGATGGTGCAGGAAACCCACACAAACATGGGAGAACATGCAGACTCCACACAGAAAGGACCAGGGCTGGACCAGGGTTTGAACTAAGTTACCATACAGCCCATAGAAAACATAATATAAACAAGTGCTTTAACCTACTTCTTCTTTGACGCGATGGACTTTCTTGCAGTCATTTTCACTCCCTTGACTGATGAGCTCACTTTCACTTGTGGAAGGTGACACTGTATGAACTAAATTACATGATGTTATGGACAAAAGAAGGGAAAATAAATATCAGTAATTGAGAACAAAGTACTTAACATTTTTAATTTAATTACCCATATCTGAATTTTGGGATGAGCAGAATTAATAATAAATAAAAAAAATTATAAATAAATGATAAACCCATTGCTGTGAGAAAATAACTGTTGACTGTGCTTACAACCTGTTGCGAAACAACATTTCAAATTCTCAGACCCACCTCTCAGACCCACCTCTCCAGCCCACAGGACTTTCAAAGTCACTATCGGAGAGTTCCTCAGGTTCCTCCTGGAGAAAAAAGTATGTTATGTGTGATATATAATACATCAAGCCAGTGGCAATGCAGAAGTATTTAACACTAAGTTAACCTAAAAAAAGGATATGCTATTTATGTAAAGAAGCAGAATAAGCAACATACATATTTTTACTTCTAATACATTGAATGTTGCCCATAACTGAAATTCTGTACTGTCATATAAACTGTTTACCTGTACAGGTTTGCGTATTAATGCCATTATATAGAGACATGTGGCTGAACTAATCGAGGCAACTTCTTCTCCAGCCCACAGAAAACTGCTTGAGACGTTTGGTTTCATTAGTCTTTTGCATCCCTTGACTGTACTCAAATACTCCAATGGGAATGACTGGTCCATAGACAATGCAAACGTTCTTCTGAAAATGGCGGTCATTTCTTCTTTAAGTTGTGCTTCAGACAGGGGCGTCGGACTGGGGGTAAAACCAATACTGATTACCAGGGCCCAAGGGGAGAGAGGGCCCTTGAAAAGTCTGGAATATATTTTATTTCACCTGGATATTTTCATTTCCTAATTAAATTTCATAATGCATGTCAGATGAAATGTAAAGTTAGTGTATTGGCTGAATAACTTGGTTGATTGACTGATTACATTTTGTATACAAATAAAGACCTCACCCACCCCTCGCTAATGCGCCAAATGGTTTAGTCCATCTGCACGCATTTTGTTTATGTTAGTTCAGTTGAGCATCTGATGGAGTGCAAACTTCTGCTGTAGAAATTCTCAAAGAAAGCCAAATCAGGTTACCAAAAAGAAAAGAAAGACAGGAGGAGAGAAAACAAAAGGAGGGGAAACAATTGGTAACTGACTACTTTTCAAAGAAAGGTGAGCACAAACTAAAAACCGAAATCCATGGTGCTAAACTGCTTGAATATCTCCGCGACTGTTAGTGCTAAAAACGAACTGAGACAACCCATTGAAAGAGCAGAACATACACTTTCAAATGATAATTTGGATATACATGTAATCTGAGGTAAAGGCTAAATAGATAAACTACACTAACAATGCTGTTTGCATATAACACACCATTGCAATACCTAATTTAAAACCTATTAATTTTAAATTAATAGGCTATAATGTCTGTAATTATCAATAATAGGCTAATCAGTGTCATAGGTAGCTTGGTAGCTCATCGGTAGATATCATGTCAACATTATAGTTATGTCAGATTCAGTAGAAGCAGATGTTAACATTTTGAAACACAAGGCCCTCAGTTTCAGAAACTGTCCCACCAGGGAGTGGAGTAGCAACAGACCCCTCATCCTCCTCTTTGGATTTGAGACAAGGGAAGCTTATATCAAAATTAAAGCAAACCATCTTTAGCCATTTTGACTGAAAGGTGTAAAGGTGGAACATCTTGGACTGGACCATCAGGACTACCTACACTGTAAAAAACTAGAAAAACGGTAATACTCCGCAGCTGTGCTAAAAATTACCGTGAAAATAACGGCAAAAACAATCTCGTAAAAATACAGTAATTTTCCATAATGACATAACAGATTGTATCTTTTAATCTTACATTAAATCTTATGTAATTATTGGGTTTTAATGTTTAAAAAAAGGACATATACACCTTTAAAACAACAATTAATCTCTACCTTATAAATACAGCCTAACTGCCATAATACAAATATTATGGCTTAAAATTCGTGAAAAGTGCCAATATTATTTCAGTTTTATATTATACCTTTTATGTAAAAATCGTGGTTTATTTAATAAATATTTAATGTAATAAAGCTATACATCATCCACAAACATTTGATTTAACTTTAAAAAGGTCTAAATATTCTTTTGTAAAACAGATAATAAGCTTTATATTTACAACAATCTACCCTTAATTTTAGATCATATCAAGTTTATTATACTGCTTTACATGGAAATTTTACATATAAATCCTGTGTATTTAATAGATTTTTAATGTGAAAAAGCATATTCTGCCATAAATACAATGAATTTAAGTATAATTACAGCAATCTATCATTCATTTTTAAAATTTATTGGGCATTATATGAGTATTTATATGTAATTTTCCATAAAGATCATGTATATTTTAATTCATCTTCAATGTTAAATAAGCATACTTTGCCATAAAACAATGGATTCGCTTTAAAAAGAAAAAAAAAGAAAATACTGTTTTAAAAACAAGTATGTGTGAGTAAAATTAGAGCAATCTACCCATTAATTTTTTAGCATATTAAGTATAATGACTTTTTAATATGCAATTTTACATACAAATCATGTATATTTAATTTATCTTTAATGTTAAAAAGCATACTTTGCCATAAAAACACTGGATTTACCTTTGTTTTAAATGTCCAAATACTGTCAAAAGAAATATTGATTATAGCAACAATCTGCTGATAATTTTGTCAAATATCATAACACTGCTATAATAATGATAACTAAACATATATTTATAAACATTCAACCTGCAAATGTAATGGACAATTTCGAAAATATCAAGCTATAAAGAATAGTGAAATGACAAACTATAAAAAGATTTAGCTTAACAATAACAGCTCTTAGAAACAACCAGGACACAGTTACTACTGTTCAACATGTATTTATTCTGTTGACCAACAGATCAGAATAGAAAACAGTTGCTGCTCTAGCAACATACTTGCTTACAAAGCTTAACGTGGCATGGCTACATACTGCTAGCAGTCCAACAATTGGCTGCTTGTGGACGTAAAGTTCAAGAACAGTTTACAGTAGGTTTCCAGCTAATGTTCCCAGTGAAATTAAAAGACTTGAAACTAAAAACAAGCTACATACAATTTAAAAGTCTGTCTGGTACTGCAGATGCCTTTAAAAACTAGCCCGTTTTGGAAAGATAAAATAAAGTTTTATTCCAGGTGCAGTGTAATGTTTGCTTCCACTGTTACTGCAGTAACTTAACTGAAGGTACTGAAGTAGCCTATAATTTTAAAGTAGTAACTTTGTCCAGTACTGTGAACCAATTCTATACTTAAAATATGGTACAATGTGTACCTAGTATTCACAGTGGTAGCATCTGACAACAATTAAACACCACTCAAGAATACAGTAGTGAGACCAACATGAACTGTGCATGAGAAAGAACTAGGGACATTGGATTGCAATGGGCTCCCTTCTGAAAAGTGTTTTCTTTTTACTCCCCTCCATTCATAGTCCATAATTTTGTTATCAGGGAAAGAACCTTTGGACTGACCCAGCTGCTTTCTGGTAGCATTGTTCTCCACTCTTGATCCCTTGTCTGGGTTGATCTTGAGGCATCTATCAAATGAAATACATCAAACAATTTCAGTAATAAAATGTGGACTCCTTGCGTACCTTATATCCTGACATGAGGGACGAATAAGGAATAAATTGGAAAACATCATGTATGTGTCAAATTCAACATTTGGATTTATTATGTAAAAGAAAGAAATGGTACAATGTGAGAATTCACCTGTCAAATTCATACTAAAAAGGAGGCACCAGGGGTGTGTGTGGGCCTTGTGTGCCTCAGCAGCACAGTGAGCAGCAGGTCACGTAATAAGCCACTTTAATATTATACTCATTAAAGGAACACGCCAGACTTCTTGGGAATTTCTTATTCACCGTAACCCCCAGAGAGTTAGACCAGTCCATACATACCCTTCTCATCTCCGTGTGTGCTGTAAAGCTGTCTGATTGGCGTAGCCGACAGCAACCATCCAGAACATGCAGGTGAATGGTTCCAGTAATCCTACTGCTCCGAATAAGTGACAAAATAACACCAACATGTTCCTATTTACATGTTGTGATTTGTAGAGTCTACTATAGTACTATATTCTTCCGCCTGAGAATATAGTTCCCGGTTTGTTTAAGGATAGAAGGTGGCTGTGTCTCATGTTCACGTTGTTTTGTGTACGCTGTGACTCTACAAAATCACAACATGTAAATAGGAACATGTTGGCGTTATTTTGTCACTTATTGGGAGCAGTAGGATTACTGGAACCATTCACCTGCCTGTTCTGTTATGGGCTGATGTTGCTGGAGCCGTCAGACAGCTTTACAGCACATACGGAGATGAGAAGGGTATGTATGGACTGGTCTAACTCTCGGGGTTACGTTGAATAAGCTAAATTCCCAAGAAGTCGCCGTGTTCCTTTAATGAGTATAATATAAAGTGGCTTATTGGACCTGCTGCTCACTGTGCTGCTGAGGCACACAAGGCCCACACACACAGTTGTTGCATCATACACATCTCAGCTGAAACTAAGGGGAGGAGGCATAAGCTATACTGTCGGACTATCACCTCTTGAGATAAAAAGTAGCATAACCACACAGGATGGGCGGGGTTAGCTTGTTAGCATGCTGTTGCTGTAGAGTGCGTGTTAATACACTTCTTAAAAGGTACTATGTGTCTAAAGTTTAGTAGGGGAAAAAATGAAAATGAACTAAAATGAACAGATTAAGAGAGACTAAGAGCTCTGATGTCAAGTGTATTAATACACACCTAACGGTTGAGAAAATGTAGTGAAAAAGACAAAGGCTGTGACAGCAAGGCAAAGTTGTGAAATTCTGTCCTGTGCAAGGCTCTTTTATTACATTGCATTAGATTTTAAAGGGGGTAACTATTTTTCTGGTCATTCTATATCTGTTTTGATATGGGCAATAAAATGGACTTCTGCTTTCTTACCTCTGCAAGAACTCCAATATTGGCAAACATCAACACAAGAGCATCGGTGAAGGCACTGATGTGACCATTCACAATGGTCGGTCCACAGAAAGCATGAAGTACTCTGCTGCCAAAGGAGAGCTTCCTGTTGTAAACATACAAAAACGGGATCTGTATTTTTGTGACAAACTGTGCTCAAAGACCATAAAGTCCAGTAATTTACAAAATTTGTAAAGTTAAATTATATTTAACTTAAAAAACACCAAAAAACATGAAAAAACATCCATCGCTACAAGTAGCAGGGGTGGGAATCACCAGACAAACAATACAATATTACCATTACATATAAATGTGGGGGTAGGTAATGTTGGAGAAACTAGCAATAGATAGCTACAACCGTCATTGGGTTGGGATGTTTTTCAAAATGCAATAAAAAAACAACCTGTGATTTGTTAATTTATATCAACCTTTATGTGTGACAAAAGTACAAAGAAAGAACAGTTTTACTGGCCAAGCGTAATTATATTTTGTAAAATAAACATTTATAATTTCATGCCAGCAACCAAACAATTAAGCATGCATCTGTCCCAACTTTTGTTGTGTGCTGCAGGCATGGAATTCAACTTTGTTTATATATTAAAAAATACAATTATGCTGGTCAGTAAAACTATTGGAAATCATTTGTCTGTACTTTTTTTTTTTAAATAGGGTTTGTTGTAGTATTTAAAAGTATCCAACTGAAAAAATCCCACTGAAAAAGACTTATCACAGTTTTTGAATGGGCATTGCACCTCCTCTCTTTTTGAAGCATGAGATTTCCAGGTGACACAAAAGATCTTTCAGATCAATCCTACAGTGAGTAAGTTTACATTTAAATGATCCCTGCAAAGTCTCACACTGTGACACAGAAGATGCCTGCCCGATGATGACAGAAAACATGACATTATAATTTCTAAAGTGAGACCTGCTATGCAACATGCATACTGGTAATGAGCCTCATTTCTGTGGCGCCCTTGATGTTGTACATAACCTTTTAGGGTTTTCACAGAAACACCACACATGTGACAAGTGTAATCTATGAACATGGCGAAACACTCACCTCTTCAGATTACTTTGAGGTCAGCAAATCTGTTGAGAGACAGAAAATAAAGTATTTGAGTGCATAGGGCAATCTTAATTAAGAAATCTGCCAAAATTAAAATTTCGTTGGAAACTATTGTGTGCAAGTAACGTTAGCTAGCTAAATAGGTAAAACAGTTAAGGTTAGCTACATTATACTAGTGAGCCAACACTTCACTCATAACGTTGGCTACCTAACGTTACAGTAACGTTGCTTAATTTACTTGTTACTACTGTTAACAACGTCGAGGTTCAGGTCACAAGTTACAGAATTGCACGTTTGCCAAGCTGGAGTAAAGTCAAAGTTGGTAAATGATTAACAAGCTAACATTTATGCTAACTAAAGTTACCAAGCTTGAGTTGGTAACGTTAACGTTAGTTATACAGTTTATATTTCGGGCTTACGTACCTTGCAGTTCTTGTTCACGTGCAGACTGTCAATGGTATCTTTTGCATCCTGAATTTCGCACGCGTTGCACATAAAAGTCGCTCTCTTCCAAACTGTCTCAAACACTATGACAACGTAAAACAGCCGCGCTCCTCTGGCTCACACTGTATCTCTACCGGTCTCTACGCTGTATCCACCGCGCTTTCTAACGTAACCCCTCCCACTCAAACATTGTTCTTTAAAATGATTGGAAGTTTCACACGTTTAGAGTCACATGTCCCAAATCTCCTGCTCCTGACTTTGCTGAAATGAGACTTGTTGTCTTTGAAGTTGACCTGAAGTTGACCCTCTGTCTGCACCTGGCAGATCCGTTAAGGACTCTGAATTCTGATTGTCTACAGAATGGTTCCTGATTTAACCCTTTCAAGTCTTTCGTGCTGTTTCATATATTTCCAAGATATTTCAATCCAAGAAGTTGTTTACAATTCCTCACATGGAAAAGCCTCTTCATGTGGTTGAATTTGAAAAAAAACAACCAGTCTGCTTCTTACTTTTTTTTAAGAATTTTGTTGTTCCTGCAAAATATCCCACTTTCACTGTCCAGATTGTAATTCATGAAGGCAGACAGACACATATGAAATTATAAATTCTGAATGACAGAACATTATAAAATGTTTTAATGATGTAACACACAGAGTGGTTATTTTGAAAGTAGCTAGTACCAATGGTTTGTCGTGTGTTTAGACCACAGATTTTTTGTGTGACTCAGACCAGATGTTATAACAATAAGTCACATAAAATGTATCTTTTCTAGTTTGAATTTGGGCCGCGTAATCAA
Source organism: Perca fluviatilis (assembly GCF_010015445.1). NCBI lineage: Eukaryota > Metazoa > Chordata > Actinopteri > Perciformes > Percidae > Perca > Perca fluviatilis. Next base: position 30,793,593 of record NC_053127.1, on the reverse strand, counting down.
AATGAGATACAGCTAGTCTTTTTGAGATGTGACATCAGTCTTGACAGTCTAATCAGAATTCATGCGACTTTGATGTCACTCTAGATCAGGGGTCTCAAACTCAGGGGGCCGAAGTGATCTCTGAGCAAATGTGCCGAAAGGGGCTGAAGCAAGCGGCAACCTCCAGTTACTGTATTTTTTTTACTTAAGTGCAATTATCAGACAGCTTTAATGTACTATTTCTTTCACATAAACACATGAAAAGGTTCAAAATAGGTTGGTAATGATATTACAAAAGTACATTTTGAGAATATTGCCCTTTCTTAGAGTGCTTTAATGCTGCTGACCACAAAAATCATGTGGAATGTATTTGCATCCTCTTTCAGGCTGTGGCCAGTTTACACTACAGTCTAATTTGCGGCACATTTAAAAATAGGACAGTCAATCAAAACATGTGATATGGGCAATAAAGAAAGCCTGCAGTGTGAGTGTAGTAGTTAACATATTTTTTTAACAACACAACAGTGCTTGACTGATGCATCCATGCCCACATAATGCCCAAACAACATACTAACAGGCCAGCCATCATATCAAGTTATATTGTCCCATCACAACTACCTTTCAAGAGTTGATTATGTTTTAATGAAAGTAATCATGCTATGTAGGAAAGCAGGAGATACATATGTATGGAAATAATCTCAAAAATCAAGACCTGTATATTTGTTTCTGTCAGGTAAAAGTATCCATTTAATCAGAGCTACCAGAGATTTCTGATAATAAGCATAGGTTAAGTCAGAGTTCTGAGGAAATGCCAGATACAAAACACACTTCAAAAGTGCACAGAAATTATACATAAATATATTTTACATTTGACTTATTTAGCTGACGCTTTTATCCAAAGTGACTTACAATTGTTATATATTTCCGAGGTCACATCTCTGGAGAAACTAGGTAAACCATTTTGTTCAGGGCACAATGGTGGATGTATCGCAGTGGGATTTGAACCCAGGTTTCTCACACCAAAGGCATATGTCTTTATTGAGTTTGTGCACAGTTAGTTGAAGTATACTAAAACACAGTAGCCAGAAATATTTTATTATAACCTGGTGAAATACTGGTAAAAAATATTCAATATTTACAATATTTGCAGTGCTTTTTATGCTTTTTGTCAGTTTACCGCCAATATATCTAATAGGTTATAATGATTTGCTTGAAAAGAGAAAAGCAACATAGTGTGTGAAGTGCTTTATTGGATGGCATCAATCTTCAATCAATCTTTATTTGCATTGGATATATATACAATTAAATGAGAAACTTCCATTTTCATAATCACAGGCTATAAGTCATCTATTTTAACAGAGACAGTGGCTTTAGGGTTCAGGTTGCGGCAGACAGGCGGTTATTTGAAATGGAATGAAGCCCCCCACGGCATTCTCATGACAGTGGTCGAACAGCGCCACTCCAGTCCAGTCGGTGACGGGTGCGCATGTGTGTATGATTGCGCGGGCAGCGCGGTGCGTTTGTAGTTCACAAGTAGGTAGTCGGTTATGTGGTCTTCTTGGGCGGGCTTTCTGTGACGTTAAAGTTACAATTGACTGTTTGAAATGAACAATGTCATAAACAAAATAGATTCAGAGCTGTGCAACGGAGGTTATACGATGGTAAAACAGCCACAATCCAGTAAGGAAGAGTTTTTTTTACAACGAGGACATTTTTTGCGACGTGAAGGAGAGTGGGAGCGCCATTGAAGGATTGGAGCAGCACTGAACACATTTCATGTAAGTGTTTTAATAAAGAAAATGCTTTCTATTCACTAACCAACATATTCAGTTCTTTAAAGATCGGTAGCAAAATATTTACAGAACGGTATTAGGCCCATAGTGATAACAAAAGTTGCAAAACGAACTCCTTCCAAGTTAAGCTAACCTTAATGTTAGCTTATCAAAAGTGACATACACTTGTAACGTTAAGGTTTGTAAGTTCTGCAAAGCATCGATTGCTTAGTTTTATTTTTAATGTTAAAATTAATATAATGCATCTTGAAAAACATGACATTTCACTGTGGACGTACGAAAGCTCTGCTGCTTTTATGACAGTGGGTGCACTGCATATGTAAGTTAACTTGCCGATTCCACAGGCATACAGTTAAACCAGTGCCACAAACACATGGGAAGAAATGCTTTAGCGGCATTTTAGCTATCTCATTTTTATGTAAATATGTTGTGTATATCTTAATAACTAATCTAATATGCATTCATATCTAATAATGACAGCAAAATAATGTCTCGTTATTGAGGTTTAACTATACTTTTTGTTCTGTGCTTGTATGCAGAATCAAGAAGACCCAGCCAGCCACCTCTTCACCTGAGGGAGAAACTGCCCAGCCCTGTCTTCCCCCAGTCAAATAACCATTCCATGTGGCAGCAGCATGTGGGTGGACAAGTTCCAGGTGCCTTGGGAAAAAATAAGGCCCCTTTCTTACCATTGATGCTGGTAAGAGGCCTTCTAGAACTTCATCTTGAACAGTTGTAAAGGTTACTTATTTGTTGTGAACAGAGTAGGCCTACAATATTTAATCCTCCACAATTCCATAGTAGTAATCTTGGGTTCATCAGGTAAACTTAGTATGAAAGGCTGACTAACATCCAAAAATGTTGCAGCTGCTGTTTCAGAATTTTATGAAATTTGAATTTAGCTTTCATACAATCAAGAAATGTGAAATCACTGTCAAACATAAACCTCTCAATTTGGCAATATTAAAAGCTTTGACTTTACGCGACAACATAGACTGATTATCTGCGTTTCCTATAAATTACCAAGACTATGGTGGCCCGACACAGCCTAATTTGTTCCATCATAGTTTCAAAATTAACCGAAACTATTTTTACGCTTTGCTCTTTTAGTAGTTCCGTTTAACATTCAGATTGGGGGTCAGTGAGGCAGTGCATAAGACACATGACTTTGGTGTGAGAGACCTGTGTTCTATTCTCACTGCAACAAATCCATTGTGTCCTTGAGCAAGTTACTTAGTTGATGTGTGTAACCTCTGACATACACTCACTGGACACTTTATCAGGTACTCTTTGCTAGTACCAGTCAAGACCCTATTGCCTTCAGAACTGCCTTAATTCTTTTTGACAAACAATATGTTGGAAACATTCCTCAGAGATTTTGGTCCATATTGACATGATAGCATCACACAGTTGCTGCAGATTTGTCAGCTGCACATCCATGATGCAAAGGCTGTTTGAAGCCTGAACCATTGATACAAGGCAGGATGGATCCATGCTTTCATGTTGTTTACGCAAATTCTAACCCACCATCTGAATGTCGCCGCTGAAATCCAGACTCATCAGACCAGGCAACGGTTTTTCAATCTTCTATTGTCCAGTTTTTGGGAGTCTGTGCGACTTGTAGCCTCAGTTTCCTGTTCTTAGCTGAGAGGAGTGGCACCCGGTGTGGTCTTCTGCTTTTGTAGCCCATCTGCTTTAAGTTTGGATGTATTGTGCGTTCAGAGATGGTATTCTGCATACCTTGGTTGCAGTGATGCCACGTACTAGTAACGCGTTACTCTAATCTGACCACTTTTTTCAGTAACGAGTAATCTAACGCGTTACTATTTCCAAACCAGTAATCAGATTAAAGTTACTTATCCAAGTCACTGTGCGTTACTTGTCATTTTCCTTAGTAAAAATATATATTTTTGCTTTCTTCTTGCATCTCGGGGAGTGAAGTCATGTTTTCAGCATGTAGACAGTTCACGTGTACCACGCAGCGACACAAACGTAAACAACAATAGAGGGAGGAGAGAGATGCGCGTTTTCTAGCTGGAAATACAGTCACTATTTTGAGTTTGTGTCGGCTAAAGACGGCAATATTAAGGTTGGTTGTACACTCTGTGCTGGTGGCGACAAAGTGCTATCTAGCTACAAAAAGACTACGTCAAATTTGAAGAAACATTTGGAGTTGCAGCGCTGCAGTCAAACTTACAGAGCAAGTCCCAGCAGGTGGTGCGAGATAGGGGTGGGGGAAAAAATCGATACAGCATAGTATCGCGATATTTTTCGTGGCAATACTGTATCGATACACAGACTCCAAGTATCGATCTTTTATGATATATGTGTTGGTCAGTCTGTCTGCTGACAATCCCCATTTTGCAGCAATACAATTGAAGGGAGATGAACAAACAGAGAAATGTATCTTTTTAGATAAAACAAATGTTGACAAAATTGTCCTTTGGGGACATCATTTGAAACTGGGAAAAATTTAAAGTTGGAAAAAAGGTAATAAATTGCAATATATCGCAGAATATTGCAATATGTTTAAAATCGCAATAATATTGTATCGTGACATAAGTATCATGATGATTATATCGTTCGTGAGGCCTCTGGTGATTCCCACCCCTAGTGCGAGAGCAGGAGGTCCCCACCACCCAAACAACAAAAGCTGGACTTCGGTGATAAACCAGTAAGTGAGGGAGACTTGAAGAAGTAGGTCGGGGCAGTAGGCCTATGTTGTAGAGGAAATGCCCTGCCCTTAAACACCGTTGACTGGCTCTCTTCCGTGCCATAATAAACCAGATCCTACTACTGTCACGCCGAGCGTGCCTCACAGTAAACCCGGTTGTCATTTTTATGTTGAGGCTGTGGGGTGTTGTCGGCAGCTGCTGAATGTAACTAATAAAGTAACCCGTTACTTTTTAAAATCAAGTAATCTGTAAAGTAACTAAGTTACTTTTCAAAGTAACTGTGGCAACACTGCTTGGTTGTAAGCGTGGTTATTTGAGTTAATGTTGCCTTTCTACCATCTCGAACCAGTCTGCCCATTCTCCTCTAACATCAAAATGATATTTTGTACAATATGTGGACACACATTGAATATGTATTCCCTTTTCAGGATGTTGGAGACATACCAGGAAGATGCAGTGGCTCTGGTAGCAGTGGTCAATGAGGAGCAAGAGCCTGCAGGAATCACCTTTTTCAAACTCACCACGTCATTCATACTCAACCATCAGGTTTTAATGTGTCACAGACCTTGGATAGATATTCTGATGATTTTGTTTGGCGTTATTTATGTTTTCCAATTAAGCTACCTTAAAAAGCTTAGTGTTTTTTTTTTTTAACTTCATCCAGAGGTTTTGTAGTATAAAGTCAGAAGAGCCCAAAAATGGCGCTTTGGGCTTGCATGCTGTACTGGATACAAATGGATTTATTAAGATTGCCCTAAATGTTCCATATATTGTACAGTGTGCTATGGCCATTCAGTGTATGGTGTTTAAATAGTTATAATACAAACCATTTATTTATTTATATGTTAAAATGTTCTGCTTGGGTTTTGTTTGGATCACATTCCTGTCTTTTTCCCCTGCATGGATTTTCATCTATTTTGTATACCAAGTAACTCCAGCACAAAGATACACAAACTTGGCTCTAGAAAGTCATAAAATATAAAATTGAATCAAGAAAGTGAGGAAGTCTTTTAATTGTACATGGATGTTCACTGTATGGAATACCACCATTTTGTATTAGCCTCTCATATCTCTTACAGTCCTATCAAAGCAAAATGGCAACATTCATTGCTTTATGTCGCCCCAGTTGGATTTTAAATAATATATCTGAAAATGCTATCAGTAATGTAAATAAAATTAAATGTTTTTGTGTTATGAAGGATTTTAGTTGGACTTTTTTGTTGGGGGGTGGACAATTCTGTAAGCAGAAATGTTTGACTTATTTCTAGCCCTATATTGTGGTTCTGTGATCCGTGTATGGTAGCTTCTGCTAGCTAGTTAGCTCTGCTTGCTGTGCATCTATCCATCCTACTGCTGATTCTGGGGGGGGTGTTATAGATTTAAACATTAACATTAGTTAATGGGTGTGACCTGTGTGCTCAGCCAGCAGCAAATACCAGATATAGGAAACCGGCTCAGCGTGTCGTCACATGTAGCCCAGAGTAAAGTAAACTGTTGAAAACAATTCTGAACAGTGGGAAATCTGAGGTTTTGGCTCACAGGGATTTCTTTAAATATGTTTAACTCAATATTTGACACTTTGGCCATGTTTAGCATGAACATCTGACATTGTAACATCAGATATGACAGAAAACACAGAAAAGCTTAATAGGTCTCCTTTAACAAATAGTATGAATCAAAAAGGGTTTCTGGTCTCTATTCTAACATAAATTAATAATATATACTACTATACTGTAATATAAAATGTAAATGTGGCAAATTAAGTAAATTAACAAGCAAATCCATATAAAATTACTGAAGAAATATCTTTTACTGTCAATTGTCACTAATTGCACAAACAGTTTTATTTATTTATTATTTTTAAATAAAATATTTGTGAATTGTACATGTTCTTCTTTGTGTGTGTAATTACAGTGATTGTGGCTGTTTTAAATGATAAAAACTGTATTTTGGCAGTTTAATAATGCTTATAGACAGTTTAACAATGCATATAGACATTTATACACTGATTAAAAAGCAATTATTCAAGGTTTTTGTTTTCAAAATGTCCATAATTTTACGAGATATTTGTCAATTTACAAGTATTCTATGTAAAATGACAGAAAAATACTTTTTGTTGGTAATTGCCACTAATTGTATGGACTTTTAGCAGTGTTTTTACAGTATTAAACTTACACTTAACAGTTTTATCTTTTAAATAAAAAAATTATATTTGTGAAAATACGATACATTGTGAATGTATTTTGAAAGTCATTTTATGTGAAAAAACGTACATTTTCTTTAAAATAATGAAAATGCTATGCTTATTCACGGCTACAGGTTTTTTATGTTATTTTACATTAGACATTTAAATTCACAGTTTATTTTTGTAATTTATTGGTGTTTTCATGTATTTAAAAAATACAGAAAAAATCTGTAAAATTAACAAGAAAACGTATGTAAAATTACAGATTTTTTTTACAGTGTATGCATAGGGCCTAGGGTCTTGTGCTACGCCCCTGGCTTCAGACCAGTCAGATGTAAAGGAGATCTTCCCAATAAGCCATCTCGTGCCAGATTTGCTGTTGAGTCTCCCCTTGGAATGCGGAATTTTGATGCTGAAGAAAAAAGCAAGCACACAACATCTCTTGTATATTGTTTGCAGGCTTTGTTTTTTCTGACAAAACGTGAGTATGTAGCAGGCCTTTGAAGAACTGATGGAAAGGGAACCTGAAATCAATGAAAACACAGACACCTGTGCATTACAAGAGAGCAATAGTTCATTGTGAATGAAAAGTGTAGCTGCAAACCAACTAACTGGTAGTATCATCAACCCATCATGGGGTCTCTATACGATTGATCGATTACCAGGTAGTTCATTAACCTTTTTTTGTCAATAAGCAATTTATGAAATCAAAATGCTGGTGTTGTGTAAAATATGACACGATGATTGGAACTAATGCCGAAACATTACACCACACAAATTAAAAAACCAACAAACAGCCAACTAGGTTACATGAGTATGAAAGTATACCGAGCGGTATGATGTCCCAGTGAAGGTGATGGGTGTGGCTGGCCCCGGTGTGTTATTGTAGGTGGTGGGAGCCTGAAGAGACATTAGCAAAAGCAGGAACATTTTTTACAGTATGCACTCTGGTACCTTATTCACATTAAATTAAATGTCTTTATCATTGTGACTGCCTCTGTCCTCCATCAGCATTACTCTCTCTCTAGCCAAGCAGAGAACGGTTTTATCTTGTGAGTAAAGGCCAGCAGGTAAGCCAAGGTGAGATGTCTGACTGAGGACAGAGGCAGAGTTCCATTTGACCAACAATTTACAGTGTTATTTGTGGGCCTGAGGGGTGACAAGTAGCCTTCATTAGCTGTAACGCTAAATTATATAATTTATGCTTTGCTGCTCAGAACATCTTCACATAATCTTGAACTCACATTTACTCATGAGTTCATCCCACTGCGTCACTTAACATGTGTGAGTTTTACAGTTTATAGAAACAAATGTGCTACACATAAAGTGCATTGGTGCTAGTAGCAAATCTCTACTGGCTACCGTTAGCTAGTTTAGTTAAGTTAGCCTTGACAAGAATCCAATTCTACGTGATTTTGAAAACATACTTACTGAGGTGGCCTGTGGTGTCCCTGAGGTGGTCGTTGTCATTGTTGAAAAATTTTGTATAGCCGCCAGGACGGCTCTGCCAATGTTCTCGGCTAACACAGATTCGTTGGATATTTTCGCAGCGCGACCATGGCCGACAGTACCGTACCTGGTCAGGGGCGGGTGGGGATAGGCTCTTGCTGGCCTTTATGCAAGCGAACATGACAGATCAGTCAAAGTGAGCCCCCTCGTGGCTGGCTACAGTGGCTACATGTCATAAGTCCCGCACCCTTCATAAAAGTGACACTAAAAACTCAAAGTACTCTTCAAATACAGTTTCTCCAAACGTGTTTATTATTTAAGATAGTTATTATCACGATAGTCCATGTCCAAGAGTCCATTTCCCCAGATGAGATGGTTTTTATTCGTTATTTGACACTATGAGCACACACTGACCTCCTCGAGCTTTTATTTTGGTACTTCCGGTTACTGGCATTTTGAGTTTGCATATTAGTTAAATATTTAGTTTCACCCGAAACATTTAGATTCAACATTTAGATTTAGATTTAACATTTAGATTTAACATTTAGATTTAGATTTAACATTTAGATTTAGATTTAGATGTAATATTTAGATTTAGCATTTAGATTTAACATTTAGATTTAAATTTAACATTTAGGTGTAACATTTAATATTTAGATTTAACTTTAAAATATCTCTAAGTTGACAAATATTGTTCAAAATTTGCTAAAAAGTGACACTCAAAAATTCATAGCAGTTTTTTAAACATTGTTTAAAGTTAAATGTGACAAAATGTTGCTGTTATTTTCAGCGTGAGCTGCTTTACAAACGACACCCCATACCTGTGGCCATATTGTATCTGCATTCCGTTAATGAGGGCTTTGTATATGCTTGTGCATGCACTTAACGCAGGGTAAACTTGTCACCTGTTCTGAAACTGGAATTTGGATGGTCCCTGTTGTGTGTGGAATTGTCTCGCATTGCCAGAAGATCTCCACAGCGCTGTGGAGTAAGGTCTGGCTATATCACATGTACATTCTGGGATAGGAGAAAAAAAATGCTTTAGGTTGTTTTCATTTTTTTTAACTAGTGATAGGCCGATTTTATCGGCCAGCCAATACGCGGCTGCTGCGTTCGCGTGGAACTTTGTCACTGGCATCAGTTTGTTAAGTAAAAAGCACATGTATATAGTGGATAGAAAGCATTCAGTCATAGTTCTCACTGTAACACCATTTCCTGAAGGCAACATTACAGAGGAGTCTTCTGCCTTCTTTGTTAGGCTGTCACTCATAATGCCACGCCCCTCTGAGTTGAAGCCACGCCCCCTACGCAAAATCAGGGCCAAAAGTCTGAAACCGAAAAAAAATGATCTGAAAGTGAAAAACAGATCTGAAACCGAAAAAAAAGATTTGAAGCCGTAAAAAAAATAAGTTTTGAATCTGAAAACATGAAATGTGGAACTGAAAAGAAATATAAAAGTGAAAAATGAAAATTTATAATTTATTCAAAATAATTCCAGAATTGAATCTAAATTTTATTCAAACTGAAAAAAAAATTGGTACACTTATTTTTAGTTTGAATACATGGTTTTATTTTTTTCCAAGTTTTGACCAAAACTTAAATTTTCAATTTCAAGCTTTAGTTTTTCAACTATATATATTTTTTTCAAATTAACAAAACATTTGGCCCCGATTTAGCTCCATATAGACCTACCAAATGTAATGGCAAACCAAACAAATAGTTAGAGATATTTCAGTCTGGATCAAAGTGGTGGACCCACTGACCAAGAAACCGACATTGACATTGATAAAATATTGAATGGAACTGTTTTAAAAATTGGATTTTACTTTTAATATTAAGTGTAAGGAAAAGTCTCTTGGGTTTGAGTTCCAACAGCTTTTCCTACAGTACCACCAACAGCTGAAAACGTACCTCAGGAAAAAGCAGGGGTGATTCATGTACATAAAGTTGTCTTTTCCAAGACAAAACCAGTGAATTTGTTGTTCCTGTTATAGTTGATAGCATGACATGAATTTTGGTTGCTGGCTGTAACACGAACAGCTTAACACCTAACTTTTTCCGGTACATCACACATTTCATGAAGGCTGACTTAAACTTATGTGAGTTTGTGAATGTATTGCAAGAATTAGGTCAATATATATTCAGAAATAATTACAATAAAACATGTTCCATACTTTGAAATATAATTCCAGTGTAGGTTTGTGGTCTATGCTCGTGTGGCCAGAGAATCCTATATGTGATATAAATCTGTCAGTAATGACATGTCTAATATCCTGCTCACTGATGAATAATGCAGGGGGTGGTAAAAAGTGATAACGTCAGCATGTAATACAGTGTTAGGAACTTAATGATAATCCCTTAAATTGACAATTTAATATTCCACTTTTAAAACGGGAAGTAGATTTTACAAAATGTTTTATTTTTAAAATATGCAGCACAGACATCAATTGGTCACATTGAGATTTACGTTTTGCAGTATTAAAGATTATAAATATATATCGTTGCTATTAGGCAGAAACCTTGTATCTCCATATTTGGTCGTGTTGGGACCAGCAGTGGGTTAAAAATTGTTGATTAAACTGACATCTGAGAGATAAAAGGGCCAACATGGGCCTGAGACAAAAGGTGGCCTACGTGGAGAATCCACGTTTCACCAAACTCCTACAGGTCACCACTGGGACAAAGGTCACAAAATGGCTGAATGACCAGCAGGGAGTGGCCAAAGTGGCCAAACTCTAAAAACTCTAAGAACTACAGGCTTGTAGTCTTCACACCTTCAAGAGATTTTAGTCTTCCTATTTGTTCAGCGGGACCATAAACACAGCATGAGGTCTTTTATAAAACATTCTGACACCCGAAAATCCACTGTCTCCTGCTGCGGGCTCACGCTGCTCATGGAAGCACACAAGCTTGTGCTAAAACTTCCATTTTCAGAACACTTCTGGATCCTGGAAAATATGCACCGGTGTTTTTATACCTGCAGGAGAAGGGAACAAGGTTTTCTCCTCAAAAGTCGACTGGAACTAACTCCCTCTATGCTGCTCCGTCTTGGAGAGAAAAGTTTTCTTCCGTGCATTGCTGACGAGCAATTCGGATTTTTGGTTCTGTTTCCCGTGGAAGTCTATGGGATAATCCAGGACAACACACAGTAAGAAGGTTTACGGTCTGGGCAGAGATAAATAGTGTGTTTTATTAATGAGTAACTTGCTATTGTTGCTATTTGTGTTGCCATTAATGTGATCTGATTAATAAGCGCTACTGGTGCGCATTTGATGTATTAATCTGATGGTATCTACCACGTCCCATCATTTTCTGTGAATGTATCATTTCACCACGATACTGTTGATATGTTGTGTTGAATATTGCAGCTAGCTTGTTAAAACTGTAATTGCTACCTGCTAACTTCCCTTTCACAGAGTTTTAGTTATTGCAGGGCCGGATTGGGACTCATTTTCAGCCCTGGATTTTCATGTTTTAGACCGGGCCACTTTACTTCACGAATGACTATATTAAAAAAATTTAATCAAAACCTTAGTATATAAGTCTGCAATAGCACCCTGTCCTCTACATCCTTGTAATTCGGTGTATTTTGTAAAATATCACTATTTCCAAGTGTTGCCTAACAATGTAGATTTATTAGAAAAGTTAACATCTTAACAACAATCTATTTTTTCCTTTGAATATTTCATACAACTTTCATAATGGGTCACAAGTAATATTTGGTCATAAAAAGTGATTATATTGTAGCTAATCTGATCATGTTTGCTTGTTCACACACTGTGATACAACAGCTTACAGTAGATGTGCCATCCACACTGACAGCAGCTATCCTATATAATGCACACTACTGGCTCTGCTTCTGACACTAAATCACATTTTCTAAATTGTCATACTTCTCAGCACAAATCTCTCCTTTTTACAAAGCTTTCTGATCAAGTCAAGTCAGTGTCATTATGGTAGTGCCGAATCATCTGGCATCATTAATTATCCTAGGGCATTTTTCATATAGAGCAGGTCAACACCACACTCTTATTAATTCTTATAATACAACCCTACCTGCCCAAACTGGAGTTCTGGGCTCATATAGCTGCTGCTTGGTAACCTTACTGGCTCTTCACTGTCACTGTTAGCAGCAAACTGGACTAGTAGCTGCTGCTGCAGAGCTACAAGAACAAGTTTGATTCATAAACGCCTGTTTGCAGGCACTTTTCCTAACTAACTTAGCTTACCCGTCTCAACGTCTTCATTTGGCGTTTTGCTAAAAATAGAAAAAGTTCATCTGGCCGCGTCACTTTCTAGAGCTATACTTTCTAGAGCTCTACTTTTTAAATTGACGCTTTTTCAGTGCCGTTTTGCGCTTTCTATTACCCATTTAAAACAGTGCAGGCAGCATAGGGACAGCATCCATAATATTCAACTATGATTTCAACCCAGTGCCATACCTGAACACCGGCCCTCACAACCAAACAACCAGACCGGCCCACCGGGAATTCTCCCGGTGCTCCCGATTAGCCAATCCGGGCCTGAGTTATTGTACTGAGTGAGATAATCAGGTTTTTCAAAGTGCCTTTCCTTTCCTAAGGGGCTTCCTTTCTTCTATCACTAACACACACACACACACACACGTACGGACATACACACGCCCAAATGAACAGCTGGCCAACAGCGAGTCATGTATGTCGAATTGCTACACAGCTAGCACATAGCAAAGTAGCTAGTGTGTCCCTCTTTGTTAACCCCACGTTAGTCTGAGAGCTAACTGACTAGCTTAGTCACGTGGTGTTGCAACGCAGCCCACTACTGCCCTCTTGAGGCTAAATAGCTTTCGTGCAGCTAAGACATAGCCTAGCTTCAATGAGCTAATGGCTAATCTGGGTGTGACCCATAGACAGTATATAAGAATGGACCAACAGATCCCGTTGCTCTGGACGGAGACCAGTGAAGGCTATTAGAAGCACTTTTCTGGTGATCGCTAGCTTTACTGAGCAGCCTCCAACTGAGAGAGACAATGTAAATGTGACGTGAGCAACGTGTCTGAAAGATGTAAGTCTTCTGGTAGCTGTGCCAAGAGAAATCTCAATCATTCCCAATCTTACAGAGATGGGGAGTGTAGGTATATGTAAGGAGATAACATGGGCACAGGCTAATTATTGCTAACTAAAATGCTAGTTAACATTAGTAATTAAACCTAAACAGCTCATGTAACTCGAAACTGCCTGCGAGCTTCTCCTGTACTATACGGTAATTCCTCTACTATGTGACACAATCGTTAGCCTTTTTTTACAAAAACATCTGCTACGGAGCCATAACGTGAGGTACAAGGTAATGGAGCCTTTTATACATTGTTGTGTTTCTTTAGAAATAAACAGTGGACAAATAGAGTCTTTAAACGCTTCAGATGTAAAGTTATTCACTGTCAAGTGACGTCAAAATGAATGCTAGTCAGTGTAATGCTAACGGGAGGTCATCTCTTTGTAGCATCAAAATGGCGCCATAGGAGGTTTGAGTTCTGAAGCGAAGCTTACCCCCTTGGTGTGACCAAGCAACCCCCGGGTTTCATCACTCCCCCCTCCTCCTCGTTCTCTCTCTCACATGCACACACACACACACACACACACACACACACACACACACACACACACACACACACACACACACACACACACAGTGTCTCACAGAGAAATGCTGGTTTGTTTTTCTTTGTTTTGTTGTAGATTAAAAAAGTATATTGTTTTTAATTAATCAAAGAATTATTGATCGGCCATTGATGATTTTGAAGTTAATAAATTCTATTATACTTTAATTAGCAGTTGTTTGTGATTATTTGTGTATTTGTTGTAATAATTGATGGTTGAACACAGGTCAGTGCTCGAATTCACCCTTCCTTTTGTTCCTTTAAAGAATATGAGATAGATTAACCAAGTTAAGATCTGTATTTTAAAGGAATGCCACCTAATGAGACTATTTCACAGTTTGATTATTGGTCCCTGACTTTGCAGGGTGGTGCCCTGTTTTGATTATTTGTCGATTTGATAAAGTTATTAATAACCATATTCATAACTTTATTACAGTTTTTTTCGATTGCTAAACGACAGTGGGCACAACTGGAGTCACATGTGCAAAACTCTAACTCCAGTCTGCACAGCAGCAGTTCATGTGGACCAAACTCTAGTTCGTTTTTCATTGCTTGAACACAGTTTTCAAAACTCTACACACTTATCCCATGACTTTAACCACAACGTGCACAACACTGTAGATTTACAGCACTTTGTTCAAATGCTAACACACTGCTGTCAAAACTGTTACAGTTTTTTTCGATTGCTAAACGACAGTGGGCACAACTGGAGTCACATGTGCAAAACTCTAACTACAGTCTGCACAGCAGCAGTTCATGTGGACCAAACTCTAGCTCATTTTTCATTGCTTGAACACAGTTTTCAAAACTCTACACACTTATCCCATGACTTTAACCACAACGTGCAAAACACTGTAGATTTACAGCACTTTGTTCAAATGCTAACACACTGCTGTCAAAACTGTAAACCACACATTCAAAACAGAATAGATTCCAGTCTGGTGCCTATCAAACACTGCTGATTGCAATTTTAGCTGAAAGCCTAAGCAGGTGTCTTGTTTTAGACTAGTTGGTGAACATATACGGTATTTATACAGAGAAAGCTCAGAAAGTCTTTTTTTGTATACAAACACCAAATAAAAATGAAACAATTATACACTGTACCGTTTGAGAGAAACAGGTAAAAGAGCAGAGATACCAACATGTCCAGGTAAGATGTCTGAGGTTATATACACAGCTATAAAAAAAAAAAGAAAGACTGTGTTCTTAGTTTTTCAGAAAGTAATGGAGGTGAAAGCAATAGAAACACCACATTCATTTGTATTTAGAGATGATGCAGATATCCAGTGTGATGAAGAAAACTTGCCACATGATGCTGGAGAGAGGCAGGATTAGTCACACTATTCTTTGGTACTGTTACGTATGTACCTTTAGTTTTTTTCCCCAGTAATTCCATAAATTACTAGAGACAAAATACTATATTGAAGATATTTTTCATTCCTTCTTGTTTACCTTATGTAAAAATTGGTATGTTATACAATCTATATTTTTTCCTTAAATAAACTATTGAGTAGTGTCAAGTCACTCAAATTGTTCAAACTGTAAAGATGAAAAAGTTTGTAATTTCTGTATTGGTGTTTGATGCTAGTGTTTTTACCCTCAGTGTGTTCTGAGAGACAGTGTGTGTTATCTCAGTGAGGCCTGTGCATAGTGTTTGACAGCACTGAGCCTGTTTTGAGACGTGTGTTAAGAGTTGTGTTGCTTTGATTGAGTTTTGCAGCTTATGTGAACTGTTTAGCTCAGGTGACTGTTGGTAGTGCAGACTGTAGTTTGAGTTTTGCACATGTGACTCCAGTTGTGCCAACTGTCATTTAGCAATCGGAAAAAACTGTAATATTGATAAAACATCTTTGATAATTTGCCAATAATTAAATCTGTACCCTACGATTTCCCAACAGTCGTTTATAAAAAAAAAATCATGAATAAATGTTGGTCACGTTTAGTCTGTATGTGGCAGAGGTGGGTAGTAACGAGTTTATTACTCCGTTACATTTACTTGAGTAAAAGTAAAAAAATTATACTTCTAGGAGTAGTTTTAATTCCCTATACTTTTTACTTTTACTTGAGTAGATTTGTGAAGAAGAGACTGTACTCTTACTCCGCTACATTAGGCTACAATGAGCTCGTTACTTTTCTTTTTACCTCTTTGGTATTCTATGGGTCATTGTTTTTATCCCCCCCGAGTATGCCTCATTTTAATGTTTTATTTTGACAGAGAGAGAGACTTCCACTAAAAGCTTTACCACGTGACTGTGTTTCACCAATCAAACGTAGTTGTGCAGTCTCGTCACGTGACCATACTCAATCTCAGCGGGACGGGTTAGCTTTACAGTCACAGCAAAACAAAAATGACAATGTCAGAATCAACCGTCGGCAATGCAGGCACAGACGAAGAGGAACAACCCAGAGGCCAGATCAACATGTCCTGGATTTATTTCAGTTACCCGGCTTCACCTAACCTAACAACCGCGGTCCCGCAAGCTGTGTCACAACGGTTGTTAACAACTACTTCAGTCAACCATCAGGGTTTCCCAATCTAGCGGCGCTTGTTCACATAAAAGAGGCGATGTTTGCACAACATGACCAATAGCCACATATTTTACATAAGAAGAGCAAACTATAATTCTACATAAATATGAGGAACATAGACACGGTTTTACAGGCAAAACGCAATACAGTCGCTGCTTCCTAAAACAGGAGGACAGATGGCAAAAAAAAAATAAATAGGCGACGCTGTAGATGCGTACATCACAACGCTTATCAATATCACTTCCCCATCAGTCAGGCACAAGATCTGACCATAATTACACTTGTAATTTCCATAAACTGCCGTTGCTTTAGCCTATTATTTCAGTTGCAACCCTGGCAGTGGAAGCGATCGTGAGAGCAAATAAAAAAATACAAAAAACATAATTCAAACCGCTGTGCGCATTACACACGGCTCAAGAAGCCGACAAATAGCCGATATGTAATATAAATATACCCATCACGCCATCATGGAATGTTAAAGGGGTTGTCGGTCTCTAAATGTTTTTTGTATGAGCGCACCTCTCTCTCTCTCTCTCTCTCTGCACCGAGCTCCACCTGATCTTCTAAGAACGGTGATGCCGTTCTCAATCGAGTATTGATTGGTCAGTAGGCGGTGCTTTAACACTGATTGATCTCTGATCTCCAACTTAGACCCTGTTTACACGTGCATGGTTATTTTTACAAACGGAAACATTTCCCTTCGTTTGTACCCTTCGTTTACACGCAAACGGAGAATTCGCCTCTGAAACCGAGTCTTTCTAAAAACTCCGGCCAAAGTGGAGATTTTGGAAATCTTCGTTTGCACATTTGCATGTAAACTGAGACAAACGGAGGTTTAGGCAGCTGAGAGAGAGAAAGAGGACGTGATTGGTTGCTGTTGTTGCTATTTTCGGGATTCTGATTGGCTAACGTGGGCTTGAGCTTCTCGTTACACCGCCACCTACAGGTCTGGCGTGCTCTTGACTGCATTGACGGCATATATACACGGGTACATATAAACAAACATTTTTCTGAAAACGGAGAGGTTGAAATGTCCGTTTATGAAAATAGCTGGCCACGAGTAAACGTAGCACTAACCTGCTCCCGACCAGGTTAGGTGTTCAGCATAAGTTACCACGGCGATTGAACCCGGTAACAAGTGATCCACCTTCGTGTTACAGAAAACCCTGGTGAACCTGAAGTTAGCTCGTTAACCCTAAATCTTGCTTCGTAGTCCAGGCCTCTGGCTTCATAATGAAAGCATGTTTACCTTAGTAAAAGTGCCAAACAGCAGCTCCATTACCTTGTTCTAGTTCTGCCTGCAGAGCCTGGTTAAAAAAGTATAAAGGTGTGCAAATTCGTGTTACTTGTGCTTATTTATTTTTTATGTATTATTATTTTATTTTTAAGTAGTTTTAAGTAGTGAATTTACCTGGATTATTTTAATTTAAGCTATTTTGTAATTAATTAATTTAAATTTATTTAATTGATTGGATGAACTATAATTAGCCTAAAGATGATCATTTTGTATTTTTTCATCTGTCTGATTGAATGCTTGTGTTAGAAAATATATCAGACGTTACTCAACAGTTACTCAGTACTTGAGTAGTTTTTTCACCAAGTACTTTTTTACTCTTACTCAAGTAATTATTTGGATGACTACTTTTTACTTTTACTTGAGTCATATTATTCTGAAGTAACAGTACTTTTACTTGAGTACAATTTTTGGCTACTCTACCCACCTCTGGTATGTGGGTTTTCCAAATAAACAGTAAAGAGGAGATTTCGTCTGAATTTCGTCTAAGGGAAATAGCTCATTCAAATGTTGTTAAATTGACCTTTTTTTCATTCCCTGAAGACATAAGTTGCACAACCAAGAAGACAGTACAGCTGCTCCCAGTGTCCAGCTTTAGGAAACAACAAATGCAATGTAGTTTTCCACCCAACGATAATGTACAAATCTTACATAAATAGATGCATAAATACGTATTAAAATTGATTTTACAGATGTTATATAGAAAATAATCTAGTTGACATAAGGAAACTTCTCTCACTTGTAAAACAGTTAGGTCCTTTGGATGCCTTACAGCCCCCGACAGTATGTCACAGAACAAATTGACCTTAATGTAATTGTAAAATCTGTGATCTATCTATAGTTATACATATTGACTCACAGCTATTAACCTTATTGCTGCAGCTGTTTAGCTGTTGGGAAGTGGTTTCGAGTTATATCAGACAGCATGATGAGCGATCTGTGGCATATACAAATACTCCATCACATGTCAGAAGGAATTGTTTATGAAATCATGCAGCTTGTCTGTGTTTTCTCACAAAGCACGTCACTGTCTTGTCAGCAGCAACGCTAGCCTGAGGGTTAAAGAAGAAGTTTGTGATTAAATACCTAGAATATCATTCAAAATATAAGCACACAATGAAATCAGCAAACGTGGTACCTTGGCCAGCTCCTCCTGTTAAACTGCCCAGAGTATATATTAAATGTATGAGTATCACTTCTATATCACTTATTTTATTCATGCAGTTTTTACCTAAAATATTTGATTTTAAAATCGGTTGTTTCGTTATGGAGTTTCAGTAAATTAAGTCTTGATTTGGGGACTTTTTAGTGGGGTGGCTGAGAAATAAAAGCAATCTTCTCCTCCTGGAAAACTTCTTGAGTCACTGACTCAGGAAGGTAGTTGCTCAACACACCCACTCCCCGATATGTCCACTCCTCAGCCTATATAACAGCTGACTTCCAGCACAGAAACACAAGTGGCATTCAAGGAGGAAGCATGAGGTCTTGCAGTCTGTGCATCATCCTGAGCCTGGCGGTGGCAGTTTACTGCATGCCTGTATCACAAGTCACTGAGCAAGATGAACATGATGCAGAGGTAAATATGTTTACTTCGTCTTGCATGCGCTCTTACTATTTTGCATTTAGGATGTGTTCAAGTTGTGCATTGGGGGGAACTATTGTTTTTCAAATGTTCTGAAGATCATTATTGACCAATAAGTATTCTCATCTTCTTTTATAGAGCTACCTGAAAAGATCTTTCAACCTAACACAGGAGAAAGGTCTAACTGGCAGACGGGGGATCAGGGCGGTGAGCAGGAAGCTGAGTGAGATGCAGAGATTCTTTGGCCTCCATATCACCGGGACTCTGGATGCTGACACCATGACGATGATGAAGAAGCCCCGCTGTGGCGTCCCAGACACCAACATTGCCAGTTTCTCCACGTCTGGAAGTAACCTCAAGTGGGAGAAAAACAGCCTTACCTACAGGTGACTGATCTGAAGAGAAAATGTGTGAGAGAAACTTAATGTAGGAATGGCATGTCGTTAATTATTTAAGTATAATTTTCTGTCCTACAGGATAGAGAACTACACACCTGACATGTCTGTGCCAGAGGTAGATGACTCCATAGAGAAAGCGCTGCAGGTTTGGGCCAAAGTCACTCCTCTGAGATTCACAAGAATCCACAGTGGCACCGCTGACATCATGATCTCCTTTGGCCGTCAAGGTGAGTGCTGTTAAGAAAATCAAAAAGACGTGTTCGTTCGATTTCTGAGGAGGAAGGAGAGGCGAGGTCCAATTGAAAGATTAAGCAAAAGATTTAATGAACAACAAAATGAAAACGACATGACAAAAACAATCAAACATTAAACATGAAACACTGCCAGCAGTGGACTGCAAGACATGCTTCCCTTGTGGGGTCACAGTCTGCAGTCCTGAAATCATCTCTGTTTCCGAATTATATTCCTGTCTCTCAGGTTAAGGACACACCTCTGAATTTCAGGTTTACTCCAGGTCACAGATAAAGGTTGTTTATCATGGTAGTGCCGATTCTATTCAAGTTTACAGAGTTTGCATTTCCTTTGTTCTAATCAAGTCTGGCCCCGCAGGGAGTGGCTCCCCAAAAGTTCTTTAAACATTAAGTCTTCTAGAGCATCTACATTCATGCTAAATAACAGACATGACCTGATTATTCTTCATTCAGTATGCTAAATGACAGACATGACCTGATGATTCTTTAGAAGCTTGAGAAGGTGTGAGCCAGACAAATGCTAATTAAGTGTGGTGTGATGCAATCGGTATTGTTTCAGTGTTCTTTTCTAGATACAGTGTTCATTTAACTAAATGTATATTTTTTATCAGACATCACCAATGGTTTAATTTTTTACAACCTAACAGTGCTCAACAGTGTTGGGTTGTTACAGTAACGTAACTACTTTTTTCGGGAAAAAGTAAAGTAACGCGTTACTACTGAAAATTTGGTAACGAAACGTAGTTCCTTTTTCAATTCGGCGCAACGTTACCTTTCCCAGGGACAGATTTGACAGCGACATTGCCTTCTCAGCTGCGCGCTCACAAGCTCCACATGGGACGTGACAGAGGCTGGTAGTAGCGGAGCAATGCTGCAGCCAAAGCTAGCGTTTTTAGCTTTGTGGCTTTTTACTGGACGGCGCTCTGAGCGGAGAGCTATGTCACACATGCCACTACATCGCTGAGGACTGGCGGTTAAATTGTCCGTCCTACAAACAGAGCATGCCAGGCAGACACAAAGCTGACAACCTCACTATGGATGCCGTGGAGATGGGCTCATACATAGGCTACACGTAGCGGACCGCTGTGGACTTGTGTCGGTCGCATCGACACGCAAGGACTTTCAGAAAAGAGGCTGCATGTGTCTATGACAATGCACGGACCATCGTGGCTGCGCGACCAGTACTACAAGTAGATATGGACATTACACATTAACACCGTGTAACGCCGATGACCTGCCGATATGCTTTTAACCCACGCTGGACTCGTTCATAATGAATCAGCCGTCACTCTGTGAGTAGAGAATCTGCAATGTAGCCTAGTTCAGACACTTCACTGATAAACCATAGATTGGATTTATGGTCAAAGATAGCTTTTGTATAATTAACTTCAGTCTCTGCCAGAGACACCTGCTTTTAAAAGTAACGTAAAAGTAACGAGTAAAGTAAAAAGTTACTTTCCATAGGGGGTAATAAGTAAAGGATAACTTTTTTAAGAAGTAACGAGTAACGAACAAACACTACTTTTTAAAAGTAACTTCCCCAACACTGGTGCTCAATAACTTTTCCTTTTCCTTTCCCAGTTATATACTCTCTCTGTGCTCAGGTTATTGGTTGTGACGTCCCATAAAGTGTCTTTGCTGTAACTACATGTGTTTGCTGTGTCTTGTATCACATTGGGCAGCTGATCAATAATAGCGCTAAGATGCATTTAAAAACCCTGTTCTGATTTGCGGTTTTTTACACTAATTCATGGCTTGCAGCTCTATTTGGTTTGGAAAACCTGACAAGAGTGTGATTTATTGTCAACAGAACATGGTGATTTTTACCCCTTTGATGGCTCTGGTGGATTTCTTGCCCATGCCTTCGGCCCGGCCCCTGGCATTGGAGGAGATGCTCATTTTGATGATGATGAGTTCTTTACTTTCCGCTCAAATACCGGTCAGTTTGTTCTATTTTACTCACTAACTGCTACTGTCAGTGTTTTGACATGCTATAATCATGGAGAGGAACTGCAACTAACCTGTACTTCTGTGTTTCCTGCTGTAGGCTACGTCTTCTTCCTGGTGGCTGCCCATGAGTTTGGCCACTCCCTGGGCTTGTCTCACTCTGATGATCCTGGTTCTCTCATGTACCCTGCGTACTCATACAATAACCCAGACACCTTTGTTCTGCCACAGGATGATGTCAACGGCATCCAGTCTCTCTATGGTTAGTACTAACTGGCTGGATCATCCATGCCTGTTTGCAACGCATTCTCATTAAAGGGGTGATAGAATGCAAAACCGATTTTACCTTGTCATAGTTGAATAATGACAGTATAGTGGGTAACTAGGACATACAAAGAACCTCTAAATCCCATTGACACCTCTTTCCTCTGCAAATCTCACAATTTTAAACTGCCTCTGAAAACAGGCAAATCTCAACAAGCCGCCTAGTTGACGTCAATTCGGCAGCTCCTCCTCATTTGGCTCTAGTCTCTGTTTGTCACGCCCCAACATTTACATAGGCTACACAACTGACCTGAGATCAGTTAGTCTTCTGAATCTAGGTCGGGCAGATCTCAGAAATTGTATACATTGTTCATCTGCTATTTTAACATTAAATTCACTTGTGAGACTTTTTTATGCGAGAAATAAACTATGTAGAGGTCAAATATGGGCCGTTTTACAAAAATTGATGTCTAATTGCAAATTTTGTCCGACTGTGTGTCGGAGTTCAGCGGCCGGTGCTACCTGTGTTTCTGCCTCGCCGCCTGGCCTGCTTTCCTTCACAGACCCCGGCCTGCTGTGAGCTTGATTGAGCTCCGTCACGGCTGGCAGCCGACAGCACTCCATACCCGTGCAAAGTCACCGTTTTGTGGGTGAATGGACTACCAAACGCCGCTGCTCTGACAGAGCTCCAGGGCCTGCAGCTCCCCTCTTCCTGCTAAATGCCCCGTGTGTGTGAGTGAGAGCGCGGTCAGCGAGCTTGTTACGCCAGCAATCTGTTACAACAGGTTCCAGTATATCTTATAATGTGTGTATTCATAATGTGTTGAGTTATTTAAACATTACATCACATTATTAAACGATTGGGGAAATAAACGCTTCTTGTCCGCAAGTCTCATTGATAGAGCCCGCGGTGAGCTGGAGTCCATCAATGAGAGCTAGCTAGCCTCCTCCTAACGAGACCTCTGAAATTCACAAAAATGCATTAAAATTGAAATCGTACAAGTGTTAGCTAAGCTTTATAGGACATTGGGGTAGATGTTATATAAGTGGCGTGACGAAATTCAAACTGTAAATATACTATAGTTATGCCAAAAGTGTAGCTAGCTGGCTGCAATCATTTCCCATTGTATTGAATGGAACATATAGCTAGCTAGCTGCTTGTCCTAACAAGACACCTCACGTTCATAAAAATGCCTTAAAATCAAATCGGACACAACGGTTAGCTTTATAAGACATTGGGGTAGATGTTCTATAAGTGGCATGACAAAATTCAAAATGTAATTAAAGCTGCAAGCAGCGATGACGGGCCCTCGCTTCTTGCCCCGGGGGGTACTGGCAAATGCAACATCACATGTAGACCACACATTCTAAGTTTCATGTAAATCGGAATAACTTTTGCCAAGATAGAACCGTTCACGTTTCGACACCCACCTACAGGAAGTTGTTCCTCCATAACTTGTGCATTGTGTTAGCTATCAAAATTCATTTGATAACTTTTAGTCACGAGGGTCCACCGTGTCTATATCCAAGTTTTCGTGCAGATTGGACTCACGGCCCAGGAGGAATTAGACAAAGTATGTTTCCCATATATCGCAATGTGAATAATTAATAAAACAAATTCTAACAGCGCCATCTAATGGCCGATTCACTCTAAATTTGGCATGGATGCTCAAGCCCCTATGCGGAACAACTGTGTCATTTTGGGTGGCAATCGGAATAAGTCTTGGTAAGATATGCAACTTCCTGTTTCGACAGCCACCTTCAGGAAGTTGGTCTTCTGTAACTTGCGCATTGTGTTAGCTATCAAAATTCTTTTGATAACTTTTGTCAGGAGGGTCCACAGAGTCTACGCGTACATTTTTGTGCAGATGGGACTCACGCTCTACGAGGAGTTAAAAAAAGTAGGTTTCGCATAAAGCGAATTTGCTAATTAATTAAAAAAATTAAAACCGCGCCATCTAAAGGCCGATTGACACCATATTTGGCAAACAGCCTCATTGACATATGAGGAACAACTGTCTTAAGTTTTGTGTCCATCAGAATAGCCATGTGCAAGATACAACCGTTCCTGTTTCGACACCCACCTACAGGAAGTTGGTCCTCTGTAACTTGCGCATTGTGTTAGCTATCAATATTGTTTTGATACATTTTTGTCACGAGGGTCCTCCAAGTCTATCTGCAAGTTTTTGTGCCGATCGGACTCACGTCCCAGGAGTAGTTAGACAAAGTAGGCTTCCCATATATCAATATTTTGCTGATTAATAAAAAAAAAATTTAAACTGCACCATCTAATGACCGATTGCCGCCAACTTTGGCACAGATTCTAAACCGGCCATGATGAACAACCTTGTCAAGTTTCGGGGCAATGCGAATGATTGTTGCCACGATAAGGCAACTTCCTGTTTAGACAGGAAGTTCCTATAACTTGTGCATTTTTTCAACTATCAAAATTCTCTGGATAACTTTTCGTCATGAGGGTCAACAGATACTACCTGCAAAGATTCGAGAAGATTGAAATCATGGCCTAGGACGAGTTCGAAAGAATGTAAAACACCTGAATAATTAATAATGGCCGCCTTCCGGTTGGGCGGAGCTAATGAAGGTAAATGGGAAATATGTCCATAATGATTAGAGCAATATGTGTATTAAATCTGGTGATGATCGGAGCAACTATGTCCATGTTAAGGCCTTCCACACCTTAGGGGGCGCTATGGAGCCCGCTTAGAGGTATGGCCCAAATCACTGTACAGTCTCACAAAGCTCCCAGGTGTTTATGTGTGCGCCAATTTTTGTGAGTTTTCGTGTATATTGAGGCCGTCAAAAATGTGCCCAAGGGCTAAAACCAATTAGGGTCACATAGGCCACGCCCACTTTGACCAGTCCGTACCTTACTATAGGGGTGGCCTCATGAGTGGCCCTAGATGGTACCCATCAAATTTTGTAAAAATCGGATGAGCAGTTCATGAGGTATAAACTTTATGTACTTGTAGCGACCCAGTGGCCAATGTTCATAAAATGTGTGGGGCACCTCCAGAGGGTCATGGCAAACAAGAATCTTAAGTTTTGCGTTAATAGCAATTATTTTGGTTGAGATATGGCAAAGTTAGTGTTTTCATACTTAGCTACACACGTTTGTTTGTACGTAATATGTGCAGTTTTTATCCTATAAAAATTCTTTGGATAACGTTTTGTCAGGTCCATCTAGAGATGCTACCTGCCAAGTTTCATGCAGATCGGTCGCACGGTCTAGGAGGAGTTCGGCAAAGTAGGTTTTCAATAAATCGCCATTTTTCACGCATAAAAGTCTAGGCGGAAATGGGCGTGGCCTATATCAGGAGATTCAGCTGGATCCAGGGAATGCGAAGATATATGGTTTTTGAATGTGCGATGTACGGCTTGGGAGTTATAGGGCAAAACGCGGGTTTTTCTGCAATAGCGCCACCTAGTGGTGCATATGAGTAATTATTTTGAATCTTTGCAATTTTCACCACTTGTGACAAATTGTTGTGAGTTTTCGTGCATGCTAACCCCCTCAAAAATGCGACGATGGACTCGGAAAAATAATCTGACGAAAAACAATAGGTTCCTTCGCATAGGGCCCGTGCTCGGCACTGGCCGCGCGGCGCTCAGGAGAATGCCTAGGATGACCATACATGTAAACTCAACAAATGATGAAAAACTCTGACAATGAATACAATAAATATATTTTAATAATATTTCTCTGTTGTCATGCTTTTATTTTCTAGTGCTCGGGCCCTAAATATACTATAGTTATGCCGAAAAGTGTAGCTAGCTAGCTGCAATCGTTTCCCATTGTATTGAATGGGACATATAGTTAGCTAGCGCTCGTCCTAACAAGACGCCTCGCGTTCATAAAAATGCCTTAATATCAAATCGGACATAACGGTTAGCTTCATAAGACATTGTGGTAGATGTTATATAAGTGCCGTGACAAAATTCGAACTGTTATGCCGGCAGCCGGCCGCGGAGCCCCGGTAGTGCAGTATCCACAAAGGGTGACTTTGACCTGGGTATGGAGAAAGCCCAGCAGGCTGCCGCTTTCTCGTCAGACTGTGTGAAGCACCGAAAGTCTGACACGTCTTACCAAATTTGACATTAGCCATAAATTTTCGTAAAACGGCCCATATTTGAGCTTGATATAGTTGATTTCTCACATAAAAAAGTCTCAGAAGTGAATTTGGTAATGAAACACTGCAGTGTCTGGAATATGAGATTCTGTCGCTTCTCTAATGTGTGTGTATCGGGGATTCGCTCAACCAATCAGCGCGCGTCTCTAATGTGTGTGTATGGGGATTTGCTCAACCAATCAGCGCACGTCTCTACGTGTGTGTATGGGGATAAGGCTCAACCAAGCAGTGCACAGCTCATCTAAATATTCATGAGCATACCATATTTGGAGGAAAAGCTCTTGTTACAAATAGGGACAAAACATAGGGATGCATAAGGGCCAATAAAATATCAACCAGGCCATTTTCAGCCCAACCAATGTTACATACCCCATTAGAAGACCATAAAGAACAGTGTGAAATACCCTAATCATTCTATCACCCCTTTAACCAGTTTGTATCATATCCTACGAAAATGTATGCACACCAATTCGTTTGATATCCTACGAAATCACGACTGCTGGCTGGTCACGTGACAATTAAGTTTAGCGGCCAGTTAAGTTTATCTGCATAAAGGTTACTGTAAGCTGGGTACAGGGAACAGTGAGGAGACGGTCCTTTCAGGGGCTGTTGCAGTTGAGTTTAGCTGACAAAATGTTAACGTCAGTTAAGTTCCGGCACCAGAACAATTAGTTCAGATTAGAAAAAAGGACTGTGGTTTTGGTTTAAACACCTGTCCCCTTAAGTAGTACTCCAGGGACACGAACACACGTTTCCTGGGTGAAAGTCTCACCAGAGTGGTCTTATACAGCAGCACTCAACATGGTGCATACAGTAATAAATACATGGAATACATACAAATTACTGTGCATTACTTTTCATAGCTGTATGCACGAATGGTTCAAAAGAACAGCCTGTTGTACACAGCACTTGATAACACTTGGTTTTATGTCATTGTTGTAATAAGATTCTGATTTTATTTAACCTCCAGGTCCAAACCCTGATACGGATGGAGATATAGATAAACCTGAGCCCCCCACCACCCCCGATGCCTGTGATTCAACCCTGGTCCTGGATGCTGTCGCCACCCTGCGAGGAGAGATGCTCTTCTTCAAGGAAAAGTAATGCAGACATACAGTAGAAAAAAAAAATGTGAATGCTGAAGTCCCATTAAGACTGTTTTCTCTGCACACAGTATGAATTATAAACTACTTTATGTTCTTGTGTGTTCTCAGCTTCTTCTGGCGGAGCTACCCTCAGAGCAATACACCTCAGCAAACTCTCATCACAAACTTCTGGCCCGAAGCCCCCACCAACATCGACGCTGCTTATGAAAGTCAACAGTCAGACAGACTCCTTCTCTTTAAAGGTATGTGTTCTCCTTATCTGAGTTTCCTAATCTGACAATATTGTCCAGACTACCTTATGTATCTTATGTACATGTCTATATTAACAAGTATTTTCTTCTGATATCGATACAGATCGGAGAGTGTGGGCTTTCAGTGGCTATGATCTTGTGAGAGGCTATCCTAAACCAATTTCCAGTTTTGGTCTGCCCAAAAGAGTGAAGAAAATCGATGCGGCCCTCTATGACGTGGAATCTGCCAAGACTCTGTTCTTTGTAGGCAGATTTTACTACAGGTGCATTCAAATGATGTGAAATGAATTCAGGTGCAGATGTGTCAAGTAACAAAGTACAAATACTTCATTATCTTACTTAAGTAGAGATTTTGGGTATCTATACTTTACTGGAGTAATTATTTTACAGCATACTTTTTACTTCTACTCCTTACATTTTCACGCAATTATCTGTACTTTCTACTCCTTACATTTTAAAAATAGCCTCGTTACTCCTATTTCAGTTCGGCTTGTTTTCATTCCAGCTCGTCATCGTTCAAAAACATACACACAAAAAAAAATCTATCCAAATCGCTCCATCCAGAGAGAGTGAATTTGATTGTGGTTGGATGAGAAGTATAAACATAGCTATTCCGACACCCTATTGGTTTGTACGCGATCCATTGCACCTTCACAAACCCGGTGCTAATACGCCACCGGTGCTTTAACGACCATTATCTACCGGACCGAATAGCAACGAGGATTTTGGTGCCTTATTAGGTGCCGCTTAAATGACTGCGCTTCTCTCTGATGCTCCGAAAACGGACGTTAGAGGGAACTGAAACACGCTAGTTAACACTACAGTTGGCAGCAGGTAACGTTAGCCTACAGTTAGCTAGCAGCTGGAGTACGGTTAAAATGCTGACAGCTAAACTGTGTAAAAGTGTGTCTGTATTTAGAGGATTCTAACACCAGACTGTAGTTGCCGTTGTCTGAAAAACACAGAAGAGATGTGTCACCTTTTTCAGCCCTTCTGAGTTTGCAGGCATGATTTTAATATAACATTATTATAGTCATTATGGCCTTTAGAAAGAACTTTTTTTTGTGGAAGTGGGGTTTTGTCCCCACGTTTTGGGGTTAAGCTTTTGTCCTTAATGGCATTTTTTCCCCCTTACATCAGGGGTCTTCAACGTTTTTTAAGCCAAGGACCCCTTAACTTAAAGTGAGATGTAGCAGGGACCCCCTACTACATATTGTATGAAATTAAGTTGCATATTAAACTGGGCCTACAATAACTGTTAGGGCAACCTAAATCCTACATACCCTTTTTTCATAAGCTATTAAAATATTAATTGTTGGCATGATTTTATAAATCATATTTTAATGTTACATATGCGGCACAGTAAATCTAGGATTAACTGTATCTGTGGGCTGATATCTTAGTGACTACCTTACCTATAGGCCAGTAAGCCTATCATCAGTGGGAATTTATATTTGCTAAAAATTTGTTGGAATTATGTTAAGGCATTTTAATTATTATTTTTTTTTTTAAGATTTGGAGGCCCCCTGCAATGACCCTGAGGATCCCCTGTCGAAGATATCTGCCTTACATTACTTTTACTTTTATACTTTAAGTAGTTTTGAAACCAGTAAAAAGCTTGAGTTGATACTTCAACTACAAAAGTCTTTTCAAACCCTAGTATCTATACTCTACTTGAGTAATGAATGTGAATACTTTTGACACCTCTGTTCAGGTGACGTAGGTGTGATGATGTTTTACAAGACGGTTTACAAATTTTGAATCAGTCTAATTATTGTCTCTTTCCTCAGTTACGATGAGGCCAAGAAGACCATGGACCAGGGATTCCCCAAGCGAGTGGATCAGACATTCTCTGGCCTGACCGGCAAGGTGTCTGCAGCTCTCCAGTACAGAGGTGAGTAGCATTCAAAGCTGACCCTGAGAATTCCAAGTCAAAACAACTGAAATGAGAATTAATGTACATGAACTAACATTGAGTCTCTGTCCTGCAGGTTTTACTTACATCTACAGCGGATCGTACATGTTTGAGTACAGCCTGAGCACCGGGAGGTTGTTCCGTGTGCTGAGGAACAGCTACTTCCTGCACTGCTCTAACTTCTAGAGAAGTTTACTGGCCAAGCTGTTTATGTAGCCACTCTGAATGAGAATGAAGGAAACAGAGTTAAAGTGTCCATGCCTATGCAATAATATATCTTATAATATAGAATTTTATTTTTACACACGTATGGGTTCACACACTGTAAAAATTATCAGGGTGGTTCCACTTAAAAATTAAAGTTCAATTGCTGCCTTAAAAATGTGAGTAAACCCAACGTTTAGAATAGTTTTGTTTCAACTCTTGAAGTTAAGTTAGAGAAGATGTTTAATCAATGATCATTTATTGTTTGAACTTGATACTGTGAGTTAAAACAACCATCTTTTTTACATTGTATATTCAAGGAAACTTGTTTCCTCTTGTTAAACAAACATACAATTCTACACCCTTTCAACTCACTTTTTTAACTAATTGTATTCATACCAAATATATTTTCAAGTTATCTATCTACTAATAGCAAATTCACCAGTTTCCTAAAATATCACACTGAATAAACTTAAGCTATTCAAAAACATTTAAACCGCCATTAAAGCCTTCTTCAAATACACTTGTACATGAATGATGAGACAAGCCTGAAAGTCAATGTAAATAAAATATTTATCTTAAAAAGGCATACTTGGCAAAATTATTATCTGTAGTTGTCAAATGTTGCAAAATAGGGCCCAGATTCAAAATTACATACAGACGTGGACAAAATTGCTGATACCCTTCCGTTAAAGAAAAACCCACAACAATCTCTGAAATCAACTGAAAATTAACCGATAAAAATCAGACATTGCTTTTGAAATTTGGTTTTGGAAATAATTTGACCATAGGGGGAAAAGAGCAAAATTGATGACAAATCAAAGAGACTGATAATATGAATACTAACCAAAGGAAAACAGATTATCCATCTCGGCGATTTGTCATCAATTTTCCTCTAGCAGTCACCTCCAGGGAGGTTGCCTACAGTCTCGTGGATCTTAAACTTAAACTATATATTCCCTTTAAAGGGGTGATAGAATGCAAAACCGATTTTACCCTGTCATAGTTGAATAACAGTATGACAGTTCGGTGGGTAAATAGGACATACATAGAAGCTCAAAATCCCATTGACACCCCTTTACTATTAAAATCTCATATTTTGAAACTGACGCTGAAAACGGGCGAATCTCAACAAAGCTGAAAGCTTACGTAAGCATCTCAAGACCTGTACCTTTGTCACGCCCATGGGTGTTCTAAGAGAACGGTCACGCCCCAACATTTACATAGGCTACACAACTGACCTGAGATCAGGTAGTCTTCTGAATCTAGATCACGCAGATCTCTGCTATTCCATTACAAAATTCACTTCTGAAACTTTTTTATGCGAGTAATCAACTATATAAAGCTCAAATATGGGCCGTTTTACGAAAATTGATGGCTAATTGCAAATTTTGTCCGACTGTGTGACGGAGTTCAGCAGCCGGTGCTGCCTGGGTTGCTACATCGCCGCCCTGCCTGTCGTCCGTCACAGACCCCGGCCTGCTGTGAGCTCGATTGAGCTCCGTCATGGCCGGCAGCCCGGTGCTCAATACCCGTGCAAACTCACCCTTTTCTGGGTAATTGGACTACCAAACGCCGCTGCCCTGACAGAGCTCCAGGGCCTGCAGCTCGCTGTTCTCCCTCCCCTCTTCCTACTAAATGGCCGGCCAGTGAGTGACTGAGTTATGCCCGCAATCTCTTACCGCAGGTTCCAGTTAACCTTATAATGGTTATGTGTGTTGAGTTATTTAAACAAACAATCGGAGAAATAAATGCCTCTTGTCTGCGATTCTCATTGATAGAGTTGCGGTGAGCTGGAGTCCATCAATGAGAGCTAGCTAGCCTCGTCCTAACTCTTGACATTCACAAAAATGCATTCAATAGAAATCCGAAATCGGACAAGTGTTATCTAAGCTTTGCAAGACCTTGGGGAACCTGTAATATACATGCCGTGACGAAATTCAAACTGTAAATATACTATAGTTATGCCGAAAGTGTAGGTAGCTAGCTGCGATATTTCCCCATTGTATTGAACGGGACATATAGCTAGCTAGCTAGCTGCTCCTCCTAACAAGACCCTGAGTTCATAAAAATACCTTAAATTCAAATCGGACACAACGGTTAGCTTTGTAAGACCTTGGGGTAGATGTTATATAAGTGGCGTGACGAAATTCAAACTGTAAATATACTATAGTTATGCTGGAAGTGTAGCTAGCTAGCTGCGATATTTCCCCATTGCATTGAATGGGACATATAGCTAGCTAGCTAGCTGCTCCTCCTAATTCAATTCAATTCAAAGAACTTTATTTATCCGTTAGGAACTTCATTTGTGTTGAGCATCAGTGCATGTACAATACCACAAACACAGCATAATCTAACACACACACACATGCGCACACACACACACACACACACACACACACACACACACACACACACACACACACACACACAGTTCCATATAGACAAATAGTAAATAGTTACCAATAAATAGTAACATAAATAGTAACCAAAGCTTGCAAAGTACAATAGATAAATACATGATAAATAAGCATTAAGCATTAAAAAACAATTACATTAAAAGTAAAAGATAAAAAAAAGGGGTTAAAATAGTAAATGTGTCAATCATTCATATTTCTGATAGATGTAGGCACAAACTTTTCATGGCTCTCTTGGTCCTAAATATAAGTGATCTGTATCTTTGGCCTGAAGGTAAAAGACAATAGTGACTGTGCAGTGTATGAGTAGCGTCTAAGGCTATTTGTGTTCCTTTTGTTTTTGTCCTCCTGTAATATACTGATGAGTGGTTCCTGCACCTGTCCAATTATTTTACTACTTATTGTTATAACTTTGTTTAGTGTGTTACGATGAATGTTAGATAATGATCCAAACCAAGCTGATATGTTGAAAGTTATTAAAGACTCAATGAAACATTTGTAAAAAGCTATCAACACTGACTGATGAACCTGGAGTTTACGTAGCTTCCTCAGGAAAACGAGTCGCTGCTGACACTTAGAGAAAATATTCTCACTATTTAGTTGAAATGTAAGTTTATGATCAAGTATTGTCCCAAGGTATCTATATGATTCTACCCTTTCTATTGGCTGATTGTTGACTAACAAAGTGGGCATAATGGAAACATCCTTACGGAAGTCAACTACCAGTTCCTTTGTTTTTGAAGCATTAAGGTCAAGACAGTTCTGCTTACACCACACCGCATAAATGTCCATCTCAGTCTGCAACTGAATTAGTGGTGTCCATGATCACAGTGTCGTCAGAATATTTAGTATATATTATACCTGGGTTATTGCTCCTACAGTCATTAGTGTATAGTGTGTACAGAACCGGTGAGATTACAGAACCTTGTGGTACACCGGTGGAGACTATCTTAGACGAGCTGAGGTGACCATTGACTCTGACCCTCTGATGTCTATTTGTCAGAAATGATAGGATCCATAGAATGATGTGCGGGTTCACATCCATTTGAAGCAATTTTTTTCCCATCAGGTGTGGTTGTACTGTATTAAAAGCACTTGAGAAATCCACAAAGACCAATCTAATGAAGGATTTGGGCTTTTCAAGATGGGAATAAGTGCGTTAATATAGCATCATCCACACCTCTGTGCCATTTGTATGCAAACTGAAGGGGGTCAACGTGCAAGCTGACCTCCTCCTGTAACTGGGAAAGAACAAGCCTTTCGAAACCTTTCATCACCAGAGAAGTTAATGCCACCGGCCGATAGTCATTGTTACAGGTGGGATTGCTCTTTTTAGCTACTGGGCAGATGACTGAGGATTTCCATGTTGCTGGAATTAAATGTTCTGAGAGAGAGCGGTTGAACAAATGACAAACACCTGCCAGCTGGCTGCAGCAGGCTTTTAACAACCGACCACAGATCTGATCAGGTCCTGGTGCTTTGTTGGGTTTCGTCCTCTTCAGCATAAGTTCCACTTCCTCCTGCCGCAACTCCAGGTTTGCTTGGACAGATATCATAGGAGTGATCTCAGCTATTAACTCCTTCCTCTCTTGAGAATAATCAAACTGGTCAAACCTGGAGTAAAATTGGTTAAGGTCCTCTGCCATATTGACAGAGTCCCGTGTCCCAGATAAGGCTGAGTTGTTAATAGGGAGACCAGCCAGTGTTTAAACACCTCGCCAGGCATCCCTAGCTTTACCTTCCCGAAATAATTTCTCCACTCTCTCCTAATATCCTTTCTTTGCTCATTTTATTTCCTTATTCAGTCTATTTTGAATGAGTTTAGACTCAATTCTTTTTCCTGAGTTAAATGCTATTTTCTTTTCATTAATAGTGGATTTTAGTGCTTTTGTAATCCAGGGTTTATTGTTGGAGAATACCTTCACAGTTTTTTGTGGTGACCACTTCAGTGGCTTCTTCTAGGCTGCTCCCCTCAGTCAACACCTCCCAGTCTGTGCTGTCAAAGCAACCCTTTAGAGACTCAACTGCATTATCGTCCCACCTTTTCACCAGCTTCTTGGTCACGCCCTCTCTCTGTAGTTTCGTACGATAAGCAGGGATCAGATGGACCACATTATGATCTGCAGTGCTAAAAGGTGTTTTTTTGTACGCTTTATATGCATTCTTTACGTTGCCATAACAGAGATCAATTGTTTTGTCGCCTCTAGTGGCACATGTCACATATTGTTGATAGGTTGGAAGTGACTTATTTAGCCTGCAGCCATTAAAATCCCCTAAAATGAGAACAGGGGAATCTGGGGATGTAGATTCAATCTGATGGACACGCGCCGCTATGGCCTCTGCCGCGCGTGTTAATTGCCGGAGGGAGGGATGTAAACAAGCACTACAGTCAGCTGACCGAACTCCCGGGGGAGATATTTAGGTCTGAATGACACAGCAAGCAGCTCTAGATCAGGTGTACAGCAGGAGTCTTTGACATCAGCAGTTCTGCT
This sequence comes from Perca fluviatilis, assembly GCF_010015445.1. Lineage (NCBI taxonomy): Eukaryota > Metazoa > Chordata > Actinopteri > Perciformes > Percidae > Perca > Perca fluviatilis. The sequence continues at coordinate 30,759,079 of NC_053127.1, read as the reverse complement.
CCAGTCTTTGTTAAAATATACGCACAACCCTCCCCCGTTTTTTCATACTACTCACAGTATCCCGGTCCAGTCTGAGCGGAATGCCAAATCCGTCCAGAGAGAGCTCGGAGTCCACGATTGTTTCATCCAGCCAGGTTTCCGTGAGGCAGACCAAACTAGCCTCTTTGTATGCCCACTGGCATAATATGTTTGCCTGTAGTTCATCCAGTTTGTTGCGTAGGGAGCGAACATTGGCGAGTATAATGGAAGGTAACAGTGGACTCCTCTGTGTGCCGGTGAGCCTTTTCAGCCTCTGCTTCACTCCGCCCCTCCTTCCTCGCTTCCTCGTGGGAGATTTCCGTCGGTAATCACGGCCCAGCCCACGTTGTTCCGGTATCAACTCTCCACAGTTGTCCAAGTTCGGTGCTATGTAATCCATGTTTCGAAGAAGCATCAGGTTGTCCCGATTATACTGCAAAATTTCGCCCCCATGACTCCCAGGTAATGCCATTAGCAGTTCAACTGCCCAAAGCAGCAGCAGCAGCAGCGTCAGCTCACACTTCCTCATCATGAAAAAGTGTACTTCACAAGCTTTGATCTCACTATAATAATGTCCAGAAGGCAGACATTCATGGAAACCGTACTATTGCTAATTTAAACAGACGCTTGCACTCAGGAACACACAAATAACTAGTTAAAAAATTTACACGCAGCAAGATGCACTCGACACACTCCACCTGTCGCCATTACAGCGCCATAGACCCTGAGTTCATAAAAATACCTTAAATTCAAATCGGACACAACGGTTAGCTTTGTATACCTTGGGGTAGATGTTATTTATATAAGTGGCGTGGCGAAATTCAAACTGTAAATATACTATAGTTATGTCGAAAGTGTAGCTAGCTAGCTGCGATATTTCCCCATTGTATTGAATGGGACATATAGCTAGTTAGCTAGCTGCTCCTCCTAACAAGACCCTGAGTTCATCAAATCGGACACAACGTTAGCTTTGTAAGACCTTGGGGTAGCTGTAATATAAGTGCCATGACGAAATTCAAACTGTAAATATATTATAGTTATATATAACATTATATGTTATGTCGGCGGCCGGCTGCGGAGCCCCATAGTGCAGTAATCCACAAAGGGTGACTTTGCCCTGGGTATGGAGCCCAGCAGGCTGCCGCTTTCTTGTCAGACTGTGTGTAGCTCCTAAAGTCCGACACGTCTTACCAAATTTACAATTAACCATCAATTTTCGTAAAAAGCCCCATGTTTGAGCTTTATATAGTTGATTACTCGCATAAAAAAGTCTCAGAAGTGAATTTGGTAACGAAACATTGCAGTGTCTGGAATATGAGATTCTGTTGCGTCTCTAATGTGTGTGTATTGGGAATTCGCTCAACCTAGCGCGTGTCTCTAATGTGTGTGTATGGCGATTCGCTCAACCAATCAGCGCGCGTCTCTAACGTGTGTGTATGGCGATTCGCTCAACCAATCAGCGCGCAGCTCATCTAAATATTCATGAGCATACCACATTTGGAAGAAAAGCTCTTGTTACAAATAGGGCCAAAACACAGGGATGCATAAGGGCCAATAAAATATCAACCAGGCCATTTTCAGCCCAACCAATGTTACATACCCCATTAGACCATAAGGAACAGTGTGAAATACCCTATATAATCATTCTATCACCCCTTTAAAGATAACATCACAGTCGCCTTAACAGAGAGAAGTCGACCTAACATCTGCGCATCGGAGTGTAAATGTGTGTGAATGTTTATCTGATGAGCAGACCCCCGTCTGGAGCCAGGCCCAGATGGAGGGCTTTTATAATCATTTCATCTGATCTGAGGCCGTATGTTTTGGACACTCGGGTGAAGAGAGGGGCGGAGCTGTCAACCGATCACCATCTGGTGGTAAGTTGGGTCATGGGGATCCCTGTGGAGGCTGGGGACATTGAACCCGAGTGGACAATTTTCAAAGTTTCCATTGTTGAAGCTGCGGCGAGGAGCTGTGGTCTTAGGGTCTTAGGTGCCTCAAGGGGCGGTAATCCATGAACACCGTGGTGGACACCGGTGGTCAGGAAAGCCGTCTGACTGAAGAAGGAGTCCTTCCGGGATATGTTATCCCAGAGGACTCCAGAGGCAGTGGCAGTGTACCGAAGGGCCCGAAGGGCTGCGGCCTCTGCCGTGAAAGAGGCAAAGCAGCCGTATGGGAGAAGTTTGGAGAAGACATGGAGAAGGACTTTCGGTCGGCACGAATGTACTTCTGGAAACTTGTTCGCCACCTCAGGAGTGGGAAGCGGGGAACCATCCAAGCTGTGTACAGTAAGGATGGGACACTGTTGACCTCAACTGAGGAGGTAATAGTGCGGTGGAAGGAGCACTTTGAGGAACTCCTGAATCTGACTAATACGCCCTCTAGGTTAGAGGCAGAGCTGGAGGATGATGGGGGATTGTTGTCAATTTCACAGGAGGAAGTCACTGATGTAGTCAAACAACTTCACAGTGGCAAAGCCCCTGGGATTGATTAGATCCGTCCAGAAATGCTCAAGGCTCTGGGTGTGGAGGGGCTGCCTTGGTTGACACGCCTCTTCAACATAGCGTGGAAGTCTGGGACAGTGCCAAAGGAGTGGCAGACCGGGGTGGTGGTTCCCCTTTTCAAAAAGGGGGACCAGAGGGTGTGTGCCAATTACAGCGGTATCACACTTCTCAGCCTCCCCGGTAAAGTCTACTCCAAGGTGCTGGAAAGGAGGGTTCGGCCGATAGTCAAACCTCAGATTGAAGAGGAACAATGCGGATTCCGTCCTGGTCGTGGAACAATGGACCAGATCTTCACTCTCACAAGGATCCTGGAGGGAGCCTGGGAGTATGCCCATCCGGTCTACGTGTGTTTCGTGGATTTGGAGAAGGCGTATGACTGGGTCCCTCGGGAGATACTGTGGGAGGTGCTGCGGGAGTATGGGGTGAGGGGGTCTCTTCTCAGGGCCATCCAATCTCTGTATGACCAAAGTGAGAGCTGTGTCCGGGTTCTCGGCAGTAAGTCAGACTCGTTGCAGGTGAGGGTTGGCCTCCGCCAGGGCTGCGCTTTGTCACCAATCCTGTTTGTAATATTTATGGACAGGATATCAAGGCATAGTCGGGGTAGGGAGGGGTTGCAGTTCGGTGGGCTGGGGATCTCATCGCTGCTCTTTGCAGATGATGTGGTCCTGATGCATCATCGGCCTGTGACCTTCAGCACTCACTGGATTGGTTCGCAGCAGAGTGTGAAGCGGTTGGGATGAGGATCAGCACCTCTAAATCTGAGGCCATGGTTCTCAGCAGGAAACCGGTGGAGTGCCTACTCCAGGTAGGGAATGAGTCCTTACCCCAAGTGAAGGATTTCAAATACCTTGGGGTCTTGTTCGCGAGTGAGGGGACAATGAATTTATCGCACCGTTGTGGCTGAGCCAGAAGGCAAAGCTCTCGATCTATCGGTCACTTTTCGTTCCTACCCTCACCTATTGTCATGAAGGCTGGGTCATGACCGAAAGAACGAGATCCAGGGTACAAGCGGCCGAAATGGGTTTCCTCAGGAAGGTAGCTGGCGTCTCCCTTAGAGATAGGGTGAGAAGCTCAGTCATCCGTGAGGAGCTCGGAGTAGAGCCGCTGCTCCTTTGCGTCAAAAGGAGCCAGTTGAGGTGGTTCGGGCATCTGGTAAGGATGCCCCCTGGACGCCTCCCTAGAGAGGTATTCCAGGCACGTCCAGCTGGGAGGAGGCCTCGGGGAAGACCCAGGACTAGGTGGAGGGATTATATATACAACCTGGGCTGGGAACGCCTCGGGATCCCCTAATCAAAGCTGGTTAATGTGGCTCAGGAAAGGGAAGTTTGGGGTCCCCTGCTGGAGCTGCTCCCCCCACGACCAGACACCGGATAAGTGTACGAAGATGGATGCATGGATGGAAAAACTGTTGAGACCATCAGCTCTAATCAGTCCAAAACTAAGTTGGTCTATAACAGTGCTTTAAATTCTAAGACTGCTGTTTGCATAAAATAAGGCATTTAACATGTATATGTTGAATAAAAATTGTCTGCCTAAGCAGAAAACAGGTGAGACAATCACCGTATCAGTCCAACAAAATTAACCGGGCCAATATGCTGTGAGTCCGTGATTAAAGTTTTAGTCTTAGTGTACAAAAATAAAAAAAGACTGCCCAGCTAAATTCTTCTGGAATTCTGCAACATTGTGAATTTTTAGTGGGGTTGCTGAGAAATCAAAGCAATCTTCTCCTCCTGGAAAACTTCTTGAGTCACTGACTCAGGAGGGTTGCTCAACACACCCATTCCCCAATATGTCCACTCCTCAGCCTATATAACAGCTGACTTCCAGCACAGAAACACAAGTGGCATTCAAGGAGGAAGCATGAGGTCTTGTAGTCTGTGCATCATCCTGAGCCTGGCGGTGGCAGTTTACTGCATGCCTGTATCACAAGTCACTGAGCAAGATGAACATGATGCAGAGGTATGTATGTTTACTTCGTCTTGCATGCGCTCTTACTATTTTGCATTTGGGATGTGTTCAAGATGTGCATTGGGGGGAACTATTGTTTTTCAACATGTTCTGAAGATCATTACTGACCAATAAGTATTCTCATCTTCTAATACAGAGCTACCTAAAAAGATTCTTCAACCTAACAGAGGAGAAAGGTCCAACTGGCAGACGGGGGATCAGCGCGGTGAGCAGGAAGCTGAGTGAGATGCAGAGATTCTTTGGCCTCCATATCACCGGGACGCTGGATGCTGACACAATGACGATGATGAAGAAGCCCCGCTTGCCAGTTTCTCCAAGTTTGGAAAAAACCTCAAGTGGGAGAAAAACAGCCTTACCTACAGGTGACTGATCTGAAGAGAAAACGTGTGAGAGAAACTTAATGTAGGAATGGCATGTCGTTAATTATTTAAGTATAATTTTCTATCCTACAGGATAGAGAACTACACACCTGACATGTCTGTGTCAGAGGTAGATGACTCCATAGAGAAAGCGCTGCAGGTTTGGGCCAAAGTCACTCCTCTGAGATTCACAAGAATCCACAGTGGCACCGCTGACATCATGATCTCCTTTGGCCGCCAAGATGAGTGCTCAACAGTGTTGGGTGTAACGCGTTACAAAGTAAAATGAAAATTTGGTAACGAAACGTAGTTCCTTTTTCAATTCGGCGCAACGTTACTTTTCCCAGGGACAAATTTGACAGCGACACTGCCTTCTCAGCTGCGCGCTCACAAGCTCCACATGGGACGTGACAGAGGCTGGTAGTAGCGGAGCAATGCTGCAGCCAAAGCTAACTTTTGAGAGCGTTTTTAGCGTCGTGTCTTTTTACCGGACGGCCCTCTGAGCGGAGAGCTATGTGACACATGCCACTACATCGCTGAGGACTGGCTGTTAAATCGTCCGTCCTACAAACAGAGCATCCCAGGCAGACACAAAGCTGACAACCTCACAGATGGATCCCGTGGAGATGGGCTCATACATACACTAGGCTACACGTAGCGGACCGCTGTGGACTTGTTTCAGTCGCACGGACACGCAAGGATTTCCAGAAAAGAGGCTGCATGTGTCTATGACAATGCACAGACCATCGTGGCTGCGCGACCAGTACTACAAGTAGATATGGACATTACACATTAACACCGTGTAACGCCGATGACCTGCCGATGTGCATTCAACCCGCGCTGGACTCGTTCATAATGAATCAGCCGTCACTCTGTGAGTAGAGAATCTGCAATGTAGCCTAGTTCAGACACTTCACTGAAAAACCATAGATTGGCTTTATGGTCAAAGATAGCTTTTGTATAATTAACTTCAGTCTCTGCCAGAGACACCTGCTTTTAAAAGTAACGTAAAAGTGACGAGTACAAGTAATACAGACATACAGTAGAACAAAAAATGTGAATGCTGCAGTCCATTAAGAGTGTTTTCTCTGCACACAAATATGAATTATAAACTACTTTATGTTCTTGTGTGTTCTCAGCTTCTTCTGGTGGAGCTACCCTCAGAGCAATACACCTCAGCAAACTCTCATCACAAACTTCTGGCCCGAAGCCCCCACCCACGTCGACGCTGCTTATGAAAGCCAACAGTCAGACAGACTCCTTCTCTTTAGAGGTATGTGTTCTCCTTATCTACCTGAGGTTCCTAATCTGACAATATTGTCAAGACTACCTTATGTATCTTATATACATGCATATATTAACAAGTATTTTCTTCTGATATCGATACAGATCGGAGAATGTGGGCTTTCAGTGGCAATGATCTTGTGAGAGGCTATCCTAAATCAATTTCCAGTTTTGGTCTGCCCAAAAGAGTGAAGAAAATCGATGCGGGCCTCTGTGACGTGAAATCTGCCAAGACTCTGTTCTTTGTAGGCAGATCTTACTACAGGTGCGTTCAAATGATGTGAATTGAATTCAGGTGACGTAGGTGTGATGATGTTTTACAAGACGGTTAACAAATTTTGAATCAGTCTAATTGTATAATAATACAATTATACAATAATATAATAATTGTGATGTTCATATGCACAGAGTAGTCATGATCCGGTATAGGAGACTGCATTACTCAGTATGACACGATGTGCCCTGCTATGACATGAACTTCCACGATGACCTTTGAAGTCACTGTTCCATTATCTTTAATGTGACTATTATTGGCCACTGTTCATCACACCCCCCAACCGGCCCCGTCAGACACCGCCTACCAATAGTCTGGGTCTGCCGAGGTTTCTTCCTAAAAGGGAGTTTTTCCTTGCCACTGTCGCAATAGCCACTGCTAATGCTTGCTCTTGAGGGAATTACTGTAATTGTTGGGATTTTGGAATTTATAGAGTGTGGTCTAGACCTACTCTATCTGTAAAGTGTCTCAAAATAACTCTGTTACATGTTTGAGTACAGCCTGAGCACCGGGAGGTTGTTCCGTGTGCTGACGAAAAGCTACTTCATGCGCTGCTCTAACTTCTAGAGTAGTTACTGGTTTATGTAGCAACTCTGAATGAAAATGAAGGAAATAGAGTTAAAGTGTCCATGCCTATGCAATAATATATCTTATATCTTCATATAGAATTGTATTTTTACACACGTATGGGTGGATATATGCCCTTCCTGAGAACAGAGAACAGAGAACTGAGAGCAAATGTGTTTTTTAAAATCGTATTTTGGTGATGTCAGCGATTGCTTTTTTAAATTTAATTTAACTTTATTTTATCTAAGTATATTCATTTCATAGTCCTAATTTAATTACTGCTGTTGTTTTTGTTTTATTTTTGTGTTTATTGTAGTTTAAGTGTGGAACTTTGGAGCATGTTACGTAAATATATTTTCAAATATTAACATTGCACATGTATACACAGATTTGTACGTCACTGGAATAAAACATGATTGTTTGATTGTACTCAAAAAAACAAAGAGGACAAAGTGAAAAGAAATTGCCACCATGAATTGGAAAATAAAGGTTTTTTAATACATTTTTAAGTATGTTTTGTTCTTATTTTGCATGCAGATAAATCCTATTTGCCATGATATTGCTTTTGCAACTTCTCAACCACACCACCATTTAATTTATCACTAGAAATCTGAAAGAAATGCAGTAATATACATTTTCTGTGAAGTATTTCATCTGCAACCTTATGTGGTCCATTTTGAGATTGGCTTTTTTAATCTTTTTCTCTAAGTACACGTTGTACAGTTGCTTCAAAGGGAGCTATAGGAAAGTCATGGGCCAATGCTGAACATCTTACAAAGCCAAGTTGGGCTGTGGAAGAGGATGTCCCCTCTTCCTCATAATCCCCAGAATTGCTCTGTAAATACATCTTCATATTCCTCATACACTTTTATTAAGATTTATATTTCCACTGGGGTAAAGTAGGAGGTTCGAGCAGGGGCAGAGCCAGACATTGTAAACATTCGGGGCTCAGTCCAAACCTGGGGGGGTCCGGCGGGAATGCCCCATTTACGGCATCTACTGTATGTGCTCTATTTTTCAAGCCGTTTGAGATGATACAATGCTTAAAAATCTGTACATCATTTGGGAAAGAATGTGATAGTTGCCAAGAAAAAGAATAATACTGTAGAGCCTACATCCTCTTTTGTATCTAATTGTTCTCCAACTGTCTTCAGCATTCTGAAACCAGAACACAACAAATGTTGAGGATGACTCCTTTTTATTACTGCCACCTAAAGAGAGGCAACAATTGATGTTACTATTTAATAATGTACAGTAGACAGGGTAGGAATTTGAAGTAAACAGCATCAGAGAGACTGAGGAGAAAGCTGAAAAAAGATACAGGGCTTCAAGGGCCGGAGCCTCAGAAAATAACTGTATGTGTATTACAATAAATTATCTCATAATAAAAATGCATGTTTTCCATTACCCATCAAGATGAGCCAATGGACTGCTCCTTCACCCCTCCAAGTATAGAGGAGACCAACTATCCTGAATTTAAGGTGACAGAGCCAGCACACCTGATAAAAAAAGGAACAAGTTTAGCTTAGTTGAACAAAATGTATACTTTTTTTTCATCCAGGACAGTGATGCTGTGCTGCACATCCCCCTGAGGCCCCATGTGTCCTTCGACAGTGTGACCTGGACCTGCTCAGTCTGATATTAAGTCAACTATGACGGCTACTTGCTTGTGTACTTGGCGGGGTACATAGGAAGTAAAGCTGGAGGGAACTTTAGCATGGATGGTCCCTGTTGTATGTGGAATTGTCTCGCATTGCCAGACACAGCGCTGTGGAGTAAGGTCTGGCTATATCACATGTACATTCTGGGATAGGAGAATAAAAACGCTTTAGGTTGTTTACATTTCTTTAAACCAATCACAATCGTCCTGCTCCAGACGCAGCAACAGTGACTCTGCTAAATATTCTCGGGAAGAAACTTTTTTAGGTAGAACATTTGCACCCCGCAAAAGAAAACGCCACATACAATATTAAATGAAGTTAACTGTTCACCAATACAGTAACGTGAGCTATTTAAATTAGCCAGTGTATCGCCATGTATATTTTATTCATAGCCATCCCCACCAGTCTGTCCCAAAACGTCCAAGTTAGAGAGTAAATGCCGTAAACATATTCTTCTTAAATCTTTACAATCATTCACCGAAAGAACCAAGCAGGCCTGCCTTATTACAACATCCAAATTTTCCTTAAAACTTGCCATTTCCAAGTTTTTTGTTGTTTCCCGAAACGAACAGAGTGTGAGAATGGTATCACACAGAGAACGAATGTCAGGCAATTATCTTGGAATTGTACTGTTGATCCAGTCTATCAGTGTAACATCTTGACTTCAGCTTACCCTGAGGATGCACGTTACACATTTCTGAGAGACAAGAAATATACTGATCTTAGTCTGGGAGAGAAGGGTCTTAAAGTGCTCAGCCTGGCACAGGTTGGTCTGATCACAGCCCTGGAAGGAGCTTTAGTAAAAACATTGCATCTGTAATCCAATCCGATGGCCTAGGGAGTGGGTTATTCACCAGTATGATGATGTTTGTGAGTGGTGTGTGCCAAAAACAAGTTCCAAGAGGCATTCACCTACATAGTGAAGCTGATGTTGCCAATCAGAATACACCACGTCCTGAGGGAGGTACGTCAACGCATGTCTCAGCCAAAACAAAAGAAATACATTCTTAAAGATTAGCCATGATTACTCAGTCAGCACTCTTGTCTCATTCATTTTTAATTGACCTAATTAGTTTTCTTCCAAAGTTCTTACTTTAACGTAAGTATTAAATGGACTGCATTCATAGAAAAGTGTTACAGAAAAAACTGTAGTCGAAGTGTATTCTGCAATTTTACAGTGGGCTAACTTCTACTGTTGTTAAATCTATGAAACATATTGTTCTAATGTTCTTCATGACATTGGCATGATATCAAATATTCTAGATGACTTTACACTTGGCGGCCTCAAGTGGCACAACGTTATAACGGTATCTTTAAAAGTTTGAAAATGTTAGAGTTGAATCAGTTTCTTTTTAGTGGCTGTCAAGTGGTAAATGAGGACATTTATTTAGGCATATATGCAGCAGGTTCTGATAAGGCAGGTTTTTAATAGATAAGTTTAACTAAATGTTTACTCAGTGCATATTTAAAAAAATTACATAACCTGGAATAGATCAAATGTGCTTGTAAAAATATATATATATAAACTGTCATTTAATGCTGGTAAATAGCCTTTTGAAAAAAACTGACTAAAAAATGTATCAACAATTATGGTTTGTCTATTAGTTTGTTCCTGAAAAGACTTACTACCCTAAAACATCAACAACTAAATCGAGCAAAAGAAACACATTTAACATTTAAATGGACATTTAAATAGCTACTATTCAATAATTAATGAGCCCAGATAATAGAAAATTAAAAACAAGCTAAAATATAATAGGACAGGTATAAAATACAAGCTACAGGTATTTGTGATAATTTAATTTCAATCAGGAGAGACTTTGTAGCAGATATGCAAAGATTTATTTTTAAGCTACATAACACAATATGAAATGTATAAAGTCTTTGAGGATTAGACTCCATCGCATAATATAGGTTTTAAAGGGGTAGAGAAACCCAAACGTATCCCCCAATGGAGTCACTGGTGGTGGTGATGAAGGAGCACAAAGACTACACCGAAGGTGTGGTCAGCTGGACGAAAAGCCGCTCCATGGTGTTTTTCGCCCCCAACTGCTTCCTTCCAGGCAACGGCCGGCGCCTGCCTTCAAGGCACCTAACCCTAACCTTAACCTTAATCCTAACCCTAACCATAAAATGTTCCTCCCAATGGTGCCTTCCAGGCAGTGCTGCCTGGAAGGCACCGTTGGGGGCAAAAAACACAGATAAACCGAAAAGCCTGGGTATCACGGGTGAAGAAGACTGGGGGTTGAAGGGGAGGAGGTGGGTCACACTCTATTCCTGAAATGACAGCTGACAACCGCAGGGGAGAGAACATATTTAAAGCAGGGATGTCATGCTGTGATTGGCTTGCGAAAAACATGGCTGAATCTGATTGGTTTATTTGAAAAGTGAATGCCTAGAAAACAGCTGATCAATCTTCCTGAAAGAACTTACGCTGAGCTTCATTGTATACGCTACATTCATTAACCTATTTTGATCTGTTTATAGCTTCTTTTGACTTTTTTTCTTTCTCTGAAATGAAAATTAAGCAGATTAAAGTTTATTGCAAAGTACGTTTTCATATATTAGAAACTTACCTCTTGTCTACGCATATGATACACATTTTTACACGTTTCTAAAACCTTATTCATGTTTTTTCACTGATTTTTTACAACATAATCCTGGCTGTGGATAAAGCAGGACTGATTTAACAAGGTAGTTGCATTGATTGCAAAACATATTACCACAATGTCACTATGTCTACAAGCAGGTTAAGAAAAGGAGAGAAAACGTTTAGATTAAATGACTGCCACGGCTGTTGGTTACTAGCTCTCGTAAGTAGGATTGGCATAATTTACAAATCTCCGTTATTAATGCGAGCCCTATTTCAGTCCAAAATAGCAGCGAAAGAGCTCGCCGACCCAATGGAGTGTCGCCTCTTAACCTCTTTGACCGAAAGTCAGTGGGCTTCATCTTCTGTGGATTTTGATATCTACTGTGTCATAGACTGTGGATATAGCAGTGGACGTTAAAGCTGTAATGTCAACCATTGGTTTGTGGACTTCCGTTTTGAAGCCTCGAGTTTGGCATTTGGCCACCGCCATCTTGTTTCTTGGATCTGGATGTGACGATTTTTGGACAAAGGGTAGCGCTTGGGAGGATGACGCAGCCATGCTAGTTTTGTTTATGGGTGCATTGGCGCTGCACTAAGCTAAACGGTACAGAGGGAAAGTTGCTGATTTTTAACACTTCTGACGAGAGTCATCTGGTGGAGCTTTTACTGGTGGGTAAACAGACCACCAGGTACTGGCGCCATCCATCTGCATGTACGGCATTTAAGAGATAATTGGCAGACTTTCCCTTAAGTTCTCAGCTAACACCAGCGACACTGAATTAGACATTTTTAGGCGACCAAAATATTCCAATTAACTTTGATGAAGTGTAAACACACAGTGAGAGGGTCAAAGTTTAAGATGAAAACACGGACAACACCCAAAAACAAGTTCACAGCTACTTTTTTGTACACAGTGCCAAAACTTGAAACTAGCGATTGAGACCATAAGCTCATTATAAAAATGTTTTGGTATTGTTGTTAGTGTTAGTGTTTGTATTAAATAACGTGAGAAGTAGGGTCATTTTCCTATTAGTCTCGTGTAGTGGGGCTGGCTTGTGTGCAGAACTTCAAGTGTTCACACCTCCCTAGTATCAAATTAACTCCACCCAGACCAAACCCCCCGCATTAGCTGAGTTTATTTAAGGCACCTGTGCCATCATGGCTACCTCTTTGGTGTTCTGTCCCTGTCAGTTGCCACATTGGACCGTGTCTGTGATCTTTTAAGTAGGTGTGTAAATTGAGACCCTGTGTTATGGTTTTAAGACTTACATGTTTTGATGTGGTTTGCCTGTCTGACAGGGATTTAAAGGGGTGATAGAATGCAAAACCGATTTTACCCTGTCATAGTTGAATAACGACAGTTCGGTGGGTAAATAGGACATACATAGAAGCTCAAAATCCCATTGACACCCCTTTACTATGAAAATCTCATATTTTGAAACTGCCGCTGAAAACGAGCGAATCTCAACAAAGCTGGAAGTTGACGTCAACCTCCCAAAAACCGGAAGCTTTGTCAGCCCTTGGGTGTATTATGAGAACGGTCACGCCCCAACATTTACATAGGCTATACAACTGACCTGAGATCAGGTAGTCTTCAGAATCTAGCTAGGTCACGCAGATCTCTGCTATTCCATTTCAAAATTCACTTCTGAAACTTTTTTATGCAAGAAATCAACTATGTAAAGCTCAAATATGGGCCGCTTTACGAAAATGGATGGCTAATTGCAAATTTTGTCCGACTGTGTGTCGGAGTTCAGCGCCGGTGCTGCCTGTGTAGCTGCCCTCGCGCCGGCCTGCCTTCCTTCAGCAGCCCCGGCCTGCTGTGAGGTACTTGGAGCTGCGTCCGACGCGGCAGCCCACAGCACTCCATACCCGCGCAAAGTCACTCGTCTCTTGGGCTGATTTAAGGGCCTAATAAAATAGCATTCGGGCAATTTTCAGCCCAACCAATGTTACATACCCTATTAGGAGACCTTAAGGAACAGTGTAAAATACCCTATATAATCATTCTATCACCCCTTTAAAGTTCCCCTGCCTGGAGTGGTGTGATATGTTTCTTGTTCTACTGAGCTCATGGTGTAAGGTAGGAATAACCATGATGATGACTACTGAAAGTAAATGTTATTAAACTGGTTTTTAACATGGAAATGTTTTCTGACTTTTTCTGCTGTTTTGCCTTGGTTTAGTTTCTTAGTATTTCAATTAATTTATTACGACTTGGTTAAAAGTGCCACCAGGCCGCACTCTCCCTGTTTGGTCTGCTTGTATTTTAGATATGACCAACTGTTGCGTGCATATCTTTGATTTTGTGGGTTCATTTTCAGTGGAGCTAGTAGCCAGCTTGTGGTGGAGGCGGGGCCCGCACGCTAGTGTGGTTCCCTGCACAGTTTGAGTGATGATGGCACTGGGACATTTTTTCCGGTGACACGACTTGCAGTGAACCGGTTTGCAGTGACTTATCGACTGTAGTGAGCACATGTCGTGAGTAAGTTGATGCACCCCTGGAACACACCCGGAGTTAGATTGCCTATCCACAGCTGGCCTCTGCCCACTTCCCCTTAAGTGTCTGGGAGTTGTTTAAAAAAAGAATTTACCCTTTTAAATTGTCAACATGGTAATGAACTATTTCTATATCTTCTACATAACTTTGATGATCCTAATTTGATTAATTTATATTTCCAACCACCCTATTTTCAGGCACTTCCAGTCTTAAATTATTAAATTTTCAATAAATATTTCTTTTTGGAACCGCTTCTGTCTTGCTTCAGTCAACAAACCTGTGTAGCTTTTGTGTAACAGGGTGTTATAGTTAAAGTAGAAGTAAAGCATATTTGGTTGAAAGTCCCCAGGTGGCGTTCTCTGATAGTTAGATTCTGGTGGCGGTTACTCCTGTAGAGCCACCGCCCTTGACACACTCATTGCCAGACCTTCTGGTTAAGGGTCTGGCTAATCTACACAACATTCTGGGATGGGAGAAAAACATGCTCTGGTTTTTTGGCATTTCTTTAAACCAATCACAATCGTCTTAGGCGGTGCTAAACGCCAAGCGGAGCCACTGTGCCGCTGCAAAATGCCTCAAAGAAACATCCAGCGGTATTTCCGGCAGAACGAGAGCAAGCCCGGAAGTGGAATTTTATGCTTATAGACTATTTTCCTATAGACTTCTATACAAGCCACCTAGGTTTTTCAACCAGTAGAGTCGCCTGCAGGAAATTAAGTATTATACAGGTTTAAGGCACTACTGCCTTGGCTTCACTTTTCAGACCAGGAAGCTCCGTCCATTATTTTTTCGTCTAGATCTATATAACATTTTATGGCAATCCATCCAGTAGTTACAGACATTCCACTAGAAAGAATCTACAAAGTAATTTCAATGCATCCTGAGGGGACCATGTAGATCTACCAAATGTAATGGCAAACCAATCCAATAGTTGTAGAGATATTTAAGTCTGGATCGAGTGGTGGAACCACTGACCAAGAAACAGACATTCACACCAATAAAATATTGAATGGAGCGGTCTTTAAAATTTTTGATTTTACTTTTAAAAAGTGGGAGGAAGTGTCTCTGACGGGTTTGGGATTCAACAGTTTTACAGTACCACCAACAGCTGCAAACATACCTCAGGAAACGGCAGGGGTGATTCATGTACATAAAGTTTTCTTACCCAAGACAAAACCAGTGAATTTGTTGTTCCTGTTATACTTGATAGCATGACATGACTTTTGGTTGCTGGCTGTAACACGAACAGTTGAACGCCTTACTTTTTCCGGTACATCACACATTTCATGAAGGCTGACTTAACCTTATGTGAGTTTGTAAATGTAATTCATGAATTAGGTCAATGTATATTCAGAAATAATTACAATAAAACATGTTTTCCGTACTTTGAAATACAATTCCAGTGTAGGTTTGTGGTATATGCTGTTTGGAACCAAATATGG
Source organism: Perca fluviatilis (assembly GCF_010015445.1). NCBI lineage: Eukaryota > Metazoa > Chordata > Actinopteri > Perciformes > Percidae > Perca > Perca fluviatilis. The sequence goes on along the minus strand of NC_053127.1, from coordinate 30,743,909 downwards.
TAATTTATCTCAGATAATGCTGCCAAGTGGCCAGAGAATCCTGTTTGTGTGGGAGTGTGATATAAATCCTTCAGTAATGACATGACTAATAATATCCTGTTCACTGAATAATAGAGGATGGTAAAAAGTGATAACTTAAAGCATGTAATACAGTGTAATGAAGTTATTGTGCTGGGCCCTAAACACCTCCGAACTTCATTATCTAAAGATATAGCTACTCTGGATGGTGTTGCCCTGGCCTCCAGCACCACTGTTAGAAATTTAGGAGTTATCTTTGATCAGGATATATCCTTTAATGCCAATCTAAAACAAACCTCAAGAACAGCCTTTTTTCATCTTCGTAACATTGCCAAAATTAGGAATATCCTGTCTCAAAACGACGCTGAAAAACTAGTCCATGCATTTGTTACTTCCAGGCTGGACTATTGTAATTCCCTACTGTCAGGTTGCTCAAATAAGTCTCTTAAGACTCTCCAGCTGATCCAGAATGCTGCAGCGCGTGTTCTCACAAGAACTAAGAAAAGAGATCATATTTCTCCTGTATTAGCTTCTCTGCATTGGCTTCCTGTTGAATCCAGGATTGAGTTTAAAGTCCTTCTCTTGACCTACAAAGCTCTAAATGGTCTAGCACTATCATATCTAGAAGAGCTCCTAATACCCTATTGTCCCACTAGAACACTGGCGCTCCCAGAATGCAGAGTTACGGGGGGTACCTAGAGTCTCTAAAAGTAGAATGGGAGCTAGAGCCTTCGGTCGCGTTATCAGGCTCCTCTCCTATGGAACCAGCTCCGATCTGGGTTGGGGGCAGAAACTGTCACCTCATTCAAGAATGAACTTAAAACTCTCCTATTTGATAAAGCTTATAGTTAGGGGAGTGAGGGGCAGTGTCCACCTAACTGGCCCAACTGCTTCTCTTCATAATTGTTAGATTAATAATACATAACAAAGTAGAAGGAGGCAGGCCAGCGAGCCAGATCTGGCAGGGGAGAGTTCTAAGCCCGAAAAACCTACCTCTCCTTATGACCTGTCTCTCTTAGTTACCTGTTATAGTTACGCTGTTATAGTTCTAGACTTGCCGGGGACTTCCTTCCTTTGACACACTGAGCTGCTCTCTCCTCTCCCTTTCTATTACTGTTACTATTACTATTACTATTACTATTTTTGTGCAGCCCGTCCCAGAAATTACTAAGTTACTAAAGTTTACTAATCCTAGCTTCTGGGGAGTTTTGTTTCCCCCCGAGTCCTTATGCTTTTTTCCCCCAGCGTATTTCCTTGGAGAACGTTGGCACCAAGATCCTGGTCGCAGCTGTCGCCGTGGTCCTGCTGCACTCCCCTGCTGAGCTCAGCGATGCCCTGCAATGTCATGCTCGTCCTGCTGAACCCTGCAGCTTCCCGCTACATCCAGTCACTGTTCCATTATTAATGTGACTACTATCTCCACTGTTTCATCACACCCCAACCGCTCGTCAGACAACCGCACCAAGAGCCTGGGTCTGTCCGGGTTTCTTCCCAAGAGGGAGTTTTTCCTCGCCACTGTCGCACTGCTTGCTCTTGAGGGAATTACTGGAACTGTTGGAATTGTTGGGGCTTTGTAAATTATAGAGTGTGGTCTAGACCTACTCTATCTGTAAAGTGTCTCGAGATAACTTATGTTATGATTTGATACTATAAATAAATAAAATTGAATTGAATAATAGGAATTTAATGATAATCCCTGAAATAGATACTCATGTCACACTGACAATTAAATAATCCACTTTTGAAACAGAGAAGTAGATTTTACAATGTTTTTTTTTTTAAATATGCAGCGCAGACATCAATTGGTCACATTAAGATTTACATTTTGCAGCATTAAAAATTATAAATGTATATTGTGAGGCAGAAACCTTGTATCTCCATATTTGGTTGTTTAAAAAAAAATCATGAATCAATGTTGTTGGTCACCGTTTAGTCTGTATGTGGGTTTTCCAAATAAACCGTGATGAGGAGATTTCGTCTGACTTCCGTCTAAGGGAAATGGCTCATTGAAATGTTAAATTGGCCTTTTTTTTTCTTCATTTCCTGAAAACGGTTTTGGACATTCAAGGTTTTCACCCGACAGCGACAATATATTTAAAATGCCTTCGATTTTGCTTATCTATTGCAACGCTTTCATCCTTTTTTTAATCCGTTTACTGTGTCGATTACCTGGAGACATAAGTTGCACAACCAAGAAGACGGTACTGCTGCTCCCAGTGTCCAGCCTTAGGAAACAACTGCAATGTAGTTTTCCACCCAACAATAATGTACAACTCTTACATAAATACATGCATAACTATTATTAAAATTGATTTTACAGATGTTATAAAAAAATAATAATTTAGTTGACATAAGGAAACTTCTCTCACTTGTAAAACAGTTAGGTTCTTTGGCACGTGTACAGCCCCCGTACGTATGTCACAGAACAAATTGACCTTAATGTAATTATAAAATCTGTGATCTATCTATAGTTATACATATTGACGCTCAGCTATTAACCTTATTGCTGCAGGGGTGATGGCGCAGTGGATATGACACATGCCTTTGGAGTGGGAGATCTGGGTTCAATTCCCACTGCGATACATCAACCAATGTGTCCCTGAGCAAGACACTTAACCCCAGTTGCTCCAGAGGCGTGCAACCTCTGACATATATAGCGGATATAGCAATTGTAAGTTGCTTTGGAGAAAAGCATCAGCTAAATGACATGTAATATCAGACATCATAATAAGCAATCTTTGGCATATACAAATACTCCATCACATTGTCTTTGTTCATGAAATGATGCAGCTTGTTTGTGTTTTCTCACAAAGCACGTCACTGTCTTTTCAGCAGCAACGCTATCCCGAGGGTTAAAGAAGAAGTTTGTGATTAAAGACCTAGAATATCACTCAAAATATAAGCTTTACCAACACACAATAAAATCAGCAAACGTGGTATCTTGGCCAGCTCCTCCTGTTAAACTGCCCGGAGACTATATTAAATTATTTTTTTAATTATTTATGCAGTTTGTACCTAAAATATTTGATTTTAAAATCGGTTGTTTCGATATGGGCATCACGTTGTGTCATCATAAATGAAGTCTTGATTTGGGGATTTTTTTAGTGGGGTGGCTGAGATATCAAAGCAATCTTCTCCTGTCATCTTTACATGGAAAACTTCTTGAGTCACTCACACAGGAAGGTAGTTGCTCAACACACCTACTCCAAAATATGTCCACTCCTCAGCCTATATAACAGCTGACTTCCAGCACAGAAACACAAGTGGCATTCAAGGAGGAAGCATGAGGTCTTGCAGTCTGTGCATCATCCTGAGCCTGGCGGTGGCAGTTTACTCGCGGCCTGTATCACAAGTCACTGAGCAAGATGAACATGATGCAGAGGTATGTATGTTTACTTCGTCTTGCATGCGCTCTTACTATTTTGCGTTTAGGATGTGTTCAAGATGTGCATTGGGGGGAACTATTGTTTTTCAACATGTTCTGAAGATCATTACTGACCAATAAGTATTCTCATCTTCTTTTATAGAGCTACCTGAAAAGATCTTTCAACCTAACAGAGGAGAAAGGTCCAACTGGCAGACGGGGGGTCAGCGCGGTGAGCAGGAAGCTGAGTGAGATGCAGAGATTCTTTGGCCTCCAGATCGCTGGGACTCTGGATGCTGACACCATTGCGACGATGAAGAAGCCCCGCTGTGGCGTCCCAGACACCAACATTGCCAGTTTCTCCACGTCTGGAAGTAACCTCAAGTGGGAGAAAAACAGCCTTACCTACAGGTGACTGATCTGAAGAGAAAATGTGTGAGAGAAACTTAATGTAGGAATGGTATGTCGTTAATTATTTAAGTATAATTTTCTGTCCTACAGGATAGAGAACTACACACCTGACATGTCTGTGTCAGAGGTAGATAACTCCATAGAGAAAGCGCTGCAGGTTTGGGCCAAAGTCACTCCTCTGAGATTCACAAGAATCCAAAGTGGCACCGCTGACATCATGATCTCCTTTGGTCGCCAAGGTGAGTGCTCAATAACTTTTCCTTTTCCTTTCCCAGTTATATACTCTCTCTGTGCTCAGGTTATTGGTTGTGACGTCCCATAAAGTGTCTTTGCTGTAACTGCATGTGTTTGCTGTGTCTTGTATCACATTGGGCAGCTGATCAATAATAACGCTAAGATGCATTTTAAAAACCCCGTTCTGATTTGCGTTTTTTACACTAATTCATGGCTTGTAGCTCTATTTGGTTTGGAAAACCTGACATGAGTATGATTTCTTGTCAACAGAACATGGTGATTATTACCCCTTTGATGGCCCTGGTGGATTTCTTGCCCATGCCTTCCCCCCAGGCCCTGGCACTGGAGGAGATGCTCATTTTGATGATGATGAGAACTTCACTTTCCGCTCAAATACCGGTCAGTTTGTTCTCTTTTACTCACTAACTGCTACTGTCAGTGTATGTTTTGACATGCTATAATCATGGAGAGGAGCTGTAACTAACCTGTACTTCTGTGTTACCTGCTGTAGGCTACGTCCTCTTCCTCGTGGCTGCCCATGAGTTTGGCCACTCGCTGGGCTTGTCTCACTCTGATGATCCTGGTGCTCTCATGTACCATACGTACTCATACAGAAACCCAGACACCTTTGTTCTGCCACGGGATGATGTCAACGGCATCCAGTCTCTCTATGGTTAGTGCTAATTGGCTGGATCATCCATGCCTGTTTGCAACGCATTCTCATTAACTGGTTTGTATCATATTCTACGAAAATGTATGCACACCAATTTGTTTGATATCCTACAAAATTACGACAGCTGGCTGGTCACGTGGCGATTAAGTTTAGCGACCAGTTAAGTTTATCTGCATAAAGGTTACTGTAAGCCAGGTACAGGGCACAGTGTACTGCAACAGCCCCAGTTTAGCCGACAAAATGTTAACGTCAGTTAAGTTCCGGCACCAGAACAATTAGTTCAGATTAGAAAAAGACTGTGGTTTTGGTTTAAACACCTGTCCCCTTAAGTAGTACTCCAGGGACATGAACACACGTTTCCTGGGTGAAAGTCTCACCAGAGCGGTCTTATACAGCAGCACTCAACATGATAATAAATACATGGAATACATTACTGTGCATTACTTTTCATAGCTGTATGCACGAATGGTTCAAAAGAACAGCCTGTTGTACACAGCACTTGATAACACTTGGTTTTATGACATTGTTGTAATGAGATTCTGATTTTATTTAACCTCCAGGTCCAAACCCTGATACGGATGGAGATATAGATAAACCTGAGCCCCCCACCACCCCCGATGCCTGTGATTCAACCCTGGTCCTGGATGCTGTCGCCACCCTGCGAGGAGAGATGCTCTTCTTCAAGGACAAGTAATGCAGACATACAGTAGAAAAAAAAATGTGAATGCTGAAGTCCATTAAGACTGTTTTCTCTGCACACAATATGAATTATAAACTACTTTATGTTCTTGTGTGTTCTCAGCTTCTTCTGGCGGAGCTACCCTCAGAGCAATACACCTCAGCAAACTCTCATCACAAACTTCTGGCCCGAAGCCCCCGCCCACATCGACGCTGCTTATGAAAGCCAACAGTCAGACAGACTCCTTCTCTTTAAAGGTATGTGTTCTCCTTATCTACCTGAGGTTCCTAATCTGACAATATTGTCCAGACTACCTTATGTATCTTATGTACATGCATATATTAACAAGTATTTTCTTCTGATATCAATACAGGTCGGAGAGTGTGGGCTTTCAGTGGCTATGATCTTGTGAGAGGCTATCCTAAACCAATTTCCAGTTTTGGTCTGCCCAAAAGAGTGAAGAAAATCGATGCGGCCCTCTATGACGTGGAATCTGCCAAGACTCTGTTCTTTGTAGGCAGATTTTACTACAGGTGCGTTCAAATGATGTGAAATGAATTCAGGTGACCTAGGTGTGATGATGTTTTTCAAGATGGTTTACAAATTTTGAATCAGTCTAATTATTGTCTCTTTCCTCAGTTATGATGAGGCCAAGAAGACCATGGACCAGGGATTCCCCAAGCGAGTGGATCAGACGTTCTCCGGCCTGAGCGGCAAGGTGACTGCAGCTCTCCAGGTCAAAGGTGAGTCACATTCAAAGCTGACCTGAGAATTCCAAGTCAAAACAACTGAAATGAGAATTTTTTTGTACATGAACTAACATTGAGTCTCTGTTCTGCAGGTTTTACTTACATCTACAGCGGACCGTACATGTTTGAGTACAGCCTGAGCACCGGGAGGTTGTTCCGTGTGCTGAGGAACAGCTACTTCCTGCGCTGCTCTAACTTCTAGAGCAGTTTACTGGCCAAGCTGTTTATTTAGCCACTCTGAATGAGAATGAAGGAAACAGAGTTAGTGTCCATGTCTATGCAATAATATATCTTATAATATAGAATTGTATTTTTACACACGTATGGGTTCATACTGGACATATGCCCTTCCTGAGAACAGCAAATTATGTTTTTTAAAATGGTATTTTTGTGATGTCAGCGATTGCTTTTTTAATTTAATTTAATTTAACTTTATTTTATCTAAGTATATTTATTTCATAGACCTAATTTAATTAATGCTGTTGTTTTTGTTTTATTTTTGTGTTTATTGTAGTTTAAGTGTGGAACTTTGGAGCATGTTACGTAAATGTGTTTTCAAATATTAACATTGCACATGTATACACAGATTTGTACGTCACTGGAATAAAACATGATTGTTTGATTGTACTCAAAAAAACAAATAGGACAAAGTGAAAAGAAATTGCCACCATGAATTGGCAAATAAAGGTTTTTTTAATACATTTTTAAGTATGTTTTGTTCTTATTTTGCATGCAGATCAATCCTGTTTGCCATGATATTGCTTTTGCAACTTCTCAACCACACCACCATTTAATTTATCACTAGAAATCTGAAAGAAATGCAGTAATATACATTTCTGTGCAGTATTTCATCTGCAACCTTATGTGGTCCATTTTTAGATTGGCTTTTTTAATCTTTTTCTCTAAGTACGCGTTGTACAGTTGCTTCAAAGGGAGCTATAGGAAAGTCATGGGCCAATGCTGAACATCTTACAAAGCCAAGTTGGGCTGTGGAAGAGGATGTCCCCTCTTCCTCATAATCCCCAGAATTGCTCTGTAAATACATCTTCATATTCCTCATACACTTTTATTAAGATTTATATTTCCACTGGGGTAAAGTAGGAGGTTCGAGCAGGGGCAGAGCCAGACATTGTAAACATTCGGGGCTCAGTCCAAACCTGGGGGGGTATGGCGGGAATGCCCCATTTACGGCATCTACTGTATGTGCTCTATTTTTCAAGCCGTTTGACATGATACAATGCGCAAAAATCTGTTCATCATTTGGGAAAGAATGTGATAGTTGCCAAGAAAAAGAATAATCCTGTAGAGCCTACATCCTCTTTTGTATCTAATTGTTCTCCAACTCTCTTTAGCATTCTGAAACCAGAACACAGCAAATGTTGAGGATGACTCCTTTTTATTACTGCCACCTAAAGAGAGGCAACAATTGATGTTACTATTTAATAATGTACAGTAGACAGGGTAGGAATTTGAAGTAAACAGCATCAGAGAGACTGAGGAGAAAGCTGAAAAAAGATACAGGGCTTCAAGGGCCGGAGCCTCAGAAAATAACTGTATGTGTATTACAATAAATTATCTCATAATAAAAATGCATGTTTTCCATTACCCATCAAGATGAGCCAATGGACTGCTCCTTCACCCCTCCAAGTATAGAGGAGACCAACTATCCTGAATTTAAGGTGACAGAGCCAGCACACCTGATAAAAAAAGGAACAAGTTTAGCTTAGTTGAACAAAATGTATACTTTTTTTTCATCCAGGACAGTGATGCTGTGCTGCACATCCCCCTGAGACCCCATGTGTCCTTCGACAGTGTGACCTGGACCTGCTCAGTCTGATATTAAGTCAACTATGACGGCTACTTGCTTGTGTACTTGGCGGGGTACATAGGAAGTAAAGCTGGAGGGAACTTTAGCATGGATGGTCCCTGTTGTGTGTGGAATTGTCTCGCATTGCCAGACACAGCGCTGTGGAGTAAGGTCTGGCTATATCACATGTACATTCTGGGATAGGAGAATAAAAACGCTTTAGGTTGTTTACATTTCTTTAAACCAATCACAATCGTCCTGCTCCAGACGCAGCAACAGTGACTCTGCTAAATATTCTCGGGAAGAAACTTTTTTAGGTAGAACATTTGCACCCCGCAAAAGAAAACGCCACATACAATATTAAATGAAGTTAACTGTTCACCAATACAGTAACGTGAGCTATTTAAATTAGCCAGTGTATCGCCATGTATATTTTATTCATAGCCATCCCCACCAGTCTGTCCCAAAACGTCCAAGTTAGAGAGTAAATGCCGTAAACATATTCTTCTTAAATCTTTACAATCATTCACCGAAAGAACCAAGCAGGCCTGCCTTATTACAACATCCAAATTTTCCTTAAAACTTGCCATTTCTAAGTTTTTTGTTGTTTCCCGAAACGAACAGAGTGTGAGAATGGTATCACACAGAGAACGAATGTCAGGCAATTATCTTGGAATTGTACTGTTGATCCAGTCTATCAGTGTAACATCTTGACTTCAGCTTACCCTGAGGATGCACGTTACACATTTCTGAGAGACAAGAAATATACTGATCTTAGTCTGGGAGAAAAGGGTCTTAAAGTGCTCAGCCTGGCACAGGTTGGTCTGATCACAGCCCTGGAAGGAGCTTTAGTAAAAACATTGCATCTGTAATCCAATCCGATGGCCTAGGGAGTGGGTTATTCACCAGTATGATGATGTTTGTGAGTGGTGTGTGCCAAAAACAAGTTCCAAGAGGCATTCACCTACATAGTGAAGCTGATGTTGCCAATCAGAATACACCACGTCCTGAGGGAGGTACGTCAACGCATGTCTCAGCCAAAACAAAAGAAATACATTCTTAAAGATTAGCCATGATTACTCAGTCAGCACTCTTGTCTCATTCATTTTTAATTGACCTAATTAGTTTTCTTCCAAAGTTCTTACTTTAACTGAAGTATTAAATGGACTGCATTCATAGAAAAATGTTACAGAAAAAACTGTAGTCGAAGTGTATTCTGCAATTTCTACTGTTGTTAAATCTATGAAACATCTTGTTCTAATAACTCTTTCTTGGCAGCATTTCATGACATTGGCATGATATCAAATATTCTAGATGACTTTACACTTGGCGGCCTCAAGTGGCACAACGTTATAACGGTATCTTTAAAAGTTTGAAAATGTTAGAGTTGAATCAGTTTCTTTTTAGTGGCTGTCAAGTGGTAAATGAGGACATTTATTTAGGCATATATGCAGCAGGTTCTGATAAGGCAGGTTTTTAATAGATAAGTTTAACTAAATGTTTACTCAGTGCATATTTAAAAAAATTACATAACCTGGAATAGATCAAATGTGCTTGTAAAAAATATATATATATAAACTGTCATTTAATGCTGGTAAATAGCCTTTTGAAAAAAACTGACTAAGAAATGTATCAACAATTATGGTTTGTCTATTAGTTTGTTCCTGAAAAGACTTACTACCCTAAAACATCAACAACAACAACAAAATTGAGCAAAAGAAACACATTTAACATTTAAATGGACATTTAAATAGCTACAATTCAATAATTAATGAGCCCAGAGAATAGAAAATTAAAAACAAGCTAAAATATAATAGGACAGGTATAAAATACAAGCTACAGGTATTTGTGATAATTTCATTTCAATCAGGAGAGACTTCGTAGCAGATATGCAAAGATTTATTTTTAAGCTACATAACACAATATGAAATGTATAAAGTCTTTGAGGATTAGACTCCATCGCCTAATATAGGTTTTAAAGGGGTAGAGAAACCCAAACGTATCCCCCGATGGAGTCTAGACACTGGTGGTGGTGATGAAGGAGCACAAAGACTACACCGAAGGTGCCAAGGGGTGTGGTCAGCTGGACGAAAAGCCGCTCGATGGTGTTTTTTGCCCCCAACTGCTCCTTCCAGGCAGCGCTGCGACCGCTGCCTTCAAGGCACCTAACCCTAACCTTAACCTTAATCCTAACCCTAACCATAAAAAGTGCCTCCCAACGGTGCCTTCCAGGCAGCGCTGCCTGGAAGGCACCGTTGGGGGCAACAATATATAAACATATAAACCGAAAAGCCTGGGTATCACGGGTGAAGAAGACTGGGGGTTGAAGGGGAGGAGGTGGGTCACACTCTATTCCTGAAATGACAGCTGACAACCGCAGGGGAGAGAACATATTTAAAGCAGGGATGTCATGCTGTGATTGGCTTGCGAAAAACATGGCTGAATCTGATTGGTTTATTTGAAAAGTGAATGCCTAGAAAACAGCTGATCAATCTTCCTGAAAGAACTTACGCTGAGCTTCATTGTATACGCTACATTCATTAACCTATTTTGATCTGTTTATAGCTTCTTTTGACTTTTTTTCTTTCTCTGAAATGAAAATTAATCAGAATAAAGTTTATTGCAAAGTACGTTTTCACATATTAGAAACTTACCTCTTTTCTACGCATATGATACACATTTTTACACGTTTCTAAAACCTTATTCATGTTTTTTCACAGATTTTTTACAACATAATCCTGGCTGTGGATAAAGCAGGACTGATTTAACAAGGTAGTTGCATTGATTGCAAAACATATTACCACAATGTCACTATGTCTACAAGCAGGTTAAGAAAAGGAGAGAAAACTTTTAGATTAAATGACTGCCACGGCTGTTGGTTACTAGCTGTTTGATAGAGATTAATCCCCTCTCGTAAATAGGATTGGCATAATTTACAAATCCGTTATTAATGCGCGAGGCCCTTTTCTATTCCAGAAATAGCAGCGAAAGAGCTTCGCCGACCCAATGGAGTTCGCCTCTTAACCTCTACTGAAAGTCAGTGGGCTTCATCTTCTGTGGATTTTGATATCTACTGTGTTATAGACTGTGGATATAGCAGTGGACGTTAAAGCTGTAATGTCAACCATTGGTTTGTGGACTTCCGTTTTGAAGCCTCGAGTTTGGCATTTGGCCACCGCCATCTTGTTTCTTGGATCTGGATGTGACGATTTTTGGACAAAGGGTAGCGCTTGGGAGGATGACGCAGCCATGCTAGTGACGCAGCCATGCTAGTTTTGTTTATGGGTGCATTGGCGCTGCACTAAGCTAAACGGTACAGAGGGAAAGTTGCTGATTTTTAACACTTCTGACGAGAGTCATCTGGTGGAGCTTTTACTGGTGGGTAAACAGACCACCAGGTACTGGCGCCATCCATCTGCATGTACGGTATTTAACAGATAATTGGCAGACTTTCCCTTAAGTTCTCAGCTAACACCAGCGACACTGAATTAGACATTTTTAGGCGACCAAAATATTCCAATTAACTTTGATGAAGTGTAAACACACAGTGAGAGGGTCAAAGTTTAAGATGAAAACACGGACAACACCCAAAACAAGTTCACAGCTACTTTTTTGTACACAGTGCCAAAACTTGAAACTAGCGATTGAGACCATAAGCTCATTATAAAAATGTTTTGGTATTGTTGTTAGTGTTAGTGTTTGTATTAAATAACGTGAGAAGTAGGGTCATTTTCCTATTAGTCTCGTGTAGTGGGGCTGGCTTGTGTGCAGAACTTCAGGTGTTCACACCTCCCTAGTATCAAATTAACTCCACCCAGACCAAACCCCCCGCATTAGCTGAGTTTATTTAAGGCACCTGTGCCATCATGGCTACCTCTTTGGTGTTCTGTCCCTGTCAGTTGCCACATTGGACCGTGTCTGTGATCTTTTAGGTAGGTGTGTAAATTGAGACCCTGTGTTATGGTTTTAAGACTTACATGTTTTGATGTGGTTTGCCTTTCTGACAGGGATTTAATTCAATTCAATTCAATTTTATTTATAGTATCAAATCATAACATAAGTTATCTCGAGACACTTTACAGATAGTTTACAAAGCCCCAACAATTCCAACAATTCCAGTAATTCCCTCAAGAGCAAGCAGTGCGACAGTGGCGAGGAAAAACTCCCTCTTGGGAAGAAACCTCGGACAGACCCAGGCTCTTGGTAGGCGGTGTCTGACGAGCCGGTTGGGGGTGTGATGAACAGTGGCGATAGTAGTCACATTAATAATGGAACAGTGACTGGATGTAGCGGGAAGCTGCAGGGTTCAGCAGGACGCAGCATGACATTGCAGGGCATCGCTGAGCTCAGCAGGGAGTGCAGCAGGACCACGGCGACAGCTGCAACCAGGGTCTTGGTGCCAACGTTCTCCAAGGAAATACGCTGGGGGAAAAAAAAGCATAAGGACTCCGGGGAGTAAACTCCCCAGAAGCTAGGATTAGTAACAAGCATTTCTGGGACGGGCTGCACACAAATAGTAATAGTAATAGTAATAGTAACAGTAATAGAAAGGGAGAGGAGAGAGCAGCTCAGTGTGTCAAAGGAAGGAAGTCCCCCGGCAGTCTAGGACTATAACAGCGTAACTATAACAGGTAACTAAGAGAGACAGGTCATAAGGAGAGGTAGCTTTTTCGGGCTTAGAACTCTCCCCCTGCCGGATCTGGCTTTGCTGGCCTGCCTCCCTCTACTTTGTTATGTATTATTAATCTAACAATTATGAAGAGAAGCAGTTGGGCCAGTTAGGTGAACACTGCAACTCCTCACTCCCTAACTATAAGCTTTATCAAATAGGAGAGTTTTAAGTTCATTCTTGAATGAGGTGACAGTTTCTGCCCCCGAACCCAGATCGGGAGCTGGTTCCATAGGAGAGGAGCCTGATAACTGAAGGCTCCGGCCCCCATTCTACTTTTAGAGACTCTAGGTACCACCAGTAACTCTGCATTCTGGGAGCGCAGTGCTCTAGTAGGACAATAGGGTATTAGGAGCTCTTCTAGATATGATGGTGCTAGACCATTTAGAGCTTTGTAGGTCAAGAGAAGGACTTTAAACTCAATCCTGGATTCAACAGGAAGCCAATGCAGAGAAGCTAATACAGGAGAAATATGATCTCTTTTCTTAGTTCTTGTGAGAACACGCGCTGCAGCATTCTGGATCAGCTGGAGAGTCTTAAGAGACTTATTTGAGCAACCTGACAGTAGGGAATTACAATAGTCCAGCCTGGAAGTAACAAATGCATGGACTAGTTATTCAGCGTCGTTTTGAGACAGGATATTCCTAATTTTGGCAATGTTACGAAGATGAAAAAAGGCTGTTCTTGAGGTTTGTTTTAGATTGGCATTAAAGGATATATCCTGATCAAAGATAACTCCTAAATTTCTAACAGTGGTGCTGGCGGCCAGGCGACACCATCCAGAGTAGCTATATCTCCGCGAGACTGACAGATAGCCACGCTCTACTGAGCCATCTATTCCTCTAGCTATGAGTAGTGATGACTTCATGAGCTTCTTCAATGATAAAATTACAACAATTAGAGATAAAATTCATCACCTTTTACACTCAACTTCTACGGTTTCTTTACCATGAAACGTAGAGTCGTAGAAATAAAGACTAGTCTCGACATTTACTTAGACTGCTTTTATCCTATAGATCTTCAACAATTATTGTTAAAGATATCCTCAGCTAAGCCATCTACCTGTCTCTTGGACCCCATCCCAGCGAGACTACTCAAAGAAGCATTACCTGTGGTTAACACCTCATTACTAGATATGATCAATATGTCTCTATTAACAGGTTATGTACCACAGTCATTTAAAGTAGCTGTGATAAAACCTCTTCTGAAAAAACCCACCCTGGATCCTGAGGTCTTAGCAAACTATAGACCTATATCTAACCTTCCTTTTCTATCCAAGATCCTTGAGAAGGTGGTTGCTAATCAGTTATGTGATTTTCTACGTAGCAACAGTTTATTTGATGACTTTCAATCAGGATTTAGAAAGAATCATAGCACAGAGACGGCACTGGTGAAAATTACTAACGACCTTTTAACTGCTGCAGACAAAGGTCTTGTCTCCATTCTTGTTTTACTAGATCTTAGTGCTGCATTTGACACAATTGACCATTCAATCCTGTTACAGAGATTGGAACACTTGGTTGGCATTAAAGGAATTGCTCTGAGTTGGTTTAGGTCCTATTTCTCTGATCGATCTCAATTTGTGAATGTTAATGATAAATCCTCCAAGTACGCTAAAGTTAGCCATGGGGTTCCTCAAGGCTCAGTGCTTGGACCAATTCTATTCTCCTTATATATGCTTCCTCTAGGCAATATTATTAGAAAACACTCAATTAACTTTCACTGTTATGCGGATGACACCCAATTATACTTGTCAATCAAACCAGACGAAACCAGTCAGCTAGCAAAATTTCAAGAGTGCATTAAGGATATAAAATCCTGGATGACCTATAATTTTCTGATGTTAAACCCTAACAAAACTGAAGTTATTGTGCTGGGCCCTAAACACCTCCGAACTTCATTATGTAGAGATTCAATTCAATTCAATTTTATTTATAGTATCAAATCATAACATAAGTTATCTCGAGACACTTTACAGATAGAGTAGGTCTAGACCACACTCTATAATTTACAAAGCCCCAACAATTCCAACAATTCCAGTAATTCCCTCAAGAGCAAGCAGTGCGACAGTGGCGAGGAAAAACTCCCTCTTGGGAAGAAACCTCGGACAGACCCAGGCTCTTGGTAGGCGGTGTCTGACGAGCCGGTTGGGGGTGTGATGAACAGTGGCGATAGTAGTCACATTAATAATGGAACAGTGACTGGATGTAGCAGGAAGCTGCAGGGTTCAGCAGGACGCAGCATGACATTGCAGGGCATCGCTGAGCTCAGCAGGGAGTGCAGCAGGACCACGGCGACAGCTGCAACCAGGGTCTTGGTGCCAACGTTCTCCAAGGCAGTCTAAGTAAATGTCGAGACTAGTCTTTATTTCTAACGACTCTGCGTTTAAAGGTGAACCGTTAGAAGTTGAGTGTAAAAGGTGATGAATTTTATCTCTAATTGTTGTAATTTTATCATTGAAGAAGCTCATGAAGTCATCACTACTCATAGCTAGAGGAATAGATGGCTCAGTAGAGCTGTGGCTATCTGTCAGTCTGGCGGAGATATAGCTACTCTGGATGGTGTTGCCCTGGCCTCCAGCACCACTGTTAGAAATTTAGGAGTTATCTTTGATCAGGATATATCCTTTAATGCCAATCTAAAACAAACCTCAAGAACAGCCTTTTTTCATCTTCGTAACATTGCCAAAATTAGGAATATCCTGTCTCAAAACGACGCTGAAAAACTAGTCCATGCATTTGTTACTTCCAGGCTGGACTATTGTAATTCCCTACTGTCAGGTTGCTCAAATAAGTCTCTTAAGACTCTCCAGCTGATCCAGAATGCTGCAGCGTGTTCTCACAAGAACTAAGAAAAGAGATCATATTTCTCCTGTATTAGCTTCTCTGCATTGGCTTCCTGTTGAATCCAGGATTGAGTTTAAAGTCCTTCTCTTGACCTACAAAGCTCTAAATGGTCTAGCACCATCATATCTAGAAGAGCTCCTAATACCCTATTGTCCTACTAGAGCACTGCGCTCCCAGAATGCAGAGTTACTGGTGGTACCTAGAGTCTCTAAAAGTAGAATGGGAGCCAGAGCCTTCAGTTATCAGGCTCCTCTCCCTATGGAACCAGCTCCCGATCTGGGTTCGGGGGCAGAAACTGTCACCTCATTCAAGAATGAACTTAAAACTCTCCTATTTGATAAAGCTTATAGTTAGGGAGTGAGGAGTTGCAGTGTTCACCTAACTGGCCCAACTGCTTCTCTTCATAATTGTTAGATTAATAATACATAACAAAGTAGAGGGAGGCAGGCCAGCAAAGCCAGATCCGCCGGGGAGAGCCGAAAAAAGCTACCTCTCCTTATGACCTGTCTCTCTTAGTTACCTGTTATAGTTACGCTGTTATAGTCCTAGACTGCCGGGGGACTTCCTTCCCTTTGACACACTGAGCTGCTCTCTCCTCTCCCTTTCTATTACTGTTACTATTACTATTACTATTACTATTTGTGTGCAGCCCGTCCCAGAAATGCTTGTTACTAATCCTAGCTTCTGGGGAGTTTACTCCCCGAGTCCTTATGCTTTTTCCCCGGCGTATTTCCTTGGAGACACGTTGCGCACCAAGACCCTGGTTGCAGCTGTCGCCCGTGGTCCTGCTGCACTCCCTGCTGAGCTCAGCGATGCCCTGCAATGTCATGCTGCGTCCTGCTGACCCTGCAGCTTCCCGCTACATCCAGTCACTGTTCCATTATTAATGTGACTACTATCGCCACTGTTCATACACACCCCAACCGCTCGTCAGACACCGCCTACCAAGAGCCTGGGTCTGTCCGAGTTTCTTCCCAAGAGGGAGTTTTTCCCGCCACTGTCGCTACTGCTTGCTCTTGAGGGGAATTACTGGAATTGTTGGAATTGTTAGGGCTTTGTAAATTATAGAGTGTGGTCTAGACCTACTCTATCTGTAAAGGTGTCTCCGAGATAACTTATGTTATGATTTGATACTATAAATAAAATTGAATTGAATTGAATCTCTACATAATGAAGTTCGAGGTGTTTAGGGCCCAGCACAATAACTTCAGTTTTGTTAGGGTTTAACATCAGAAAATTATAGGTCATCCAGGATTTTATATCCTTAATGCACTCTTGAAATTTTGCTAGCTGACTGGTTTCGTCTGGTTTGATTGACAAGTATAATTGGGTGTCATCCGCATAACAGTGAAAGTTAATTGAGTGTTTTCTAATAATATTGCCTAGAGGAAGCATATATAAGGAGAATAGAATTGGTCCAAGCACTGAGCCTTGAGGAAACCCCATGGCTAACTTTATAGCGTGCGGAGGATTATCATTAACATTCACAAATTGAGATCGATCAGAGAAATAGGACCTAAACCAACTCAGAGCAATTCCTTTAATGCCAACCAAGTGTTCCAATCTCTGTAACAGGATTGAATGGTCAATTGTGTCAAATCGATAAGACTAGTAAAACAAAAGCGCACTAAGATCTAGTAAAACAAGAATGGAGACAAGACCTTTGTCTGCAGCAGTTAAAAGGTCGTTAGTAATTTTCACCAGGGCCGTCTCTGTGCTATGATTCTTTCTAAATCCTGATTGAAAGTCATCAAATAAACTGTTGCTATGTAGAAAATCACATAACTGATTAGCAACCACCTTCTCAAGGATCTTGGATAGAAAAGGAAGGTTAGATATAGGTCTATAGTTTGCTAAGACCTCAGGATCCAGGGTGGGTTTTTTCAGAAGAGGTTTTATCACAGCTACTTTAAATGACTGTGGTACATAACCTGTTAATAGAGACATATTGATCATATCTAGTAATGAGGTGTTAACCACAGGTAATGCTTCTTTGAGTAGTCTCGTTGGGATGGGGTCCAAGAGACAGGTAGATGGCTTAGCTGAGGATATCTTTAACAATAATTGTTGAAGATCTATAGGATAAAAGGCAGTCTAAGTATATGTCGAGACTAGTCTTTATTTCTAACGACTCTGCGTTTAAAGGTGAACCGTTAGAAGTTGAGTGTAAAAGGTGATGAATTTTATCTCTAATTGTTGTAATTTTATCATTGAAGAAGCTCATGAAGTCATCACTACTCAGAGCTAGAGGAATAGATGGCTCAGTAGAGCTGTGGCTATCTGTCAGCCTGGCGACAGTGCTGAAAAGAAACCTTGGGTTGTTCTTGTTTTCTTCTATTAGTGATGAGTAATAGTCTGATCTGGCCTTTCTTAGGGCCTTCCTAAAGGTTTTGAGACTTTCTTGCCAATCCAAACGAGATTCTTCCACCTTGGTGGAACGCCACTTACATTCGAGGTTTCGCGAGATTTGTTTTAATTTGCGAGTTTGGGAGTTATACCAAGGTGCTAGTTTCCTTTGCTTCATCATCTTCTTTTTCAGGGGGGCGACGGAGTCTAAGGGTTCCCTTCCGTAGGCATGTCGCAACACCGTCTACAAATGCATCAATTTGAGAGGGACTGAGGTTAACATACAGGTCCTCTGTTATGTTAAGGCATGACATAGAGTCGAATGCTGTTGGAATATCTTCTTTAAATTTAGCTATAGCACTGTCAGATAAGCATCTGGTGTAGGAGCTTTTATCTAATTTAATATAATCAGGTAGTAAGAATTCGAAAGTGATTAAAGAATGATCTGATAATACCGAATTCTGCGAAAATATTATTAAATCCTCAATTTCAATACCATATGCCAGCACAAGGTCGTGATAGAATGCAAAACCGATTTTACCCTGTCATAGTTGAATAACGACAGTTCGGTGGGTAAATAGGACATACATAGAAGCTCAAAATCCCATTGACACCCCTTTACTATGAAAATCTCATATTTTGAAACTGCCGCTGAAAACGAGCGAATCTCAACAAAGCTGGAAGTTGACGTCAACCTCCCAAAAACCGGAAGCTTTGTCAGCCCTTGGGTGTATTATGAGAACGGTCACGCCCCAACATTTACATAGGCTATACAACTGACCTGAGATCAGGTAGTCTTCTGAATCTAGCTAGGTCACGCAGATCTCTGCTATTCCATTACAAAATTCACTTCTGAAACTTTTTTATGCAAGAAATCAACTATGTAAAGCTCAAATATGGGCCGCTTTACGAAAATGGATGGCTAATTGCAAATTTTGTCCGACTGTGTGTCGGAGTTCAGCGCCGGTGCTGCCTGTGTAGCTGCCTCGCCGCCCGGCCTGCCTTCCTTCACAGACCCCGGCCTGCTGTGAGGTACTTGGAGCTGCGTCACGACTGGCAGCCCACAGCACTCCATACCCGCGCAAAGTCACCGTCTCTTGGGCTAGTTAAGGGCCTAATAAAATAGCATTCGGGCAATTTTCAGCCCAACCAATGTTACATACCCTATTAGGAGACCTTAAGGAACAGTGTAAAATACCCTATATAATCATTCTATCACCCCTTTAAAGTTCCCCTGCCTGGAGTGGTGTGATATGTTTCTTGTTCTACTGAGCTCATGGTGTAAGGTAGGAATAACCATGATGATGACTACTGAAAGTAAATGTTATTAAACTGGTTTTTAACATGGAAATGTTTTCTGACTTTTTCTGCTGTTTTGCCTTGGTTTAGTTTCTTAGTATTTCAATTAATTTATTACGACTTGGTTAAAGTGCCACCAGGCGGCACTCTCCCTGTTTGGTCTGCTTGTATTTTAGATATGACCAACTGTTGTGCGTATATCTTTGATTTTGTGGGTTCATTTTCAGTGGAGCTAGTAGCCAGCTTGTGGTGGAGGCCAGGCACGCTAGTGTGGTTCCCTGCACAGTTTGAGTGATGATGGCACTGGGACATTTTTTCCGGTGACACGACTTGCAGTGAACCGGTTTGCAGTGACTTATCGACTGTAGTGAGCACATGTCGTGAGTAAGTTGATGCACCCCTGGAACACACCCGGAGTTAGACTGCCTATCCACAGCTGGCCTCTGCCCACTTCCCCTTAAGTGTCTGGGAGTTGTTTAAAAAAAGAATTTACCCTTTTAAATTGTCAACATGGTAATGAACTATTTCTATATCTTCTACATAACTTTGATGATCCTAATTTGATTAATTTATATTTCTAACCACCCTATTTTCAGGCACTTCCAGTCTTAAATTATTAAATTTTCAATAAATATTTCTTTTTGGAACCGCTTCTGTCTTGCTTCAGTCAACAAACCTGTGTAGCCTTTGTGTAACAGGGTGTTATAGTTAAAGTAGAAGTAAAGCATATTTGGTTGAAAGTCCCCAGGTGGCGTTCTCTGATAGTTAGATTCTGGTGGCGGTTACTCCTGTAGAGCCACCGCCCTTGACACACTCATTGCCAGACCTTCTGGTTAAGGGTCTGGCTAATCTACACAACATTCTGGGATGGGAGAAAAACATGCTCTGGTTTTTTGGCATTTCTTTAAACCAATCACAATCGTCTTAGGCGGTGCTAAACGCCAAGCGGAGCCACTGTGCCGCTGCAAAATGCCTCAAAGAAACATCCAGCGGTATTTCCGGCAGAACGAGAGCAAGCCCGGAAGTGGAATTTTATGCTTATAGACTATTTTCCTATAGACTTCTATACAAGCCACCTAGGTTTTTCAACCAGTAGAGTCGCCTGCAGGAAATTAAGTATTATACAGGTTTAAGGCACTACTGCCTTGGCTTCACTTTTCAGACCTGGAAGCTCCGTCCATTATTTTTTCGTCTAGATCTATATAACATTTTATGGCAATCCATCCAGTAGTTACAGACATTCCACTAGAAAGAATCTACAAAGTAATTTCAATGCATCCTGAGGGGACCATGTAGATCTACCAAATGTAATGGCAAACCAATCCAATAGTTGTAGAGATATTTAAGTCTGGATCGAGTGGTGGAACCACTGACCAAGAAACAGACATTCACACCAATAAAATATTGAATGGAGCGGTCTTTAAAATTTTTGATTTTACTTTTAAAAAGTGGGAGGAAGTGTCTCTGACGGGTTTGGGATTCAACAGTTTTACAGTACCACCAACAGCTGCAAACATACCTCAGGAAACGGCAGGGGTGATTCATGTACATAAAGTTTTCTTACCCAAGACAAAACCAGTGAATTTGTTGTTCCTGTTATACTTGATAGCATGACATGACTTTTGGTTGCTGGCTGTAACACGAACAGTTGAACGCCTTACTTTTTCCGGTACATCACACATTTCATGAAGGCTGACTTAACCTTATGTGAGTTTGTAAATGTAATTCATGAATTAGGTCAATGTATATTCAGAAATAATTACAATAAAACATGTTTTCCGTACTTTGAAATACAATTCCAGTGTAGGTTTGTGGTATATGCTCTTTGGAACCAAATATGGTAATTTATCTCAGATAATGCTGCCAAGTGGCCAGAGAATCCTGTTTGTGTGGGAGTGTGATATAAATCCTTCAGTAATGACATGACTAATAATATCCTGTTCACTGAATAATAGAGGATGGTAAAAAGTGATAACTTAAATCATGTAATACAGTGTAATAGGAATTTAATGATAATCCCTGAAATAGATACTCATGTCACACTGACAATTAAATAATCCACTTTTGAAACGGAGAAGTAGATTTTACAATGTTTTTTTTTTTAAATATGCAGCGCAGACATCAATTGGTCACATTAAGATTTACATTTTGCAGCATTAAAAATTATAAATGTATATTGTGAGGCAGAAACCTTGTATCTCCATATTTGGTTGTTTAATAAAAAAAATCATGAATCAATGTTGTTGGTCACCGTTTAGTCTGTATGTGGGTTTTCCAAATAAACCGTGATGAGGAGATTTCGTCTGACTTCCGTCTAAGGGAAATGGCTCATTCAAATGTTAAATTGGCCTTTTTTTTTCTTCATTTCCTGAAAACGGTTTTGGACATTCAAGGTTTTCACCCGACAGCGACAATATATTTAAAATGCCTTCGATTTTGCTTATCTATTGCAACGCTTTCATCCTTTTTTTAATCCGTTTACTGTGTCGATTACCTGGAGACATAAGTTGCACAACCAAGAAGACGGTACTGCTGCTCCCAGTGTCCAGCCTTAGGAAACAACTGCAATGTAGTTTTCCACCCAACAATAATGTACAACTCTTACATAAATACATGCATAACTACGTATTAAAATTGATTTTACAGATGTTATAAAGAAAATAATCTAGTTGACATAAGGAAACTTCTCTCACTTGTAAAACAGTTAGGTTCTTTGGATGCGTTACAGCCCCCGACAGTATGTCACAGAACAAATTGACCTTAATGTAATTATAAAATCTGTGATTGATCTATAGTTATACATATTGACGCTCAGCTATTAACCTTATTGCTGCAGGGGTGATGGCGCAGTGGATATGACACATGCCTTTGGAGTGGGAGATCTGGGTTCAATTCCCACTGCGATACATCAACCAATGTGTCCCTGAGCAAGACACTTAACCCCAGTTGCTCCAGAGGCGTGCAACCTCTGACATATATAGCAATTGTAAGTTGCTTTGGAGAAAAGCATCAGCTAAATGACATGTAATATCAGACATCATAATAAGCAATCTTTGGCATATACAAATACTCCATCACATTGTCTTTGTTCATGAAATGATGCAGCTTGTTTGTGTTTTCTCGCAAAGCACGTCACTGTCTTTTAAAGAAGAAGTTTTTGATTAAAGACCTAGAATATCACTCAAAATATAAGCTTTACCAACACACAATAAAATCAGCAAACGTGGTATCTTGGCCAGCTCCTCCTGTTAAACTGCCCGGAGACTATATTAAATTATTTTTTTAATTATTTATGCAGTTTGTACCTAAAATATTTGATTTTAAAATCGGTTGTTTCGATATGGGCATCACGTTGTGTCATCATAAATGAAGTCTTGATTTGGGGATTTTTTTAGTGGGGTGGCTGAGATATCAAAGCAATCTTCTCCTGTCATCTTTACATGGAAAACTTCTTGAGTCACTCACACAGGAAGGTAGTTGCTCAACACACCTACTCCAAAATATGTCCACTCCTCAGCCTATATAACAGCTGACTTCCAGCACAGAAACACAAGTGGCATTCAAGGAGGAAGCATGAGGTCTTGCAGTCTGTGCATCATCCTGAGCCTGGCGGTGGCAGTTTACTGCGTGCCTGTATCACAAGTCACTGAGCAAGATGAACATGATGCAGAGGTATGTATGTTTACTTCGTCTTGCATGCGCTCTTACTATTTTGCATTTAGGATGTGTTCAAGATGTGCATTGGGGGGAACTATTGTTTTTCAACATGTTCTGAAGATCATTACTGACCAATAAGTATTCTCATCTTCTTTTATAGAGCTACCTGAAAAGATCTTTCAACCTAACAGAGGAGAAAGGTCCAACTGGCAGACGGGGGGTCCGCGCGGTGAGCAGGAAGCTGAGTGAGATGCAGAGATTCTTTGGCCTCCAGATCGCTGGGACTCTGGATGCTGACACCATTGCGACGATGAAGAAGCCCCGCTGTGGCGTCCCAGACACCAACATTGCCAGTTTCTCCACGTCTGGAAGTAACCTCAAGTGGGAGAAAAACAGCCTTACCTACAGGTGACTGATCTGAAGAGAAAATGTGTGAGAGAAACTTAATGTAGGAATGGTATGTCGTTAATTATTTAAGTATAATTTTCTGTCCTACAGGATAGAGAACTACACACCTGACATGTCTGTGTCAGAGGTAGATAACTCCATAGAGAAAGCGCTGCAGGTTTGGGCCAAAGTCACTCCTCTGAGATTCACAAGAATCCAAAGTGGCACCGCTGACATCATGATCTCCTTTGGCCGCCAAGGTGAGTGCTCAATAACTTTTCCTGTGTCTTTCCCAGTTATATACTCTCTCTGTGCTCAGGTTATTGGTTGTGACGTCCCATAAAGTGTCTTTGCTGTAACTGCATGTGTTTGCTGTGTCTTGTATCACATTGGGCAGCTGATCAATAATAACGCTAAGATGCATTTTAAAAACCCCGTTCTGATTTGCGTTTTTTACACTAATTCATGGCTTGTAGCTCTATTTGGTTTGGAAAACCTGACATGAGTATGATTTCTTCTCAACAGAACATGGTGATTATTACCCCTTTGATGGCCCTGGTGGATTTCTTGCCCATGCCTTCCCCCCAGGCCCTGGCACTGGAGGAGATGCTCATTTTGATGATGATGAGAACTTCACTTTCCGCTCAAATACCGGTCAGTTTGTTCTCTTTTACTCACTAACTGCTACTGTCAGTGTATGTTTTGACATGCTATAATCATGGAGAGGAGCTGTAACTAACCTGTACTTCTGTGTTTCCTGCTGAAGGCTACGTCCTCTTCCTCGTGGCTGCCCATGAGTTTGGCCACTCCCTGGGCTTGTCTCACTCTGATGATCCTGGTGCTCTCATGTACCCTGTGTACTCATACAATAACCCAGACACCTTTGTTCTGCCACGGGATGATGTCAACGGCATCCAGTCTCTCTATGGTTAGTACTAACTGGCTGGATCATCCATGCCTGTTTGCAACGCATTCTCATTAACCAGTTTGTATCATATCCTACAAAAATGTATGCACACCAATTTGTTTGATATCCTACGAAATCACGACTGATAGCTGGTCACGTGACGATTAAGTTCATCTGCATAAAGGTTACTGTAAGCCAGGTACAGGGCACAGTGTACTGCAACAGCCCCAGTTTAGCCGACAAAATGTTAACGTCAGTTAAGATCCGCCACCAGAACAATTAGTTCAGATTAGAAAAAAAGACTGTGGTTTTGGTTTAAACACCTGTCGCCTTAAGTAGTACTCCAGGGACATGAACACACGTTTCCTGGGTGAAAGTCTCACCAGAGCGGTCTTATACAGCAGCACTCAACATGATGCATACAGTAATAAATACGTGGAATACATACAAATTACAGTGCATTACTTTTCATAGCTGTATGCACAAATGGTTCAAAAGAACAGCCTGTTGTACACATAGCACTTGATAACACTTGGTTTTATGACATTGTTGTAATGAGATTCTGATTTTATTTAACCTCCAGGTCCAAACCCTGATACGGATGGAGATATAGATAAACCTGAGCCCCCCACCACCCCCGATGCCTGTGATTCAACCCTGGTCCTGGATGCTGTCGCCACCCTGCGAGGAGAGATGCTCTTCTTCAAGGACAAGTAATGCAGACATACAGTAGAAAAAAAAATGTGAATGCTGAAGTCCATTAAGACTGTTTTCTCTGCACACAGTATGAATTATAAACTACTTTATGTTCTTGTGTGTTCTCAGCTTCTTCTGGCGGAGCTACCCTCAGAGCAATACACCTCAGCAAACTCTCATCACAAACTTCTGGCCCGAAGCCCCCACCCACATCGACGCTGCTTATGAAAGCCAACAGTCAGACAGACTCCTTCTCTTTAAAGGTATGTGTTCTCCTTATCTGAGGTTCCTAATCTGACAATATTGTCAAGACTACCTTATGTATCTTATGTACATGCATATATTATCAAGGATTTTCTTCTGATATCAATACAGGTCGGAGAGTGTGGGCTTTCAGTGGCTATGATCTTGTGAGAGGCTATCCTAAACCAATTTCCAGTTTTGGTCTGCCCAAAAGTGTGAAGAAAATTGATGCGGCCCTCTATGACGTGGAATCTGCCAAGACTCTGTTCTTTGTAGGCAGATTTTACTACAGGTGCGTTCAAATGATGTGAAATGAATTCAGGTGACCTAGGTGTGATGATGTTTTTCAAGATGGTTTACAAATTTTGAATCAGTCTAATTATTGTCTCTTTCCTCAGTTATGATGAGGCCAAGAAGACCATGGACCAGGGATTCCCCAAGCCATTGGATCAGACATTCTCCGGCCTGAGCGGCAAGGTGACTGCAGCTCTCCAGGTCAAAGGTGAGTCACATTCAAAGCTGACCTGAGAATTCCAAGTCAAAACAACTGAAATGAGAATTTTTTTGTACATGAACTAACATTGAGTCTCTGTTCTGCAGGTTTTACTTACATCTACAGCGGACCGTACATGTTTGAGTACAGCCTGAGCACCGGGAGGTTGTTCCGTTTGCTGAGGAACAGCTACTTCCTGCACTGCTCTAACTTCTAGAGCAGTTTACTGGCCAAGCTGTTTATGTAGCCACTCTGAATGAGAATGCAGGAAACAGAGTTAAAGTGTCCATGTCTATGCAATAATATATCTTAAAATATAGAATTGTATTTTTACACACATATGGGTTCATACTGGACATATGCCCTTCCTGAGAACAGCAAATTATATGTTTTTTAAAATGGTATTTTAGTGATGTCAGCGATTGCTTTTTAAATTTAATTTAATTTAACTTTATTTTATCTAAGTATATTTATTTCATAGACCTAATTTAATTACTGCTGTTGTTTTTGTTTTATTTTTGTGTTTATTGTAGTTTAAGTGTGGAACTTTGGAGCATGTTACGTAAATGTGTTTTCAAATATTAACATTGCACATGTATACACAGATTTGTACGTCACTGGAATAAAACATGATTGTTTGATTGTACTCAAAAAAACAAATAGGACAAAGTGAAAAGAAATTGCCACCATGAATTGGCAAATAAAGGTTTTTTTAATACATTTTTAAGTATGTTTTGTTCTTATTTTGCATGCAGATCAATCCTGTTTGCCATGATATTGCTTTTGCAACTTCTCAACCACACCACCATTTAATTTATCACTAGAAATCTGAAAGAAATGCAGTAATATACATTTCTGTGCAGTATTTCATCTGCAACCTTATGTGGTCCATTTTTAGATTGGCTTTTTTAATCTTTTTCTCTAAGTACATGTTGTACAGTTGCTTCAAAGGGAGCTATAGGAAAGTCATGGGCCAATGCTGAACATCTTACAAAGCCAAGTTGGGCTGTGGAAGAGGATGGCCCCTCTTCCTCATAATCCCCAGAATTGCTCTGTAAATACATCTTCATATTCCTCATACACTTTTATTAAGATTTATATTTCCACTGGGGTAAAGTAGGAGGTTCGAACAGGGGCAGAGCCAGACATTGTAAACATTCGGGGCTCAGTCCAAACCTGGGGGGGTATGGCGGGAATGCCCCATTTACGGCATCTACTGTATGTGCTCTATTTTTCAAGCCGTTTGACATGATACAATGCTTAAAAATCTGTTCATCATTTGGGAAAGAATGTGATAGTTGCCAAGAAAAAGAATAATCCTGTAGAGCCTACATCCTCTTTTGTATCTAATTGTTCTCCAACTCTCTTTAGCATTCTGAAACCAGAACACAGCAAATGTTGAGGATGACTCCTTTTTATTACTGCCACCTAAAGAGAGGCAACAATTGATGTTACTATTTAATAATGTACAGTAGACAGGGTAGGAATTTGAAGTAAACAGCATCAGAGAGACTGAGGAGATAGCTGAAAAAAGATACAGGGCTTCAAGGGCCGGAGCCTCAGAAAATAACTGTATGTGTATTACAATAAATTATCTCATAATAAAAATGCATGTTTTCCATTACCCATCAAGATGAGCCAATGGACTGCTCCTTCACCCCTCCAAGTATAGAGGAGACCAACTATCCTGAATTTAAGGTGACAGAGCCAGCACACCTGATAAAAAAAGGAACAAGTTTAGCTTATTTGAACAAAATGTATACTTTTTTTTCATCCAGGACAGTGATGCTGTGCTGCACACCCCCCTGAGACCCCATGTGTCCTTCGACAGTGTGACCTGGACCTGCTCAGTCTGATATCAAGTCAACCATGATGGCTACTTGCTTGTGTACTTGGCGGGGTACATAGGAAGTAAAGCTGGAGGGAACTTTAGCATGGATGGTCCCTGTTGTATGTGGAATTGTCTCGCATTGCCAGACACAGCGCTGTGGAGTAAGGTCTGGCTATATCACATGTACATTCTGGGATAGGAGAATAAAAACGTTTTAGGTTGTTTACATTTCTTTAAACCAATCACAATCGTCCTGCTCCAGACGCAGCAACAGTGACTCTGCTAAATATTCTCGGGAAGAAACTTTTTTAGGTAGAACATTTGCACCCCGCAAAAGAAAACGCCACATACAATATTAAATGAAGTTAACTGTTCACCAATACAGTAACGTGAGCTATTTAAATTAGCCAGTGTATCGCCATGTATATTTTATTCATAGCCATCCCCACCAGTCTGTCCCAAAACGTCCAAGTTAGAGAGTAAATGCCGTAAACATATTCTTCTTAAATCTTTACAATCATTCACCGAAAGAACCAAGCAGGCCTGCCTTATTACAACATCTTTCCTTAAAACTTGCCATTTCCAATTTTTTTTATTGTTTCCCGAAACGAACAGAGTGTGAGAATGGTATCACACAGAGAACGAATGTCAGGAAATTATCTTGGAATTGTACTGTTGATCCAGTCTATCAGTGTAACATCTTGACTTCAGCTTACCCTGAGGATGCACGTTACACATTTCTGAGAGACAAGAAATATACTGATCTTAGTCTGGGAGAGAAGGGTCTTAAAGTGCTCAGCCTGGCACAGGTTGGTCTGATCACAGCCCTGGAAGGAGCTTTAGTAAAAACATTGCATCTGTAATCCAATCCGATGGCCTAGGGAGTGGGTTATTCACCAGTATGATGATGTTTGTGAGTGGTGTGTGCCAAAAACAAGTTCCAAGAGGCATTCACCTACATAGTGAAGCTGATGTTGCCAATCAGAATACACCACGTCCTGAGGGGAGGTAACGCCAACGCATGTCTCAGCCAAAACAAAAGAAATACATTCTTAAAGATTAGCCATGATTACTCAGTCAGCACTCTTGTCTCATTCATTTTTAATTGACCTAATTAGTTTTCTTCCAAAGTTCTTACTTTAACGTAAGTATTAAATGGACTGCATTCATAGAAAAGTGTTACAGAAAAAACTGTAGTCGAAGTGTATTCTGCAATTTTCCAGTGGGCTAACTTCTACTGTTGTTAAATCTATGAAACATATTGTTCTAATGTTCTTCATGACATTGGCATGATATCAAATATTCTAGATGACTTTACACTTGGCGGCCTCAAGTGGCACAACGTTATAACGGTATCTTTAAAAGTTTGAAAATGTTAGAGTTGAATCAGTTTCTTTTTAGTGGCTGTCAAGTGGTAAATGAGGACATTTATTTAGGCATATATGCAGCAGGTTTTTAATAGATAAGTTTAACTAAATGTTTACTCAGTGCATATTTAAAAAAATTACATAACCTGGAATAGATCAAATGTGTCATTTAATGCTGGTAAATAGCCTTTTGAAAAAAACTGACTAAGAAATGTATCAACAATTATGGTTTTTCCACTATTAGTTTGTTCCTGAAAAGACTTACTACCCTAAAACATCAACAACAACAACAACAACAAAATTGAGCAAAAGAAACACATTTAACATTTAAATGGAGATTTAAATAGCTACAATTCAATAATTAATGAGCCCAGATAAGCTAAAATAGAATAGGACAGGTATAAAATACAAGCTACATGTATTTGTGATAATTTCATTTCAATCAGGAGAGACTTCGTAGCAGGTATGCAAAGATTTATTTTTAAGCTACATAACACAATATGAAATAAAGTCTTTGAGGATTAGACTCCATCGCATCATATAGGTTTTAAAGGGGTAGAGAAACCCAAACGTATCCCCCAATGGAGTCACTGGTGGTGGTGATGAAGGAGCACAAAGACTACACCGAAGGTGTGGTCAGCTGGACGAAAAGCCGCTCCATGGTGTTTTTCGCCCCCAACTGCTCCTTCCAGGCAACGCTGCGACCGCTGCCTTCAAGGCACCTAACCCTAACCTTAACCTTAATCCTAACCCTAACCATAAAATGTGCCTCCCAATGGTGCCTTCCAGGCAGTGCTGCCTGGAAGGCACCGTTGGGGGCAAAAAACACAGATAAACCGAAAAGCCTGGGTATCACGGGTGAAGAAGACTGGGGGTTGAAGGGGAGGAGGTGGGTCACACTCTATTCCTGAAATGACAGCTGACAACCGCAGGGGAGAGAACATATTTAAAGCAGGGATGTCATGCTGTGATTGGCTTGCGAAATACATGGCTGAATCTGATTGGTTTAATTGAAAAGTGAATGCCTATAAAACAGCTGATCAATTAGGAGAGCTGTGATAACGTTATTGAAGTCTTCCTGAAAGAACTTACGCTGAGCTTCATTGTATACGCTACATTCATTAACCTATTTTGATCTGTTTATAGCTTCTTTTGACTTTTTTTCTTTCTCTGAAATGAAAATGAATCAGAATAAAGTTTATTGCAAAGTACGTTTTCACATATAAGAAACTTACCTCTTGTCTACGCATATGATACACATTTTTACACGTTTCTAAAACCTTATTCATGTTTTTTCTGTGATTTTTTACAATCTAATCCTGGATGTGGATAAAGCAGGACTGATTTAACGAGGTATAGTTGCATTGATTGCAAAACATATTAGCACAATATTTATTTCAGTTACCCGGCTTCACTAACCCTAACAACCGCGGTCCCACATAACCTGTGTCATGACGGTGGTTATCAACTAGTTCAGTCAACCCAGGGTTTCCCAATCCAGCGGCACGCGTGTTCACATAAAAGCGGCGGTCTTTGCACAGCACGACCAATTGCAAACATCTACCAGAGCCGCATGTTTTATATAAGAAGAGCAAATTATAATTCTACACAAATATGAACACAGACACGGTATTACAGGGAAAATGCAATACAGTCACTGCTTCCTAAAACTGGAGGAAAGCTGTAAAAAAAATACCAGATGTAGATGCGTAAATCACAACGCTTCACTTCCTCATCAGTCAGGACCAAGATCTGACCATAATTACACTCGTGCTTTCCATAAACTGTCGTTGCTTTAGCCTATTATTTCAGTTGCAACCCTGGCAGTGGAAGCAATCCTGAGAGCAAATAAAATATATAAAAACATAATTCAAACCGATGTGCGCATTGGCGACACACGGCTCAGCCGACAAATAGCCGATATGTAATTCCCTCCCATTAAAATCTATATTTCATAAAAAATACCCATCAGGGAATGTTAAGGGGGTTGTCTGTCTCTAAATGTTTTAACTTTTAGGAGTCTCTCTCTCTCTCTCTCTCTCTCTCTCTCTCTCTCTCTCTCTCGCTCTCTCTCCTCTCTCTCCCACCCGCTTGATCTTCTAAGAACGGTGACGCCGTTACCAATCGAGTATTGATTGGTCAGTAGGCGGTGCTTTTACCGGTTGATCTCTGATCTCCAACTTAACCTGCTCCTGACCAGGTTACGCGTTAAGCATAAGTTACCACGGCGATTGAACCCGGTAACAAGTGATCCACCTTCGTGATACAGAAAGCCCTGGGTTGAACCTGAAGTTAGCCTACCTCGTTAACGCCAAATCTTGCATCATAGCACAGGCTTCTGGAGTGGTGTGATATATTTCTTGGTCTACTGAGTTCATGACTACTGAACAAACAACACAGGACTTTATTAAACCATTAACCATTTTTTAACCATTAAACCCGGGCTGCTGCAAAGGACTCAGCCTACATGGGGCGCACGCGCTTACTGGGTGAGCTAGAGGCCGCCCCATTAAACCTGTTTTTAACATGTAAATGTTTTCTGACTTGTAGGTTTTCATCTGCTGTTTTTCCTTGGTTTAGTTTCTTACTATTTTAACTAATTTACTACGACATTGTTAAAGTGCCACCAGGCGGCAATCTCCCGGTTTGTATTTTAGATATATGACCAACTGTTTGTATATCTTTGATTTTGTGGGTTCATTTTCAGTGGAGCTAGTAGCCAGCTTGTGGTGGAGGCCAGGCACGCTAGTGTGGGTCCCTGCACGGTTTCCTAGTGATAATAATACTGGGACATGATTTGGAGTGAACCGGTTTACAGTTATTTATCGATTGTAGTGAGCAAATGTGGTGGGTTAGTTGATGCACCCCTGGAACGCTCAGCGTTAGACTGCCTATCCACAGCTGGCCTCTGCCCACTTCCCCTTAAGTGTCTGGGAGTTGTTTTAAAAAAGAATTTACCTTTTTTTAAATTGTCAACATGGTAATAAACTATTTCTATATCTTCTACTAAACTTTGATTATCCTAATTTGATTCAGCTACATTTCTAACCACCCTCTTTTCAGGCACTTCCAGTCTTCAATTATTTAATTTTCAGTAAATATTTCTTTTTGGAACCACTTCTGTCTTGCTTCAGTCACCAAACTGTGTAGCCTTTGTATAACAG
This sequence comes from Perca fluviatilis, assembly GCF_010015445.1. Taxonomy (NCBI): domain Eukaryota; kingdom Metazoa; phylum Chordata; class Actinopteri; order Perciformes; family Percidae; genus Perca; species Perca fluviatilis. The sequence goes on along the minus strand of NC_053127.1, from coordinate 30,712,069 downwards.
GGTGTTATAGTTAAAGTAGAAGTAAAGCTTATTTGGTTGAAAGTCCCCAGGTGGCGTTCTCTGATAGTTAGATTCTGGTGGCGGTTACTCCTGTAGAGCCACCGCCCTTGCCACACTCATTGCCAGACCTTCTGGTTAAGGGTCTGGCTAATCTACACAACATTCTGGGATGGGAGAAAAATGTTCTCTGGTTTATTGATATTTCTTGAAACCAATCACAATTGTCTTGGCCGCTGCAAAATGCCTCAAAGAAACATCCGGCGGTATTTCCGGCAGATTTAGAGCAAGCCCGGAAGTGGAATTTTGTGGATATAGACTATTTTCTATTTTATTTTACTTCTATACAAGCCACCTAGTTTTTCCAGCCTGCAGGAAATTAAGTATTATACAGGTTTAAGGCACTACTGCTTTGGCTTCACTTTTCAGACCTAGAAGTGCCATCCATTATTATTTTTTTTACAGTCTATATCTATATAACATTTTATGGCAATCCATCCAGTAGTTACAGACATTCCACTAGAAAGAATCTGCAAAGTAATTTCAATGCATCCTGAGGGGACCATGTAGACCTACCAAATGTAATGGCAAACCAATCCAATAGTTGTAGAGATATTTCAGTCTGGACTGAGTGGTGGAACCACTGACCAAGAAACAGACATTGACACTGATAAAATATTGAATGGAGCGGTCTTTAAAATTTTTGATTTTACTTTTAAAAAGTGGGAGGAAGTGTCTCTGACGGGTTTGGGATTCAACAGTTTTACAGTACCACCAACAGCTGCAAACATACCTCAGGAAACGGCAGGGGTGATTCATGTACATAAAGTTTTCTTACCCAAGACAAAACCAGTGAATTTGTTGTTCCTGTTATACTTGATAGCATGACATGACTTTTGGTTGCTGGCTGTAACACGAACAGTTTAACACCTAACTTTTTCCGGTACATCACACATTTCATGAAGGCTGACTTAACCTTATGTGAGTTTGTGAATGTAATGCATGAATTAGGTCAATTTAGATATAATTGCAATAAAACATGTTTTCCGTACTTTGAAATACAATTCCAGTGTAGGTTTGTGGTATATGCTGTTTGGAACCAAATATGGTAATTTATCTCAGATAATGCTGCCAAGTGGCCAGAGAATCCTGATTGTGTGAGAGTGTGATATAAATCCTTCAGTAATGATATGTCTAATAATATCCTGCTCACTGATGAATAATAGAGGGGTTGGTAAAAAGTGATAACTTAAAGCATGTAATACAGTGTAATAGGAATTTAATGATAATCCCTGAAATAGATACTCATGTCACACTGACAATTCAATAATCTACTTTTAAAACGGAGAAGTAGATTTTAGTGTTTTTTGTTTTTTTATGCAGCACAGACATCAATTGGTCACATTAAGAGTTACATTTTGCAGCATTAAAAGTTATAAATGTATATTGTTGCTGTTAAGCAGAAACCTTGTATCTCCATATTTGGTCGTTTATAAAAAAATCATGACTCAATGTTGTTGGTCACCGTTTAGTCTATGTTGGTTTTCTAAATAGTAACGAGGAAATTTAGTCTAACTTCCGTCTAAGGGAAATGGCTCATTCAAATGTTAAATCTGCCTTTTTTTTATTTCCTGAAAACGGTTTTGGACATTCAAGGTTTTCACCCGACAGCGACGATATATTTAAAATGCCTTCGATTTTGCTTATCTATTGCCACGCTTTCATCCTCATTGTCTGTTTACTGTGTCGATATCCCAGAGACATAAGTTGCACAACCAAGACATGCTGCTCCTCCCAGTATCCAGCCTTAGGAAACAACTGCAATGTAGTTTTCCACCCAATAATAATGTACAAATCTTACATAAACAGATGCATAAATATGTATTAAAATTGATTTTACAGATGTTATTAAGAAAATCTAGTTGACATAAGGAAACTTCTGTCTTGTAAAATAGTTAGGTCCTTTGGATGCCTTACAGCCCCCGACAGTATGTCACAGAACAAATTGACCTTAATGTAATTATAAAATCTGTGATCTATCTATAGTTATACATATTGACTGACAGCTATTAACCTTATTGTAAGCTGTTTAGCTGTTGGGAAGTGGTTGAGTGATTTCAGACCGCATGATGAGCAATCTGTGACATCTACAAATACCCCATCACATGTCAAAAGGAATTGTTCATGACATGATGCAGCTTGTCTGTGTTTTCTCACAAAACACGTCACTGTCTTGTCAGCAGCAACGCTAGCCCGAGGGTTGAAGAAGAATTTTGTGATTAAATACCTAGAGTATAGAATATCACTCAAAATATAAGCTTTACCAACAGACTGTGGAACCTTGGCCAGCTCCTCCTGTTAAACTGCCCGGATACTAAATTAAATGTATGAGTATCCCTTCCATATCACTTATTTTATTTATGCAGTTTGTACCTAAAATATTTGATATTTATTTTGAAAATCGGTTGTTTCGGTATGGGCATCACGTTGTAAATAAAGTCTTGTTTTGGGGATTTCTTTAAGGGGGTGGCTGAGAAGTCATCATAAATAAAGTCTTGTTTTGGGGATTTTTTTAGCGGGGTGGCTGAGAAGTCATAGCAATCTTCTCCTGTCATCTATATATGGAAAACTTCTTGAGTCACTGACTCAGGAAGGTAGTTGCTCAATACACCCACTCCTCAGCCTATATAACAGCTGACTTCCAGCACAGAAACACAAGCGGCATTCAAGGAGGAAGCATGAGGTCTTGCAGTCTGTGCATCATCCTGAGCCTGGCGGTGGCAGTTTACTGCGTACCTGTATCACAAGTCACTGAGCAAGATGAACATGATGCAGAGGTAAATATGTTTACTTCGTCTTGCATGCGCTCTTACTATTTTGCATTTAGGATGTGTTCAAGTTGTGCATTGGGGGGAACTATTGTTGAAGATCATTACTGACAAATGAGTATTCTCATCTTCTTTTACAGAGCTACCTGAAGAAATTCTTCAACCTAACAGAGGAGAAAGGTCCCACTAGCAGACGTGGGGTCAGCGCGGTGAGCAGGAAGCTGAGTGAGATGCAGAGATTCTTTGGCCTCCGTATCACCGGGACTCTGGATGCTGACACCATGACGACGATGAAGAAGCCCCGCTGTGGCGTCCCAGACACCAACATTGCCAGTTTCTCCACGTTTGGAAAAAACCTCAAGTGGGAGAAAAACAGCCTTACCTACAGGTGACTGATCTGAAGAGAAAATGTGTGAGAGAAACGTAATGTAGGCATGTCATGTCGTTAATTATTTAAGTATATTTTTCTGTCCTACAGGATAGAGAACTACACACCTGACATGTCTGTGTCAGAGGTAGATGACTCCATAGAGAAAGCGCTGCAGGTTTGGGCCAAAGTCACTCCTCTGAGATTCACAAGAATCCAAAGTGGCACCGCTGACATCATGATCTCCTTTGGCCGCCAAGGTGAGTGCTCAATAACTTTCAGTGGTGGAAGAAGTACTCAGATCCTAGCATGCAAAATCTTAATCTAGTAATAATCAGTAATTTGTAAATAAATGGCTGGATCGGCAAATCAATTGAGCTAAAGTTTCATTACTGGGGAAATATCGCTATTCTGTGAACTCTACTCCAGCATAGGAAAACTGGAACAAAAATAGGCTTCACAATGAAGTGAAATCCTCAACATTTGCTATGTTCTGGTCTTAATAATTATGACAGTTGGAACAATTTGATAAAAAACAGGATGTTCTGTACAGGATGATTTCTTTCCTTGGCAACTATCATGTTTTTCCCAAATGATGTACAGATTTTTAGGCATTCTTTTTTAAAATATCTTGAAAAATAGTGAATATGGTGCCATAAATGGGAGAAAAAATTCTCCCTGCCGGTTCTGGGCTCAGCCCACACGTCTGGTTCCGCCTCTGCTCCAAAATGTCATTAATATTCAGACCAGCTGTATAGTTATTAGTGTGAAGTATCTATTTTCCAGGATGTGTTTGATTTGTTATGGTAAATATCTTAGAGCGCTTGTTGACCCCTCTATTGTAGCAGATACTGTGGTGCATATTTTAGTGACAAATCCAATAATTACTGACAATGATTGCAGTTACATAATGTGTATCAGTCAACGTAACAAAGAGACAACAAGCATTCCGCTGGTGGCATGCCAGTGCTTGTAGCCTTCTTTACCATGTGTTAAGGGGTGAAATGGGTGTTGAAAAAGCTGTTTTATATTAGCTCAGGTTTGCAATTGTGATATCCCACAAATAACCTTGGCTACATATAAGATATATTTTGGTGTTGTGAGGTACAAATAGCAATGATGCATTTGGGTCACCCAGTCCTGATTTGTTGCTTTTAGTGAAGGAGAAAACATTAGAAAGTAGATTTCAGAGCAGAAGTAGCTACTTGTTTTCTATAGTTTGCAAAGCCTGATATGAGTATGTTCTTGTTAACAGCACATGGTGATTTTTACCCCTTTGATGGCCCTGATGGCACTCTTGCCCATGCCTTCGCCCCGGGCACTGGCATTGGAGGAGACGCTCATTTCGATGACGATGAGAATTTCACTCTCCGCTCCACCAGAGGTGAGTTTGTTATGTATGCACAGCATAGTGTCTCTTTTACTCGCTAATGTTCTGTCAGTGTATGTTCTGACATGCTATAATCATAGAGAGGAGCTGTAACTAACCTGTGCTTTTCCTTGGTGTCACGGTTTGGTCACGCATCCTTTAAAGGAGAGGAATTCCTTGAATCAGATAATCAGTTAAAGGGTCCAGGCAGCTGATTGGGGAGCCACAGCTTTACCCAGCGTCCCTGTGTACCAAACAGTTACAGTGGATAGCCACCACTACTTTAAATGACTCCCAGCCTTTGCACAGGGATTTTAAGCTTCTTCTCTTCCCTCTGGACGAAGGTTTTTAGTCCCAAGGTGCACGACAAAGTGGTACAAAAACAGCTTTGTTCCTGCTGCCGTAACTGAGCAGAACAAGCTGTAGCTATATTTGCCTACTATTATCTTGATTATATTCCAGAGAATATATGTAAATTATTTTTATTTCACTTATTTATATTCATCTCTCTCTCTCTGTCTCTCTGTCTCTCTCTCTCTCTCTCTCTGTCTCTCTGTCTCTCTCTGTCTCTCTCTCTCTCTCTCTCTGTGTGTGTTGGTACTTAAAGGTTTTTTGTATGTTTTCATATTAAAAGTGGATGTTATATTCTTACCATATCTATGGGTACAAATAAAGTAGCCTGAACATGAACCTATACTTCTGTGTTTCCTGCTGTAGGCTACGTCCTCTTCCTGGTGGCTGCCCATGAGTTTGGCCACTCCCTGGGCTTGTCTCACTCTGATGATCCTGGTGCTCTCATGTACCCTGTGTACTCATACAGAAACCCAGACACCTTTGTTCTGCCCCGGGATGATGTCAACGGCATCCAGTCTCTCTATGGTTAGTACTAACGGCACCTGACCAAAATCTCTGGCAATCTTTTGCACAATCTTTGGTGATGCTACTCAACTGTTTAGACTTTGTTGCAATGTGATGCAGGGCTTTCTAAATACTTGGTGACTCATTCATCCTGCAGGTAGAAACTCTGTTAAGGATCCCTCTGTAGATAAACCTCAGCCCCCCACCACCCCTGATGTCTGTGATTCAACCATGGTCTTGGATGCTGTCACCACCCTGCGAGGAAAGATGCTCTTCTTCAAGGACAGGTATCAGACTTACTGCACAGCAGAATGCTAAAACATCGGCATCCAAAGCCTATAAGCTGGGCCGTTTCTAGCTTTTGGCGGGTCCTATGCAAGATGCTGTTTGGAGGCCCCTGTTTTGTTAAATTACAATGGAGGGATTCAAACTTTTAAGATGATCCGTGGAGATGGATCAATCTGTTGCACTTTAGGAGGAGAACAGGCTAGATTCACAAAAACCTTTCTCAAAATTCAAGTTGACCCAAGCAATTTAGACCTACAGAAAATGATAAAAAGTTAGCAGTGAGGCTCCTCTATTTCAATAAATGCAACAGATGTAGGATTTTCCTCAAACAGGTTTATTTTAAAATGTTTAGTACAAAGAAGGATACTTGCTACAAGTAAAGACAGGTCATTTCATGTCTCCCTAAATATGTTGAGGCTGAATGGGCTGAACTTGCAGCTTTGAGGCCCCCTAGTGGCTGCAGGGCCTCTATGCATCTGCATAGTCTGCCTGTAGGAAGAAACGGCTCTACCTATTAGGATTGTTTCTCACCACAAGTGGCCAGGCTTATGTACAAATTGTTCTTGTGTGTTCTCAGCTTCTTCTGGCGGAGCTACCCTCAGAGCAATACACCTCAGCAAAGTCTCATCACAAACTTCTGGCCCAAAGCCCCCACCCACATCGACGCTGCTTATGAAAGCAAACAGTCAGACAGAGTCTTTCTCTTTAAAGGTATGTGTTCTCCTAATGTATGTGTATCATTCGTTCTTTTCATATTCAATTGGGAATCCAAAATCGGAAAATTAACAAAACCATTCGTTATTTTGTTATTAATTTCTCAATTATTCAAGTCTGATACCTGGCAACATTATATTTCTGTGTCATGTAAAAGTCTATCTTTTCACACAATTGAATCAGGTGTGTGTGTATTTGGTGCAAGTTTATCAAGTGCAACATACAAAGAAGTCAGCAACTTCCTGGTCACACAATTCAGACACATCAAAGATAAAAATTCTAATCTGGTCCGTGGGCCATGTTTTCTTTTCTATTTTTTTTTTTAATTGAACATAAAAATCAAAGTACAAAAAACAAGCCATTATTTTAGTTTTTTTGTTTTGTTGCATTCATAAATGAATTACGACATACCAAATTATTTCCTTTTCCGATTTTGGATTCTCAATTGAATTTTAAAAGAAAGCATGATACACAGATTTCCTACACAAGGCTCCAATCTGAAACCATTTCAAAGTTGACCTAATTCAAATTCTGATTAAATTTTTTTTCATTTCCTGCCTGCAGATCGTAGAGTGTGGGCCTTCGCTGGCTATAATCTTGTGCGTGGCTACCCCAAAAAACTTTCCAGTTTTGGTCTGCCCAGAAGTGTGAAGAAAATCGATGCGGCCCTCTATGACGTGGAATCCGGCAAGACTCTGTTCTTTGTAGACCGCATTTACTACAGGTGCTAACCCATCATTTCTGATTTCAGTATGAGCTATTCTTAACCCTTTATCCTAATTGACTGTATCTAATTACTGTCTATGTTTCCTCAGTTATGATGAGACCAGAAAGACCATGGACCAGGGATTCCCCAAGCTAGTGGATCAGACATTTTCCGGCCTGACCGGCAAGGTGACTGCAGCTCTCCAGTACAGAGGTGAGTAGCATTCAAAGCTGACCTGAGATTTCCATGTCAAAACAACTGAAATGAGATGTTTTTCTGTGAAATTAATGAATCCTTCAATACTTCCCCACTCCAATCATTTAAGCCTTTAAAGCAACACTATGGCTACGTTCACACCGCAAGTCTTAATGCCTAATTTGGATTTTTTGCTCAGATCTGACTTTTTTTTTTTTTTTTTTTGCTGTTCACATTACCTTTTAAAATGTGGCCTATATCACAATCCAGTGTGAACTGTTTGCGGTTTCGTACTGACCCGTATGTGCAAAAGAACAATAACAATGACATCAGACGCAGCACGCTGTTGCACTAAAGTTAGGGAGGTTATGGATTTTTGGACATTTTTGCTTTTATTTCAAAATGTTTGGCAGCCATAACATTAATGAGGAGGTGCTGAGGAGGAGAAGAATGAAGAGAAAGAGAGACAAATTGGCTATTTTGGCCTTTTGCGGGTTGTGGCGGAAGACCGATTTGCACGTTAGGAGCGCTACGGGCCTCCCCCAGAGTTTCCTCTGGCTTCGCCCTGCCCAGGCATAGTTCACCATCTTTCGGGTCATATCGCACATGGTCACACTCCATCTCCCCGACGGTGCGGGCGAGACGGGCCGGTGGTGCGCCAGACCACAAGGGACCGGATCCCACCTCAGCCGGCACGCACCAGCCCTCATTTTCATTGCGATTTGATGCTCTGACTCATGCGAGCGTAGACTCCTTGGTCTGTGTTTCAAGACGGGTGGGTTGCCGACATTGCTGCAGACCCCTGACACCTTTTATGTGAGCCGATCCCCGCCCTGGCAACGCAACGCACTGAGGACAGTCCGCCCCAGTTGACAGCCGCACCGGGAGCAGGGTACCCCGCCCCTCCCCGCGGAGAGAGGGGGTGCAGAGAGGTTTATTGACGTAAAAGTCGCATCAAATCCGCCTTGGTTGTTCACACTGCGGCCGCATTGAAAAAAATCTGATCTGGGTCTGATTCAGGACCACATATGGAAGTGGCCTGAATCTGACTTGAAAAAATCTGATCTGGGCTAGATTTGAGTGTTCACACTACTTCTGAAGAAGTCGGATTTGGACCACTTTTGCCTGCAGTCTGAACGTAGCCTATGTAACATTTCCAGCTTCGGTCCCCCTACAGGTCGGAAGCAGAATGGTCCATTACATTACATTGTCCAGTTCATTCAAACTACCGATCTGCTACCCAATCTGGCAAACTTGCATAATGTAATGTAATGGACAATTCCGCTTCCAACCTGTAGCGGGAAAAGTTACTTAGTGTTGCTTTTAAAAGAAAAGTGACATTTTGGGGAATGCACTTTTTAGCTTTCTTACGGACAGTTACTGTACATAAGAAGTTACATTTAATTCTGTCTGTTAAACATGAAGCAGATTTAGTTACCTTTTGACAGAGCCAGTCTAACTGTTTTCCCTGCTGATCTGCCTTTATGCTATGCTATACTAAGCTAAGCTAAGCTAACCTAACTGTCTCCTGGCTTAAACCTCATACGCAGTGAACGGACATGGGAATGGTATTAATCTTTTCATCTAATTCTGGGCAAGAAAATCACTAAGCATGTTTCCCAAAATTTTACTATTCCAAGAACATGAACTAACATTGAGTCTCTGTTCTTCAGGTTTTACTTACATCTACAGCGGACCGTACATGTTTGAGTACAGCCTGAGGACTGGGAGGTTGTTCCGGATGCTGAGGAACAGCTACTTCCTGCGCTGCACTAACTTCTAGAGCAGTTTACTGGCCAAGCTGTTTATGTAGCCACTGTGAATGAGAATGAATGTACACTAGCAGTGTTAAAACAGTACTTTTTAAGTAAAAATCTCTTATTCAAAATGGTATATTTTCAACATTTAATTGTATCAAATGCATTTCGCAAACATGCAGTATATAAATACTGATATTATTTTTTTTAGATATTGTACATATGTCGGTTATTTGTATGTGTACTTTGCAGTATTGAAGTTATGAGACTTTTCAGCCATCTTGGAAATTGTATATTTAGTCAAAGGTTTAATCAGAGGGTCATACTGTCAGGAAGCTCCTGATGGCCTCTGATTAGACTAATCAAGCAAGTCCATAGCATTGGACCTATTACTGCTGGTTATATTGCTGCTGTGCTTTACTGTATATTTGCAATCTAATGATATTGGTAACCTTTTATAATAACCATCAATAATAAATGGTAAGTTGATAGTTCAACTTGTTTACTGTTTTCATTGTATGTGAACATTCTTTTGTAAGAGGGTTGAATCTATACAATGAACACACAAAAAAAACCATTTCTATAAAATCAGCATCAGGTGTTTAATGTTGATAAATACAGTAAGCTCACAAACATCCACCACAAATGCAGTGAGCAGGCCCGGGGTCACGATATATAAAAGAACAGGAAGCTCATTGCTTGCAAAAAAATGGAAATATGTATTAAGACATTAATGCGCCTTCTAAAACGAAACTGCTTAGTGTACGTAAATCCAAAAAATTTAGGCATAAAAGAGACTCTAGAAATACATGCAAGTCACTTTTGATAAACTGATAATCAGACTGTGGTTAGATGCTGTAGGAGTCTAGGCCTGTTGCCTTTTAGTTAGAGTGAAGAATGTTTTTTCTTTTTTCAATTATTCAATTTTTTCCAATTTTTAATGCTGCTCTAAATGTCTATTTGCCCCACAAGGATATACAATTTCAAAGAAAGTGTGACAGGACATTGCATTTTGCTCCCCAAATCTTTAGCTCTGCATTTTCACAATTTAACAGGTTATAAGCAAACAACTAGTAAGTAAAGAACTCAAAGGGGAAAACTAGCTATGCTCTCAACACATTTTTTCAAGACAAATCTGTACAAGTGAGGGGATGAGCAAAAAGGAACAGTAGTAAAACAATACAGTTGAGTCTCCAACAACTTCATGAAACAGGCCTGATGTTCTGATCTACATCATGTTCATGCAGGCCCAAAGTTCTTTAGCTGTTGACCTCACCTTACCTCTTCCTCCCCCGACTCCCTCTCCTATCACTGCACTTCATCTCTCTACTGATGTTCTAAACAAGCCTGTTCAAACACTTGCAGGAATGTTTCATTGCCCCATCTAGATCTTCCTGTGCTCTTCATCCCCCAACCAAAACACTGAAATTGACTGTTTCAGGAAATAACCAACTAGTGCGTTCCAACTCTACATCTGTGCAGAACCTGAGCGGAAGAAAAAGTAAAGTAGACGGAGTTATTCCTTCTTTTTCTCTGCAGTAGACAAAAAGGAATCATGGGAGGTGCGCTGGCTGTTAAAACGGTGACAATGGTTGTGATGGTAGCACTCTGTGGAGCTGTGCCCACCACTTCACCCAGTCAAGAAGAGCTCTCAAAAGCCCAGGTAATCATGAGGGGTTCTAAATGTTCAAATACTGCACTGCTTGTTGGAGTTATTTAACCTGTCAATATTAAGGAGGTGATTCTGTAAGATCAATGCTCTTTCAAAATTGTCAAACAATAAAGTTAAACCTTCATGAAATGTATCATTAAAAAGAAAAATGTACTTCCCATTTTCAGAAATATTAATATCCTACTAAAGGCATTTAAAGTCAGCTTTACAGCCTGACATTTGTTTGAACAACTGCCTGTGCTACACATCACACCAGACAGAATTTTTAAATGATTAATGTGGTTAACAGAAATATTTTCCGTGATGAACAATTTCAACCAGCAAATAAGCGACGACAGATTGTCAGGGCAGGGCAACAACACATTAAATATGTATAGGGTATATTTTTAGATATGCTGGAAATGTAAGATTAAGTGATTATAGTATGTCTATCTATGTTCAAGAAGTCCGAGCAGTTCAAGAAGTAAGTTAGAATTTTTTTATTATTATATAAAAAAAAAAAAGTTAACTTGACTAAAGTTACAGTATTTCAGGGTCCCTCCTGTTTCTTCTGTGTCCAGGTCTACCTGTCTCAGTTTTTCTCTGATGTGGGAGTCAGTGCCCCCAACAGCGTGTGGCGCAGCTCTCTAGATTCCTTCGAAGACACTCTCAGAAAAATGCAGGAGCATTTTGGCCTAGAGGTGTCGGGGCAGTTGGACGCCAGCACCCTGGAAGTGATGGCTCGCCCCCGCTGTGGTTTCACAGATGTGAGCGCATATAGCCACTTTGACGGTCGACCAAAGTGGAACAAGGCTGTGGTAACATACAGGTACTACACTAGTTCTCCATGTCAGAACAGAGAGCAACAAGTCTCTGCAAGCCCTTCATCCAAACCGAAAGCATGGGGGAGGCAGTAGCTCAGGCTGTAGGGACTTGGCTTGGGAACCGGAGGTTTCAAGCCCCGGACCGACCAGATATGGAGTGAGGACTGGTAGTTGGAGAGGTGCCAGTTCACCTCCTGGGTCACTGCTTTGATTCCCTTGAGCGAGGCACTAAAGCCTTAACTGCTCAGGGTGCTGTGCTGCAGCGACCCATCATTCTGACATCTCTCCACATTTAATGCATGTGTGCGTGTGTGTGTGTGGTAGAATTTGTGTATGTGGTAAGTTGAGACAGTGGTACGCGCGTTGTCCGGGTCAGTGTCCAACAAAACAGCAGTATAGGTCATAACCTGTCTCAGGCAGAGTAGTAGGTCAACTCTCTGTCTCCATAGATGACGGGAGACGTAACAGCTGAATGATAAGACAGTGCTGTCTCAAGCGCTCCCGTCCTGCCAAAGTCAGGGGTGAAATTTAACACATAACACACACACGCGCACACACACACACACACACACACACACAGGCTCTACTGCAGTATCGTCAGGCTGACATGGTTTTCAGTCTGTGCTAAGGTGTTTGGGTTCAGGATTTAGGTAAGCACATGATAGTCAAAACTACACTGCGGTCAAAGCGCATTGGTAATCCTTATTCTCTGTAAATCCCAAAAATAACAACTTAATGAAAACCTGAATATTCCCTAAGAGACACATAAAGTACATTATTATTGTTATTAATATTATTATTATAATTATTATTATTAAAGCTCCTGTTAAGAGATTTGTAAACCATTTTCCCCCTCACACCGCCGTAGGATAATTGACTACACACCAGACCTGAGTCAAAGCGATGTGGATGCCACCATAGCCAAGGCTCTGAAACTCTACAGTGACGTCATTCCTCTGGATTTTAAGCACATCCCCAGGGGCACAGCTGACATCATGATCACGTTCAAGGCTCAAGGTAATGCAGTGCCTTCAGTGCCTTTGAGAAAATGTCTGATCTAGTGTTGACTATATATTCTTCTCCTCTCAAAACCAGACCATGGAGATTTTTCTCCATTCGATGGGAAGAACGGGGTCTTGGCCCATGCATTCGCCCCTGGAGAGGGCATTGGCGGTGACACCCATTTTGATGAAGATGAAAACTGGACTCTAACTCCAGCAGGTGCTGACATTAAGGAAACATTGCTATTTAGGTGATGTTATGCTTCAGCTGACTATGTAGGCTACCCACTGTAACTTTATAAGTGTGTATCTGCAGGAGCCAACCTGTTCTTGGTGGCAGCCCATGAGTTTGGTCATGCACTGGGGTTGGGCCACTCTAAGGTCCAGACAGCCCTGTTGTATCCCACCTACCAGTATGTGAACACAGAGGGCTATGTGCTACCAGATGATGACAGACAGGGAGTACAGGCTATCTACGGTGAGAGCCCAACTAATTCATAGACTGATTTCTGCAACTTATGAGGGTGTTATATTTCGGAAACAGAGCACTTTTCATGAAACGAAACTCATCTCGTCTTTACCAGTGTCATTTCTTTGTGTTTTGCCTCTCAAAGGAGTCAGAGCAGCATCAGCTCAACCAACGACTAAACCTGACCCAAATCCACAGCCAAACATACCTGTGCCAAAACCCCAACCTAGACCTGAACCAAATCCTAAACCCACATCAGAACCTACTCCAGATAGGTGCAACAGGAACCTGGTTTTTGATGCTGCAACCTCCATTCAGAGCAGTCTCTACTTCTTCAAGGATGGGTAAGACATTTATGCTCGATTTTTTCATTTGAGTTTCACAAAAAAAAACACGCTACTCCATTAGATAGAGCTGTTATTTTCTGTAAGTTTTTTTTATTTTTTTCTCTCAGTATGTGACCACTGTCAGCTTTTCATGGAATATTGTGTTTCTTTGTCAGATATTTCTGGATGAGGAGAAGCTCCTGGGGCGGCATCAGAATGAAGAAAATACAGTCTGTCTGGCCTGGAATCAGCAAAGTTGATGCTGCTTACGAGAATAAGAAAAGCAATACTGTAATTTTCTTTGAAGGTACAAACTTAAGTTGGTAGTTAATAATCCACATTTTTTTGTTGTTCTTTTTTTGGTGAATTAAAATGACTAAAAGTTTTAAATAAATGCTGGGACCAGTTGGGAAGATAACTCTACCTTTTTAATTTCACAGGGAATCATTATTGGGGGATCAGAGGAAACACTGTCCTACCTGGTTATCCCAAACCTCTCAGCGACTTTGGCTTCCCTCCATCTGTCACCAAGGTAGATGCTGCCGTCCATGTGTCAATCACAAGCAAAACCCTCCTCTTTGTGAATAACAGATACTGGAGGTGAGTAATGTCGATAGCCATGAACATCTAGGATCAGTCCTGACAGATACCACATGTTGATGAACACCTCTCCATATTCCTCATATAGCTACAATGAAAGGATGGGCAGAATGGATGATGGGTACCCAAAATTAATTAGCGTAGAGTTCCCTGGGATTGGCTTAAGAGTGGATGCTGCTTTTGAGAACCAAGGTAGGTAACAGTCAAAGGTTAGTCCCTTCACAGTAACATTATTACTACCAGTTTGGGGAGATACCAATGATGCATCCCCCCTTCCAGGTTACCTGTACTTTTCATATGGATCCAGCCAGACTGAGTACCACTACGCACGGAGAAGAGTGATTCGCAATCTGTTAAACCATGACTGGATGGATTGCAACTAAAGAAACGCAGACCAAAAATACGCACACACAGACACGCAATCAAGCATGCATGCACGCACGCACGCACAGCGCACGCACGCACGCACGCACGCACGCACACACGCACACACGCACGCGCACACCACACACACACACACACACACACACACACACACACACACACACACACACACCAATACCAGCTAACTAATCTGGAGTAGGTTAAAGAAGCTTTTCTGTAGAAATCTGTATGGGAATACATAGAAATAGCCTACACTATGAAATAGTATAATAATCCTGTAGGCAAAAATTACTTGTTATTTAGCCACTGTGTTTTCTTGTATGTATTGCACAATTAAACATGATTTAATAAATCTTTAAAAGCGAAAACATCAATGCTTGAGTTTGTGAATTTCGATAAATTAGAACAAGGGAAATCTGGAATCTCTGGTATTTTGTATGAACCAGATAGGCCTACTGTTACAGTATGTGGTGTGAACCCAGGTGAGTTGAATAGGGGATTATTTATCTTTCCTGCATGATCTCAGAAGGGTTGTTGTAAAAGGAAAAACAATCACACATAGGCTACTTATAGTTAACTTTACAAGAGCACATAGGCAGCAGGAGCTGATGACAGATAGAGGATGCCATTTCTTTATACAATGGTTTTACTAGCTAGTGAGATGCTTACATAATGTAGCCATTAGGCTATATTTAAAACCCCAAAGGAAAAGACACTGACTTTTGACACAGTAGACAGATTGAATGCAGTAAATTGTGTGCACAGTTCAGTCATTGAAGCAAAAAATCCACTTGCAGATCTGCACCACCAACATAAAAAAAGAAAAACATTTTTGTATTAAAAAAAAATTGTGTTAATGCTGAAAGTTATTTTGAAGATAAATATCTGATGCAGTCATACGGATGTATTTCATGTAGCCTCCTGTGTTGCGATGTCACTGGTAAAACTACAATAACCACAATGCCTATCCAACGATGACGTCGGGGAAACACACCTCTTACTGTGATTGGATGATATTTTCATCCCTTCTCTGAAGGTGAAGTCGGTCCCAGTGAAGTGAGTCAGTGGCAGTGTTCACAAGTCATCTCCTAGTCCAACATGTCTTCCAGTGGACTTTTAACCATGCGCGCTCAAATTTGTAAACGCCTGGTAAGTCAGGGTGTGTAAAATAACGTGTTTGGGTTTGTCTGTTGTATTAGTATATTGCATAGTAATGCTGTAGCAAGTGTGGCTGGCTGTAAACACAAGGCCCTGGTTAACTTTAGAGTAACGTTAGCATAGCTAACCTTTGTGTGTATGTATGCGTCCTTGACTGAAACACCTGATTACTTGTCCAGGTTGCTCGAGCGTCTCATATCACATGGCTACGGTTTTTACAACGGTGCAAACCGCAAACTCTGCTTTAACAAAATAAAGATGCAAACAATGACAGTAGCAACAGTAACGTTAGCTAGCTGAACTGACCAATATAAAAGCCAAAATAGTGTCTTGCTAACGGTTGACAGTTAGAAGTTTGAATGACACGAGACTTAACTTAGCTAGCTAAGCTTTAAATTGCTATTTTAGCTCGTGTTTCGTCATTTAACTTGGCTAATACCTGCTTGTGAGTGCCCTTGTTGTTAGCATAGATAATTTATGTCTCATGCTTCTCTGCTTGATTAATTGAATTGTATCAAGGCGCTTGAGGTTGAAGAGCGTACTTGATTAGAAAGACAGATTAGAATTGGGGCATCTCATCATGTATGGAAGATGATTTATCCCTATCATTGTCCTGCCATTGTAGGCTCACAAGTACCTCTCAAGAACCTACACATCTCGCCCTTCACTCAATGTAAGTACAGTAACTGACTATTTAAATTCTCATCCCAATTCAATGTGTGGACTGCGCACTATAATGCAGACTTTTAATTGCATGGTTTCAGGAAGTCGTCATTGTCAGTGCAGTCCGCACTCCAATAGGCTCCTTCAGAGGCAGCCTGGCAGCAGTGCCAGCCACCAAACTGGGCTCCATTGCCATCAAGGGAGCCATAGACAAAGCAGGTATGTGCAGGCATGGCTAAGCCAATACACCATGTAACACATTACCTGAGTGTTATATGAGTAGGTGGATAGTTGGATCAAAGAGAAGAATGCTGTGTATATTTAGTGAGTTTCTTGTTTTTAGGAATTGCTCCTGAAGAGGTAAAGGAAGTCTACATGGGCAATGTGCTTCAAGCAGGAGAAGGACAGGCCCCCACAAGACAAGCCTTGCTTGGAGCAGGTATGACCACACTGGCTTATTTTTTACCCTTATTTAAAAATATTGGCATTGCACCAAAATATTTATGTCCAAAAACCAGCTGTGCATGTATTGTCATGACAAATCAGAAATGATTGTACATAAAGCAGGATTGTCATCTCCTTCCCCTTTAAAGCTAACTGTGAGAAGCTAATTGGTTTTGTTCCTGTATACATTCATAAACTGAAATCCGCACATCAGCATGACCAAGGCTACAATATACAAAAACCAAAAGCCTGCTTCTCCAAGGTGACACAATGGTTTTCAGCAGCTTAGAGAGACCTCCTTATATCATCAATGATATGAAAAGTTACAGGAAGGCTGGAAACTAATGTGAAAACATAACAGAAACATAACAGCTATGATTGACAGTTCTGTTTTTTTTTTTTATCATGCACAACATATCAATGTGAAATAATATACTACCATTGTCAAATATACAGCTCTCCTGCGCCAGACTGACACACAAAAGCATCGCTGGGGGTGGGTTAAAGATTTTAGTTGTATCTGTTTTTGCAAATGCAAATATGTCTGGTTTTATCTTCAGGCTTGACCCTCGGCACTCCAGCAACAACAATCAACAAAGTCTGTGCGTCCGGGATGAAGTCCATCATGATGGCAGCTCAAAGTCTAATGTGTGGACACCAGGTAGCCAAAGGATTAAATACACTGTCTCTCTCATGCTTGCTCGAGTACAAAGAAAAACAAAAAACATGGAAGATAATGAAAAACAGATCATGGAAAACTTTTATTGTGACCAAAAGCAAGCTTTGTTTTACCGAAGATTTTTGGTAACTTGCAAGCTAACACAGTATGGTCACCATAGACTATACATATTTCCATTCTTTAATAGAATGGCTGTACAGTAATTCCCAAATCCTGGGAAACACCGTAAGATTTAGAAGAAGTGACCTTATAAGTGTATACACATCCAACACTCAGGGTACACGTATAGCAGGAATTGTGGTTCAGTGCGAGACAAACCATAGACTGTTGTCACTACATTTTTGTGTATGGCTGTGTGTGTGATTTAAGGATGTGATGGTGGCAGGAGGCATGGAGAGCATGTCCAATGTACCTTATGTGATGACCAGAGACACCCCAATCTACGGAGGAGTGAGGATGGAAGACCTCATTGTCAAGGATGGACTCACTGATGTCTATAACAAATTCCACATGGTAACTAATCAACCTACTGTTAAATATTACCTAGTTAAATATTTGTACTTTTCTAGTCATAGAGATAACGTTTGAATGCATTTTAAAATATTAAAAGTCGGCATAAAATATTTGTAGTAAAATAGTTGCTTCTGTAATTGCATTAATGGTCGAAAAGTAAGAGTTGGGTTTAGACCCAGTGCCGGAGGTGATCATGAAAGCCAATACAAAATAGTATAAAAGCTTTCTGAGTTTTAATTTTTGTTATTTAAAGTATTTGATATGGAAGCATTGTTCAAAACTATGAAATATTGTTACACTTAAAAAAAAAAAGAAATAATTTACATTTATCTAGATGTTTGCATTTACTTGTATATTAAAACATGAAACGTTGTTTACAAGGTGAAGAGTAAATTTGTAATTAATGGTTATATATTTTAAAAAGTAAATTGATAATGTGTCCTAACAAACCTCAGCATTTAGCTGAAACAGCAATGTGTGTGGAACAAAATGTGTATTTAAGAAATCTGTCCTTTCATGCATTGTGTGTTTACAGAGCATGAGGTGGAAGAGGACCTATAAATCCATCCTATTTATATTTGTTTTCTGTTGCTTTTGCCTTACTGTCTTTAACAGGGCAACTGTGCGGAAAACACAGCCAAGAACAGCAACATCACCAGAGAGGAGCAGGACGCCTACGCCATCAGCTCGTACAGCCGCAGCAAAGCAGCATACGAGTCTGGCTTGCTGGCCAAGGAGATTGTACCAGTCAGCATTCCCCAGAAAGGTACAGCAAGTTGGCCTCAGGCCACTGATGTTGGTCATTTACTTTATGTAGCGCAACATATCTGACGTTGACGTGGTTCTGTAGGCAAACCTGATGTGGTCGTGTCCGAGGATGAAGAGTGGAGGAGGGTCGACTTCAGCAAAGTTCCCAAACTGAGAGCAGTGTTCCAGAAAGAGAATGGTAACGATGCAGTTGTCAGTACTTCCACTGATTCATTACCTGAGCTGGGGGGGTGTATTAAGCCACTTTTTGTCTAACTAAACAGATTTGTTCAGAAAAGGCATGCATCATACTTGTACTTTCATTCAGTTTTTAGATTTTATTAACACTTTTCTTGCATCTTTTTAAATTTTCCTTACCTTTCATCCTGTAACAACTCATAATACTACTACTGCTTGTTATTCAAGTTGTACTATTCTGCTGCTAATTAACTTTAAAATGTAATCACTTGTCCATGTTCCCAGATGTCCTAAAAGTCCTACAAGTTCAACCCTAAGAACATTAGTTGTAGGCAAAAGTAACTCAATTAGGTACAAAAGTAATATGCTTGCTCAAGGAAACTTATTTGTGTTTAGTGTACATTTTCTTCTGATTGGTCACTTGCTTTTTAGGCACGGTGACGGCAGCCAATGCCAGCACCCTTAACGATGGAGCTGCCGCTCTCGTTTTAATGACCGCAGATGCTGCAAAGAGACTCAACGTCACTCCACTGGCCAGGATTGTCTGTAAGATTTACACACATACACACACACACACACACACTAAGCAGTGCTTGCAGAATGTAACTAAACAGAGGTTTGAACACATGGCAGGCCTAGAGAGGAAACGTAAAACTGTTGGGCTGCATTTATTCTACCAAGTTAATAGTCCGAGAGATAGGTATGCAAGTTGAAAGCAATACAGTGTTTATAATGATGTTAAAGGTCAGGTATAAATGGAGAAAATAAAAACAATTTTCCATCCAACACCAACCTCTCAACAAGCTGTAAGCTGTAGGTATAAGGTATTTTTTTTTTTTTTTTTTTTTTTTTTTTTTTTCAGGCTGTCCGTTGGGTCTTAAAAAATATTCTCTCTCTCTCTCTCTCTCTCTCTCTCTCTCTGTCTCTCTCTCTCTCTGTCTGTCTGAGAAATAATTTGTGCTGTGCTTCACCATAGTCTAACGATATGGGTAGATTATCTAAAGCCTGAAGGTCCAAGACACGTGGTTTGTGGAGAACAAAATCTCTAAAATTACCAATACCTGTGTATTTGTCAAGTTCACATAAACACACACACCTAATTTAACAGGACCTCTTTATTTGTTATAGTTTTGGTTAAATTGCTGGATTGATATGTTATATTTATTTCCATAGCTTTTGCTGATGCTGCTGTTGCACCCATTGATTTTCCCATTGCTCCTGCATTTGCTGTACCAAAGGTGAGTGTGGCCATGTGATTAGTAG
This sequence comes from Perca fluviatilis, assembly GCF_010015445.1. Taxonomy (NCBI): domain Eukaryota; kingdom Metazoa; phylum Chordata; class Actinopteri; order Perciformes; family Percidae; genus Perca; species Perca fluviatilis. The sequence goes on along the minus strand of NC_053127.1, from coordinate 30,692,070 downwards.
GTTGCTGTTTTTTAGCCTGATCTGAGTCCTTAAATATAACTAGAACCTGGTTATACTCAGTCTGATCCAATACTTATGTCTACCTAAATATGTATCTGGCACAATTCATTGAAATAGATCATTCTATTTTTCATAAGCTGCGTGATTCAAAAACTAAATGGCCTGATTCTAAATTGCATTATTGTACACAAGTTGATAAGATTAAACTATTGATTCAAGTAAACTATCTTGATTATTGATTCAAAGTTTAACTGGGAGAATGCAACTTTAAAAACTGACATGGTGCAATCTGCTCGAGAGAAGATGTATCACGCGGTTCTACGTGTTTTTACAGAGTGATGTTTCTTTTACCTCATAACAATCCTGAGTACAGATCTGGGAGAGTGCAGATACGGGTCCCAGAGGGCACATAAACAAGCAGCCAAATGTTGTCCTGCCAGTAACCTACACACGGAATTAACCAGTGACGTTTGTCATTTTAACCAGTCAAAGCGCCAGTCAGCGTGGGCTAAAACTGAGAAGCTGCTGCCTGAATGTTTTGTGAACTGATATTTGCTAATAAGAAAGAGAAAAGGTTAGATAGCAGATTCATAAGTGTTACCTTTGTCACACTCATGCAGATTTTGATCAACTTTATTTTACCGATCCATTATAAAAGGCCCGTATCGCCCTGATATGATCCTTAGGATCAGCTTGGGACATTTAGGCAATTAGGCACTTTTTTAAGCTGTTTTCATGGTTGGTTGTTGTTGTTGTTGTTGTTGTTGTTATTGTTATTAATTTTATTATTATAATACTATTTTGGTCATCCCAGAAAATATGGCAAGGCAGTGATCTTGGAAGTGTTTATATATTGATTGTGTTTTTTCCTCATTTATTTTATTATTTTTGTATATGTGTGTATTGTAGTTAAACATGCACAACATTTTTTTTTTTTTAATCCAAGTTTAATTAATGTTATACGATACTATATACTTACTATACATTTTAATTTTTAAGTCCAAAATAATTTACAAAAATGACAAAATATGAGCTCGAACCTGAACCACACTCAACTTCTGTTAGAACATCCTAACACTTGTCTGTGTCTGTCAGGTCCTGGCTGCAGCAGGGCTGAAGAAGGAGGACATCACCATGTGGGAGATCAACGAGGCCTTCAGCGTGGTCGTGCTGGCCAACATCAAGATGTTGGACATCGACCCTGTAAAAGTCAACGTCAACGGGGGAGCTGTGTCACTGGGACACCCCATCGGGTAAGCAGCTGAGAGGGACTCCGACAGACTGGCTGGTCATTGCTTTGGAAGAGATCTGGGATGTGACCTGGATAGAGTTTGTTTCTCTTTTTCTGACCGGTAGCCGACCCTCGTTAACTGATCATTAACCGGCAAGCAGGCAACTGAGTCCCAGTTCAGTAATACTTTCCAGTTTTTTTTTTTTTTCCAGAGTTTTTTGTGATTGTTGCGGGCAAAAATCCTTGATTATGCGGCACGTTTTCTTAAAAAATGCGATGGAATATGCGGGATATTTATGCAATTTTATGCGATGAAATTGCGGGAACTTTTAAAAAAATTTTTTTTAACTTAATTTCCAAAAATAGTTTACAGATATTCAGTCATTGCAATAAGTAAACAAATAAGATACAAAAATATATACAAATAATATAATATTAAAGTAAAAATAAAAGTAATAGTCTAAACAGAGGGAAATAAAAGATACAAAAGAGACAGACTTTCAAAAATTGTTAATAATATAGACAGCAGGAGCACTTAAACAAAGAGATTTGAGTAGACATCAGATATTAAGATAGCTTTCTTATTGGATACCAACTTAAGAGACTCAAAGTACATGTCAAATTCAACTTCCAACACCTATAGACAGTATAGCTTTTCGATGATGTTCACGTCGCATAATTATGTCACTTCATAACGTTCCCATGGCAAGAGGGGAAATTGGCTGCTCTTGTGTAAACGCAAAATTTTTTAAACTTTCTGCTAAGATATATGTGACTTTTTTTGCAACGAAAATGCGGGGATTATGAAATCATGCAAGCAGTGCATATTTTGCGCAGAAATCGGCAATTTATGCGGCGAAAGTGCGGCATATTTGAAAAAATGCGGCCCCTGCATGAATATGCAGACTTTGGCTGATTATGCTTTGAATTATGCGATCGCATAATCGCGTTTTTCTGGAGGGACTGACTTTCCGCATCTGCGAACAGTTGCGGATTTGTACTGGTCGCGCAGCTACCACGTTTCATGCATTGTTGTGGACACATGCAGCCACTTTCCTGGAACCACATGCACTGGGAACAAAACATATGTCACACTCTGTCATCCACCACATCAACCTGCGAGTTAGCAGTCTGTCAACTTTCACTTACTGAGCCTTCCAGCAGAGAGCTGCAAACATGGCAGAAAGAAATAACTTAAAACGCAACTTGCTACTGCAAAGAAAAAAACATTAACTAGCAGTTAAGAAATAGATTGTATAACCTATTTTTATTTTGAAATGCAAAAACCTTTTTAATTTTTTGTTTTTAATAATGTTTTTAAATGGTAGTATTTATTGGTCAAAATCCTTATTGTCGGTTAACGGGTAAACAGTTATTCATTAGCATTCTTACACCTGGAATGAAGAGAAAAGAACTGTACTACCACTTAGCTTTTACCAGGATGAAATGAGCTGAGATGAGGAACGAGGTGTGTCCTGTTTTCCAAACATATTCAATCTGTTTATCCCTCACCTCTTCCTTTCCTCTGTGATGTGGAAATAGATTTTTACTTTGCCAATTTTTTTATCTAATCAAGCATAGAAGACCAAAGAATCGACTAACTGGCAAAGCCGCTTAGGCAAATCCTATCCCAAAAAGTATTTTGTTCCAATAAGAATATTTACATTTCAGACCCATATTCAAACCTAGCCCAGAACACTATGGATATCATGTCACTTACAAGAAATTGACAAGGTTAGCAGATATTTGACTGCTGCATCACTTGTTTTTAACCTTTTTTAGTTTCTTGGTTTTGCATTACTAATCAAGCATTTTCTGTTTGTATTTCCTTGAAGCAACAACATATCTTTTGTACTTTACACAGATCATGAATGAACTCTACTGGCTGTATGTTTGCATAGGGCCAGCCCAGTTTAGCATTAGTTGGCCATGGCTGGCTACAACAACAAACCTTTCACTTACCAATTTCAAAATAGCAATGTATACACAGAAAATGTTATGGATTACAACTTATTCTTTATGTCTCCTGTCAGGATGTCTGGGGCCAGAATTGTGGGCCACATGGTCCACAGCCTGAAGTCAGGCCAGTACGGGCTGGCAGGCATCTGCAACGGAGGTGGTGGAGCTTCATCCATTGTGATTCAGAAATTGTAGGAAACTTGATGGGGAACCTCTCTCTCCCTGGTACACTCTTTATTTCAAAGTGTTCACTACCTGTTGATACTAAATGATTAAGGCATCTGTAAACTTCCTTTTACTGTGAAGAATGCTTCTGTTACAACTGTGGCCTTACTGAACAGTAATGTAGGGTGACATGACATCATGACTCATTTGTTTTATGAAACCTATTGTGCAAAAAATGATATATTAATATTTAAATCTGAATTAAAATGGTTAAATAGATTTTTATAAAACTGCTGTTGTGTCTCTGGTTTTGTGTGACTAAAGATTTGGCCTCAATAGTTGGAAGTTTCACAACAGGTGCATTGCTTTGGTTTTAATATTTTAAGTTGTATGCTCTAACACAGTGATTCCCAACCAGGGCTACTTGTACCCCTGGAGGTATTTCTGCAGTTGCCAGTGGGTACTTGGAAAGATTGTTGAGCAACTTATATATTTGAAAACATGATTTGATTAAAAGAATATATCAACATTAAGTCAACTGTAACGGCTATGTTAGTGGGTAAAAACGAGTTAAAAAGTGAGCACAGAGGTTTAGCTAAAAGTAATGAATGGACAGTTCAAAAGATTAGCTTAAAGTAATAGAGAAATGGTTAAAATAACAGCTCAAAGTATAAAAAATAACTAATAACTATCTACTTTTATATGATTAATAGTCTTGAACATACATTGGGAATTAATGAAGGGTTTCACAAGTTAATTTTACAGGGCTCTGGGGGCACCTCAGACCATAAACGTTTGGGAACCACTGCTCCAAAAGGTTATTTTAAAGTAGTCCATATCCACAACGTTTCACTTCTGGGATTGCTCCATTGCCGCTGGAAATTCCACCAGATGTCGCCCTTTTCGTCCAGATGTCCGTTACCTTCGTCTTTCTTTGTGTTGGCGTTATAAACTCCGGTGGATTTGTGAGGACTATGGTTAACTGCTCCTCAGATCTCTGCAGGGTAAATCCAGACAGCTAGCTAGACTATCTGTCCAATCGGAGTTTTCTGTTGCACGACTAAAACAACCTTTGAATGCACACGTGTTCCACCAAAACAAGTTCCTTCCTGAGGCTATTTTGCAGCGCCACCGTGGCTCTGTCCGTTACTTAGCACCACCCAAGATGATTGTGATTGGTTTAAAGAAATGCCAATAAACCAGAGCACGTTTCTCTCCCATCCTGGAATGCTGCATGGACTAGAGACCCTTCTTTGCAGTGCTCTGGAGGAAAGTCTGGCAAAGCGAGACTAATTTTAAAGTAATAAAGAGTCAGTACTGACATTTTCTAGCTGGCCACTAGATGCTGCAGTTTTCCCTGTAATGTTAGGTGCACTGTCCGTGTCGCAGAAGACAACAAGTCGGAGCTGAATGTAGCGGTGTTCATATTTCCTTCACACAGCAGGTTTTATGTACATTTGTTGCTGCTTTATCTTAATAACTAGTATTATGTGGTTGAAGGATTTAGTTAAGGTTTTACCAGCTGAGGGTTTGAGATGTCTTTAAAATGCATTTCTGCTGTTAACTCAATACAATGGAAGTGAACGACGGATTAGTTTGCGGTGTTCAAAATGCCATTTCTTACTAGAAACAATGCAGTTTCAGGATTGAATTCATCAAATGTGGACACATAAATCTGAACTGTGCAAAAAGTGAGCAGTCACTACTATAGGTAAGGGAAAAAATATGTGCGTGTGATTTGGATGAACTTATCTTTTAAGATAATGAAAATAAATACCAAAAGCATTCTGTAATTCTTTAGGTAAATCTATTTTTACCTTAATACAGAGATCTTCAACAGGGGGTCAGGACCCTTAAGGGGGTCCTCTGAGTTACTGCAGGGGGCACCAAGTTATTGCTTAATCATTTCAAAAATGTTTATTTTTTAAAGTTGTAAAATAAAAATGAGTCCAACATTTTTTTAGCAAAGATATTGGCCTGTTTGTGATTTAGATAAGGCAATTTAGTGTGCAGCAGGATGTCTAAAACACATGCACAGAAAAAGCACCACCAGATGCCAACAACATTGTAAACACATCAACACATCAATGGAGACACTCCTTCCCCCAAAACCAATGGTAGAATCCAATTGGACAGTACACAGGTAAATCTGTCATAATGAACATGGACAGAAAATAAAAATAAATAATCACATACTGTATAACATTTTCAAGAGATGTCAATCAAGTGAATTCAGGTTCCTAATAGCCACAGGAATAAAAGAGTCCCTGACACGTCTAGTTCTTAACATAGGTAGCCTAAAACGGCGACCCGAGGGGAGCAGATTAAACTCCGCAAATAGTGGGTGATCGGGGCAGTTTAAAATGTGGTTAGCCTTACCCCTGACCCATATGTGTTGCAGCTGTGGTAGCTGTACCCCAACCACCTTAGATGCTACGTTTACCAGCTTTGTTAGCTTACCCTTGTTGGTCATTGAAAGACCACTGTACCACACCACAATACAAAATGTCAAGACCGATTCAGTAGAACAAAGTCATCAGAGTCCTGCACACGCTGAATGATTTCATCTTCCTCAAGAAGAAAAGTCTCTGTTGGGCCTTTTTAAAGGCAGCATCTGTGTTGCTCTCAAATGATAATTTGCTGTCAATGATGGTTCCTAAATATTTATATTCATCTACTGTCTCAACATTCATGTTCCTGAATAACAGTATGTGAAACATTGTGCTGTGATCACAGATGCAGTTAAGCTTAAGGATTCACTGTGCTTCATGTATGTTTAACATTAAAACATGATTTATAAATATGTCAATCATTATTTTAAATAGCTTACTATTGTATGCACCATTTTTAAGGTAATGTATTTTTTTCGGAAGTTGAGACGTTTTAATGGTGATACATCTTTTATGAAAATGTTTTATTTTTGTTTTATTGAGTCTGTTTTTAACTTTCTCTCTTATCTGCTGGTTTAGGTCCCTTAATTTGAAAAAACTAATCGACTAAACAGCATCATTAAGAGCTGTGGCAAAATTGCAGGATTCACTTTGTAGAGCTATCCCTTTTATACAGGGTCAGAGTCACAAGGAAGGCAAAAGCCATCCTTGCTGACCCGAGTCACCCCTTGTCCTGTGAATTCAGGCTGCTGCCATCGGGTCTCAGGTACCTGGTACCCAGGTGTAACACCAAGAGATGGAAGAGCTCATTTGTACCTGTTGGCATTGGTCTCATTAATACCTATTTGAGTATGGAATATGAATGTATGTTATGTTGTGTATGGAATGCTGTCTTTTGTTCTCTGCTGGCTATAGAAAGAATTGCCCCATTTGGGGATAAGAAAGTTGACTTGATCTTGATCCTGATCTTGATGTGTAAAGGCTTTAGGCCGCCCTACACGTTATTTTAGGCCCAGTGTAATATGCAACAAAAAGTTTTAAATTATGTAGTAGGGGGTCCCTGCTCTGTCTCTCTTACAGCTAAGGGGTCCTCGGTCTAAAAAAAATCATTGAAGACCCCTGCCTTAATTGCTTTAAATTAGCCAGCTGGGCCCAAGCAGGACCATATTATTGCATACTGAAGTGATGGGAGATCCAGTGAGACCCTTAGAGTATACTTTTACTATTTGTGCTTGTGGCTTCTTTATATTCAGTTTGGGACGGGTTACCTACATTTGACCATTTTGCACAGCTGAGTCTGATTTGTCTTATGTGCAAAATGTAGTCTCGCTCTAATTCTCAATTGGTACTTTGCCTGCCAGGGTCTTTTGAGTTTCTAACTCATTTTAGATCAATTAAATGATGCAGAAGTGTGTCAGTGTTGTATATTTATCCAAACAATGCATACCGGTAGATATCCATCCCCCCCTTATGCACTTTAAATGCATTATGTAAAACAGTGTACAAAGCTGATGTCACTCAATAAGACATTATGTTTTTTAGTCTCAATAATTTGTCTTTCATTCCTGCCTGTTCCTGTCAGTTCCTGCCACACTCATAGTTTGAGATAAATATTAACAGGGTCTGAAAGTCCTTAAGGCATCTGTATGTTTAACCTTACTCACCCATTTGTTTGGATCAGTTACTGATTAAAAACACACCAGACGTTTTTGTAAGATGGACGGAAGATATGCGCAATGTCAGAACCAAGTATTTTATGCCTTTTCACTTGACTTAAATCTTAGTTTGTTTTTTAAGGCCCTATCTGAATGACGGCTGGTATGGTATGTCAAAAAAAGTGACCGCTTATCACCTGTTGACTCCTCTCGTTCCCCCTCAGTCACACTGTGATTATAACAGGAGTGACAGCTTAGGTTGCTGGAAAGCATTGCCTAACATGTTACATTGCTTGTTTTCTATTTCCACTTTTTCAAGAAATTGCCATTTGATTGTGGGACCTATGGAACATGTGAATTTCTGTGTTTTTAGTATTATATCTGAAGTTGTAGTTAGAGCAGATTTTATGTTAGCAACCACATTCTAAACAAGTTTTGTTATTGGATGTAATTTGAAGAGCAAGTCTGCAAGGTTTCGTGCAGCGAAATGCAATTTTAAAACACCACACTTGTACAGATGTTGTCACGAGGCCAACAAATATTTCCGATGGCATAAACTGTTTTTGTGAATTTAGAGAGAGAGAGAGAGAGAGAGAGATATAGGCTGGTTTTGACAGGGGGCTGTAATTCTGGGTTCACAGTTACCATAAACCCATACAATAAGATACACAGGACCATGATGGATGTAAATCACAGTATATGTCACAGTATATCACACTGCTGAATTACCGTATATTCCTTATTTAGGTTTTCCTGTCACACATCAATCGAACGGCACTGCTAAATGAACACTTTAAATGAACACATTATTTTCACTTCATTCCCGTTATCTCAAAGCCTGGCTGTGGACAGAAGGTCATGAGTGCTGGCATTCATCAATGCATACTGCTTGTCCGTGTCATTTTTAAAGTGTTGTAAAAAATTAAGTGACGCACAACCGGCTGGCTTGTGCACACAGTGGAAAAGGTGTGGTCATGGCTGTTGATTACATGGAAGAATGGGCAGAACACAAGGCAAAGAGAGAAAGAGGGAGCCGGAGAACGGACAGAATCAGAGTGCTGAAGGAATTTGTGGGAATTTCAAGGTAGGTGGAAATCTGTTAATAAATGTATTTGTGAACTAAGTATGTCAGCCTACTCAGGTAGCGTGTGAACATTTTTGGCATTGTTATATTTGAAATTTGGAACAGTTCTCAAATCAGTTTGCAGCTTGTTTGTTAAAAACCTGGAAGTGTTCAATGTTTGGTGGGGAAGTATTTCTGATGTTCCTTCTTGTCACCCAAGTTTTATGAAATTGATTTAATGAATGCAACTGTTTAGTGACACGGTGTGTCCCGTACTGTGCTTATGACTAGTACTTTGTTCATTTTTATTTAAAAAAAAATGTTTTCCAGGTTCGACAGTCTCCCTCCACAGGCAGTGTAACCGGTTTCAATATGAATAAGAATCCGGTAAGTTCAAGTTCAAATTCACAGGAGAAGGCAACATTTCTAAATGTCTGGATTGTCATTGTTTATATATATTTTTTTCCCTTTTGTAAACCGTTTATTCTTTATTTTACACCACTGCTTATAACATTTGCAAACGTGAAAGGATATGTCTGAGTACAGCCATATCACAAGTTTACCTCGTGTTATCTATAGAAACTGTTTTTTCTATATTCCTATCTCTTTACTGTGCCTCCAGGTAAATGATCCCACCTATGACAACATGGGGTTTCAGCATGAGGAAGGGAGACCGCATTCAAATGCCCCACAACAGGGTATATACCCTTTCCTCCCACAGGAGACCCGCAGCTATGTTGCTGTCAGTCCCAAAACCATCAATACCCACCACACTGCGACACCTGGAACACCACATAACATAGGACAAAGGAAAGGTACAGTAATATCGTTCATGTTTTACCCGCAGCCTTTTGTGAAGCGATACCGTTTGGATTAAAAAGGTGGGGAAAGAAATCACTTCCAGTCAGTCAGAAGGCATACATCCCCAATGAAAACAGCTTATCTACTTTCATACAATCATTAACCTGTGTTTATTTTCACTTTCAAAACCAAACAAGTCTGTGTCACGTAAAGCTCTAACTTTTAAAATAAGACACACAATTATCCTTTTACAGATGAAAGGTTGATTTCATGAGCAATAAAACACACCCAGAGAGACTCTGCTGCTGCATTCTTACTTGGCCTGGTATGACCAGTGGTTTATGGCAGCTAAAATAGGTCATGTTAGAAACATTAGATAGGTATTGCTGTGCCATAACATAAGATTGAGTTTGCTATTGTTTGCTACTTTATGACTCTTCTCTAGTTGTGCTGCTGTTGTACTCTGTATTATTGATCTGCATTTACTGAACAGTACTATTATCTCAAAATCACAGTGGCTGTTCAGAAAAAGTTGCCTAGCCTTGCTTTGAATCAGTGATACTCTAATTGCTGAGATATATACAATAACGTTTAGTCACACATTTGCATATAGAATAACTTTTATGCACCAGAACTTTTATGCATCAGAATAAAAGTACGGTAAACTAGTAAATAATTGGAGAAATAACTACTTGGAATATTTTTGCTTCACTCCCCATTACGGCCATGTTTCAAGTGCTTTATCACCACATTGTTGACCTAATACATATGGCCTTCTGTGGGGCTGTACGGATATTATCGGGGTGGGGACATCAGTAGAACCTTATGGTTTACTTTTTTGTGTACCTTTTTATTTTAATATGTAAATGGAACAGTTATTTTCATAATATCCACTTCATTTCAAATTTAAAAGTATGGCAAACACAGGGGCAGTGGTGGTATAAATCTCAGATGAGAAAAATGTCAAAGACCATCCCCTGCTCTTCTAAAAATATACCATCTCTTTAGCAATAAGAAACAACAGCTTGTTGTGAGGAAGCTTTGATTACTACTCTTTCTCACCATCTTTACATACTGTTTTTAAGTAGTAGAGATGTTTTTTTAGTTTTGAAGCATAAAGATATTTATGTAAAGTTATAGAACAATACATTAGCTTTCAAACAAGACCAAATAAGTATTGACACAGGATGTGTTGAAACCAGCTCCCCGTTTTAGTCATAGGATTTGAATTTTTAATAAACATAATGCAGCTAAAAGTAGCGTAACTCTGTTAGTTATGTGTTATAAGACTTGTATACTGTATCTTAGTTCCACAGTATGTTTCGTTTTCTGTCATATCTGCAGTACGGTATCTGCTAAGCCTATCTGCATGTATTTGTATTCAAATCTTGAAGAGCATGCAGTTCGTATTTTATTTTTGACCTAATCAGTTTTATCACAACTATATTTTTGTCTTGCCTTGCAGGAATAAAGAAATGTCAGTGGAAATATATACTGTGTGCATCTCTGTGTGTGCTTCTCATCCTGGCGATGGCCAGCCTCTTGCTCTGGTACTTCTGTAAGTTCATTCAAAGATCTTTGTAACTGTTTAAAATGATTTTTGTCATGAATTTGGTAGGATGATCATCTTGGCAGATTCCTGTGTGCTGTATACTGAATGTGTGTGTGTGTGTGTGTTTATAGTATACTACCAGTGTTTACTGGGGAAGTCGTGTAGAAGTGGTGGGAAGTGTTTAAGCTCGTCCCAGTGGTGCGATGGTGTAATGGACTGTTCTCACGGAGAGGATGAATCTCAGTGCTGTAAGACTTTAAAACTACCACATACATACATACCGTGTGTGCCCTTTGTGCGTCACATCAGTGAACTTCATGGTGGCTGAATAGCATTGTCCTCTCTGGTTCACAGTTCGCCTCCACGGGAGCAACTTCATGCTGGAAACCTACTCATCTGATAGCCAGACGTGGATGCCGGTGTGTGCTGAAAACTGGGACAACAACTATGGGAGAGCTGTGTGTGAGCACATAGGGTACAAGAGGTGCTGAATGTCTTTTTTTCTTACCGTTGTTAAATCCCCGTTCGGCAGAGTCTAACTGCTCTATAAAAGTCAACACATACTGCATGACTATAATGAGCAAGCATATTGCAGCTGGTACCCCATGCTAAAATATCAAGTATTCAGTCCCATGGATGGATGAATTGCTTTAACTGTATTGATTCATTTAATAAGAGAAGAAGGAATTAGGCAGATTGTCATAACCTCTCCCTTGGGCCATGACAAAAATGAGAGATGCACACGTTCAAATGATTAAACAAAGTCATTTATTAAACAGAAGTAATTCATTTACAAAGGAACTCATAGGAACTCATGTCAGTGAGATCAGTAATGTAAGGTATGCATGTATGACAATGTGGCGTGCGTGCATGTTGTATAACGTACAAAATGAGCAAAAGAGAACCAAGGATAAACTAAAGATGCCACTTAAACGTGGGGTGCCTGTCAGAGAGGGAGAGAGGAGCCAAAATATACTTTATTTACCTAGCCCATTCCACAATCAACCAATTCACCACACAGACACAGCTGACTACTAGCAGAGTCGTCACAAGATTTATACACATATTTTGTTATAGCTGTAGTCAGAGAGGAACCTCCATCATATCAACTTTGGGCGACTTGACTGGCTGGCATTCTGAGGTGTTTTTTGGATCTTACCTCACTGATCACATGTTTGTCCGTGTGTCCATCCCACAGACAGGATTATGTGTCCTACACCCAAACCAGTGCAGGTTCTTTGGCCTCCAGGGGATACATGAAGCTGAAGGCTGAAAGTAGCCATGGATCACGTATACAGTCACAGCTCACTTACAGGTACATGTATACCACCCCACCTATCACTGCATAATAACTTTATACACAGTACAGCAGTGATTACATTCCCATTGGAAACTGAATCAAGTTTTGTTTCTTTCATTTTCTTTAAAATTTCTGTCGTCCTTTCCTTTGCAGCCAAAGTTGCTCAGCCAGAGCAGTCAAACTTCATTGTATTGGTATGATATTACTTTAACTGAGACATAATTACATCACTGAAATGTTCATTCATTTAAGTGATATGTACAAAGCTCCTGTCTTAAAAATAATGGGATTTAGCCAGCTAGTCTGGATAAAGGGGCCAAATATCTACTTTAATTTCACCTGAATTGAACTTTTCTTTCTATAACTCCTGAAAAGAAGATTTATATTAAACTCTTTTCCTCCCACCCCAGAATGTGGAGTGAGTTCAGCAGCCCCCAGTGCTCGTATTGTGGGTGGTACGGCGGCAGTGAAAGGGGCCTGGCCGTGGCAGGTCAGTCTCCAGATTCAGCATCGACACACATGTGGAGGCTCCATTATCAGCCCTTACTGGATCCTATCTGCTGCACACTGCTTTGAAACGTGAGTCTTTACACCAGTAAGGGCCCTTCATGCCATTTGCTAAGTTTGTACATTGTTTTTACTGTCTCTTAATAGACATTCAGGAAAGAATGTGACATTTGTTTTCTCTATGTTTGACTGTAATTCCTCATGGCAGGTACTCACATCCTGGACTCTGGAGGGTGTACTATGGTGACGTGAGCTTGTTTCAGATGAGCTTGGGCTCCGGCAAAACAGTTAGCAAAATTATCAGTCATGACAAATTCGACAAACGCACTAATGACCATGACATTGCTCTCCTAAAGCTCGATACACCTCTGACATTTACAAGTAAGTACTTGTCAGCAAAAGTCATATTTCATTAACTGAATAATGATTTAAACTGTCAGTTCATTTCTGCATTGATAATAGCAACACTTTGAGCCCATACATGTTTATGTCTCAGGAACAGTGAAGCCTGTGTGTCTCCCCAACATTGGCTTGGGCCTCTCTGCTGGACATCAAGCATGGATCACAGGATGGGGAGCCTTGCGCTCATCTGGTGAGCCAAACACAAAGTGTATATGTCCAACTTTCAACAAGTCCTCCAAACCATACGACTATATGGGTCGTTTATTGCAGAGAACGTAAAGGTTGCATTTCTTAACGTAACGCTCGCCTTTTTTTTTACGTTGTGAAACAGTTGCAGTTTGGTTATGTTTAGGCACGAAAACTACTTAGTTAATTTGAGTTTGGGTTAAAATCAGATGTTACTTCACTTTAGGTTACGCATGTGAAGCTGAACGTGACATGACTCCATTTGTTCCGTAAAGTAAAAAAAAAAAACTGCTGTTTGGTACACACGAACCCCATTCTCCTGGGTGAAAGTCCTGTGTTTGTTTGACCCATCCACCACCCCAAACTACCTCCTCATGATCAACTTGGTGCTCTTATACTGTGTCACCTCACTTCCTGCTTTGCTCTCATCATAATTACTACAGCCACTAGAGGGCGCCGCCACTAGAAACGTAAAGATTAGTCGTAATTGCTGCTTGAACACCTGACCAGTCGGAGTGTATTCAGCGGAGGACAGTCTCCCAACTTTCCATGTGTAGTCGAATGCAGAATATGAAATGTGCCTCTTACTGTAGATTATTGTCCAATTGTTCGGGGATCACCTGCTTTTTCAAGGCTTAAAGTCCAAGTAGGAGAACAGTGTTTTTTAAAGCTTGACCGAGCGAACTGTTGGTGTGCAATCATTAAAATATTCCATCCCCTGGACAGGACCATCCCCTGACAGACTAAATCAGGCCCAGGTGACCGTTTACAGCAGAGAGATCTGTAACAGACCTGAGGTGTTAAATGGAGAAATCAGTGAGACCATGATCTGTGCCGGAAAACTGCAGGGAGGAGTCGACTCATGTCAAGTTAGTCTGAATTTGTTCTCTACACACACATGCGCACACACACACACGCACACACACACACACACACACACACACACACACACACACACAAGCACACAAGCGCACAAGCGCACACGCACACACACACACACACACACGCACACACACACACACACACACCCGCACACACACACACACACACACACACACACACACACACACACACACACGCACACACACACACACACACACACACTAATCTGAGACATGTATTCCTCCTGTGTGCTGCAGGGCGACAGTGGAGGGCCCCTGGTGGTCAAGGAGGGAGATGTATGGTGGCTGGCAGGGGACACTAGCTGGGGAATTGGATGTGCTTTGAGGAACAAGCCAGGAGTCTACGGCAATGTTACCTACTTTATCCACTGGGTATATGAACAAATGCAGGTACAGTATGTTATTGCAATAGAGATGTAATTATCTGTATTCTGTAGAAATGGGATTCTAATTTCCCAAATGCATTGTTGCTCTCTTTCACAGTTGAAAGTTATTTTCAGCTTTCTGAGTAATAAAAAACACTAATAATGACTAATTGTTCACAGGTTCACATTTTTAATTCTATCTTTTTTTTTTTTATCTCCACAGAACGAGTGACAGAGTTCTCAGTAAACCTTAACTCAAACCTCTGTCTTTAATCAGCAGTACTTACTTTATGACACACTTTGCACTTTGAATCTGAAGCTCTGAGGAAACGTAATCATGGGGAGGATATAAAAAACAAAAAGATTGTACAAATTTAAACTGATGTATGATTTCATTTTTTTTATATTCTTGTTATTAATACAGATTGAATGTTTGTATTTGACCAAAATCAAGCTATTTATTTGTTGTAATAAAACACATTTTGCACAAAGAACTTTGTTTCAGTTTGACATTGTGTGACAAATGTCCTGTAGAGATAGTCAGAGAACATATTAAATAACTACTGCTTCCAATATCAAGAACTGTCTTTTAACACAGTTATGGCCGGATGTTATTCATCTTTTATGCGCGTCATATTTACGGACTATGACATGGGCATGCCTTCCTAGGTTGTTATCAGTATTGTAAAATTGTATTTTATTCTGCAATATAGGTTAGTCACTGTGTTGTTGTGGGATGTGTAGTTAAAAGTTATATGCTGACACACACAACCTTTGAGAAAGGTGTATCCTTAAACTATTTCCTCAATCTGTTTAAAGAAAACTATTTAGGTCCACTGTATTTTTTACTTTTTGTCACTGACTTGACAGAATGTGAAATGTACAACAGTACAGTGGTCTGGCCAGTCTACTAAAAGGTCCCACATCACATTAAGTTCTTGCCAGAGATTTTAGGTTGTACCAATCTCTAATTCAAAGGTGTTTGAGCTCAGTCACCTTTCATGGCTCCTACATTTTGGAATTGTTTCCTTCTGGACGTTTGGACACACTGTAAAAGAAATTGTAATTTTACTGAATTAGTTGTTTTAATTTTTTTTTTAATTCTTGTGTTTCAAAAAAACACAAAAATATAAAAAAGACTGAATATAAATATTCATCGTGAAAAGAAAAAATACCATCGCAAATGTATCAAAATTTCACAAATATTTATCTTATTTCATAGATTTAACTATTAAATTCTAGTTCAATACTGTAAATTATTAGATTATAGAGAAAATTAGTTATATCATACATTCAACATTAATAAGCCAAAAAATACAAACTACAACTACACAAGCTACAAACTATATTTTAATTGTGAAAAATTCTGTGTTTTTACAAATAAATTATATTTTTTTCAATTATTATTATATTGTTATTATTATTAAAAAACGACAGTGATGAACGATATCATTGGCATCACTTTCAGAGAGATTTGATGAATGATAGAAACACAGTCAGCCAATCAAAATCCATCTGAGTTTACAACATGACACGGAAGAGAGAGACACTGTGAAGAGATTTGTTCCACACAGGTGGTCAGTTGCATGTCGTGACTTTTCCACTGTATTTTTAAACATCAAAACTTTGAAAGTATTTTTCATGAAAGTATTTCATTGACTTCCTAACCAACAGACCTCAGTCTGTTAGGTTAGATAATCACACCTCCTCAACCATCACCCTGAACACTGGCGTACCACAGGGATGTGTGCTGAGCCCTCTCCTTTACTGCCTCTTCACCTACGACTGCACACTTGTACATGGCTCTAACACCATTGTCAAGTTTGCAGACGACACTACGGTGATTGGTCTCATCAGCAACAACGATGAGACGGCCTACAGGGAGGAGGTCCATATCTGTCTATATGGTTCATACTGAATATCCATATTTATTCAGTTTTTCTTATAATAACACACTGCATATATCTATATTATTTGTACTACTATTGTATTGTTATTGCTGCTACATTGCACATATCTGTATATGTTGTTCATACATTGTTCATATTACATAGCCATATTTATTCTGCTCTTATAAGTACTCTGCACAATGACAATAAAGTTGAATCTAATCTAATCTTAAAGGCTTTGAAAATGTCCACTTAAAGCTATATTTTAACTCTTTCAGGCTGCTCTAAAAACAAAACCTCCTGTTTAGCCAGACTCATTTCACCTCAGGGTGATAATACACAACCCCCAGACTGTCACTCGGGTAATATCGGGACATTCTGATGTAGGATTTAAAAATTAAAGGCTTTGAAAATGTCCAATTAATGCTATATTTTAACTCCTTTTCAGGCTGCTCTAAAAACAAAAAAAACTCCTGTTTAGCCAGACTCATTTCACCTCAGGGTGATAGTACACCACCCCCAGACTGTCACTTGGGTAATATCGCACCATTCTGATGTACAATGTTAAAATTAAAGGCTTTGAAAAAGTTTTTAAAATTAAAGCTATATTTTAACTCTTTTTCAGGCTGCTCTAAAAAAAAAAACTCCGGTTTAGCCAGACTCATTTTACTTCGGAGCAGTGGCAGCGCCAGGGAGGAGCTAGGTGGTGCTGTAGCTCCCCCTATAATAGCCATAGCCCCCGCCCAGCACCCCCAAGAAATGTCTGTAATTTTTTATATTTATATTTTAATGTCATGTTTGAATGGTCTTTTTCATGTTGTTAAAAATGGGAATTACATAATAATTAAAAAATATAAATTTTAGTCTAAAATAACATGAGACCCAAACAGGTGATCTTCTTTGGCCAATGGGCGCAGCGCCCGGTGAACCTTTGACCGTTTTGATAGCGAGTTTGGAAATTTAGCAAAGTAAAATACACCAAAATGGATCGTTTTTTGCTCCCTAAACGTCCACGTTCTGAGTCACAACCTGAAGGGAAACGAGATTGTGAAGGTGGAGACACACCGCTCGTTGTCACAGAGCCCCAGGACCAAGAAAATCCTGGGGATGAAGACGAAGGAGAATCGCCGGCGGCGGTTTCCATTGAGGATGCTAACGTTACGGTTTGTGCTGCAAGTGATATTAGCAACCATCCTCAAGAGGGCCCAAGAAGGCCAGTCCTTCAAAAATACCCCATACGGCAATTTGGGAATCAGCAGAGAAGTTTTAACAAAAGTTGGATGGATCAGTATTTATGATTGGATTACAGCGTGGCCAAAGATGCAGCATTTTGTTTTGCGTGTAGGCACTTTCTAAAACGAGGGCACGGATTTCATTTAGAGCCAACATTTACCAGCTACGGATTTAACAACTGGCGGAAAGCATCAGCATCTCTGAAGAGCCATCATGAAAGTATGGGGCACAAATTTGCAATGCAAGGATGGAGTGAGTTCAAGCAAAAAGAGACAAGCGGATCTAAAATAGCAAACATGCTTGATAAGGGACATTCTGCGTTAGTTATGGAGAACAGAAAATACATGAAAGCTGTGGTGGAGAGCCTGCGCTTCACAGCCTGCCAGGGGATCGCACATCGAGGCCACAGAGAGGGTGAGGAGTCACACAACTTGGGAAACTTTCATGAGCTGCTGCATGTCATTGCTAAGTTTGATCCAGCAGTGGACAAGAAGTTAGCTACTAACCCATCAAATGCCAAATACACTCACCATGATATTCAAAATGAGATATTTGCTGTGATGGCAGAAATGATAATGATAAGTGATGAGGTGAGAGATGCCGAGTGCTTTGTTTTGCATCTCATCATGTTTGAGGAATTATTTAGAACAACAAAGTTCATGTCAGATTGGCTACAGGCCCCCAATTTTGACCTTGTTGCGGCAGAGGATTTGGCCGATGACATGAAAACGCACTCTTTCTATCCAGTTATAGACAGGTTGATGGTTGAAATGAATCGGCGCTTTTCAACAGAGACAAATTATGTACTGAGAGGTGTGCCAACTCTCAGCCCAAAACACACATCGTTTTTGGACAAACAACTTCTGCTGCCCATGGCCCGACACTATGGTGTCAGTGAGGAAAACCTGTCAGCAGAGCTCTACCAGGTGTGGCGGCTTCTACAAAGGAAGGAAGAACAAGGATATGCCATCCACAGCACACAGGAGTTCCTATCCTTAATGCGGCCATATAAAGATGCATTTATGGACCTGTACAAGTTAATATGCATAGCCCTGACACTTCCTGTCACATCAGTGAGCTGTGAACGCAGTTTTTCTTGCCTAGGCCGTGTAAAAAACTACCTGAGGAACAGCAGTGGAGACACCAGGACCAGTAATCTGGCACTTTTGGCTATAAACACGGAGAGAACGAGGACCCTTGACTGCGACAACATCATTGATGCCTTCGCACTCAATCACAGCAACAGACGTATTGTTTTTGTTGTGAAGACGTCTATGGTAAGTGCTTGATTTTCCCCTCGGTTGGCCATTACAAATTTAATTAATTTGGTGGTTGAAGCACAAATCTTGGCTCTTCATAGTTACATCTATGATGCTCCAACAATAGGAACACTGCTGATTCATCATTGGACTAGTGTTGGTAACTGGCTGTGTGATTTTGTGATCTGAGCATTTTAGGCCGAAGCGTGCACAGCGTCTGTTGCTTTTTGTTGCTGCTGTTTGCTGCTCCGTTGTATTCAGGGCTCGACTGTGACAGAATTGTGTGAAATATTATTTTCAGAGGTTTACATTGGCAGGCTTATGTATGTTGTATCTATAGCCCTTGTGTTGAATATTTTTACACACACACATATATATATATATATATATATATATATATATATATATATATGCTTATAGTCGCGGAACGAGTATAGTTAATGCGGGCGTGTACGCGTGTGTATATATGTACTAAGGGTGGTCTGATGCGACCTCCATAATGAAATGCCTCAAAATTCGAAGCACCTTCTTTTAAGTGTTGGGCATCCCCATAGCACCTGCAACAGAAAATCTCTGGAGCCGCCACTGCTTCGGAGTGATAGTACACAACCCCCAGACTGTCACTCGGGTAATTCATTTCTCTATAAATGCAATTAAAAGTAGGGTAGTTCATCCTGACAGGTAGTGAATATCTATCTATCTATACTGGATGAGCAAAGACTGCGCCTCACTACCTGTCTGGGTACATTTGGAGAGGGCAAGTTCACACCTTCCACTGCGGTCGGTCCTCCGCTCCCAACTCCCTCTGCCTACAATATCTGCAGGCGCATGCCCGACTGTATCCCTATCGCTTAAGATGTGGAGTCAGGTTAGGAAAAACTTTGGCTTACAGGGCACCTCCGTCTTGACCCCACTGCTTGGGAACCATGTCTTTGCACCTTCAGGTTCAGACCTGGCATTTAGGGCCTGGCACAGTAATGACATCGTCAGTGTCAAGGACCTATACAAGGATGGCATATTTGCGTCCTTCACAGAGCTCTCTTTCCTTTATGGTTTACCAAAGTCACACTTCTTTTGCTTTTTCCAGATTAGAGACTTTGTCAAGAAGACATTCCCCCACTTTCCAAACCGCCCCCCCGAAACCCTGACTGACTCCCTCCTGGTGATAGACCCCAATCGTAAGAAATGCGTTTCTGTATTGTACGATTCACTATGCTTGTCCTCCGCGAACCTTCGTATTTTGACAAAAGCTGCGTGGGAGGGAGATCTGAACATGACTATTAAGGACCAACAATGGGACCTTGCTCTGGCTATGGTTCACTCTTCCTCCATATGTGCTCGTCATGGCCTAATGCAATGCAAGTTCCTTCACAAAGTCCACTACACAAACGCAAAATTGTCTAAAATATAATCCACTGTCCGGGATGCCTGTGACAGGTGTAACCAGTCCCCTGCCAACCATACTCATATGTTCTGGTCCTGCCCTAAGTTAACAACCTTTTGGATCAGCATTTTTGACACCATGAGCAGAGCCTATGATCACATTATCCCCCCTAACCCTTTGTCAGCCATTTTTGGCATTTCCCATGACGCTGACCTCCCTGTTGCACTGAGGCAGGCCCTGGCGTTAATATCTCTGCTAGCCTGGAGACTGATCTTGCTCAACTGGAGACTCCCCCGCCCCACACACACGACCGTTGGATTAAAGAAGTGCTCAACAATTTGAAGCTTAGATCATCTCTGAAAGGCTTTATCTCAACATTCCTAGAGACATGGAACCCTTTCCTAGATTTAGTTGACTCCCTCAGCTTATTTCCCGACTATGAGGACTGAGTTCCTCCTAGACTGCTCCACTCAACCTCAGCTGCCCCTTTCCTTTTTTTTCTTTTTTCTTTTTCTTTCCACCTCTCTCTATTCCTGTATTTCTATTAATCTGTTTATGTACTTGTTTGTCTGTTTATTTTTTGTCTTTTGGATGTCGTGCGCCCTTGCTAGTGTGTGTCTGTCTGTGTGTATGGGTCGGTGTAGCCTATCCCAGTCTGGTTCGGACCTGATCTGGGTGGGTAGGGGCTTTGGGGGAAATTGACATGCTGTTTCAACTATGCTTCGTTCACCATTGCCTGTATAATGTATGTCATTTATTCTGAAATAAAAATAAAAATAGTAGTCAATTTGGACTACTACCTCTATAAATGTTTTTAAAAGTAGGGTAGCTTGTTTAGCCAGGTAGTGAATATCTATCAGGATGGACTACTTTCTCTTTAAATACAGTTAAAACAACCTAATTGGAATTAAAACTACCACTGCAATGATAGAACAGGATAGGAAAATTAGATGTGGACTACTAAATATCAGATCTCTGTCTTCTAAAGCAGTACTAGTAAACAAATTGATATCCGATAATCAAATTGATCTATTCTGTATTTCTGAAACATGGCTGGGCCATGAAGAATATGTCTAAATGAAGCGACTCCTCCCAGTCATATTAATACTCAAATTCCTAGAGGCTCAGGCCGAGGAGGGGGAGTTGCGGCCATATTTGATTCAAGCCTGTTAATTAATCCTAAACCTAAACTAAATTATAACTTTTTTGAAAGCCTTGTTCTTAATCTTCAACATCCAACATGGAAAAAAGTACAGCCAATTATATTTGTTGTTGTCTACGGAGCACCAGGTCCATATTTTGAATTTGTATCGGAATTCTCAGAGTTTTTATCATGTGTAGTCCTTAAATCAGACAAAGTACTTATTGTAGGTGATTTTAATATCCATGTGGACGTTGACAGCAATAGCCTTAGTACTGCTTTCAACTCACTACTAGATTCTATTGGTTTTAGTCAGAGCGTGCATGAGGCCACGC
Organism: Perca fluviatilis; assembly: GCF_010015445.1. NCBI lineage: Eukaryota > Metazoa > Chordata > Actinopteri > Perciformes > Percidae > Perca > Perca fluviatilis. Next base: position 30,670,351 of record NC_053127.1, on the reverse strand, counting down.
ACTGTTTTAACCACACCCTCGACCTTGTGCTGGCATATGGCATCAAAATTGAAGATGTTATAGTATTCCCGCAGAATCCTTTATTATCAGACCACTTCTTAATAACTTTCGAATTCTTAATACCCGTATGCAAAATTAGATTAAAGCTTCTACACTAGATGCCTATCTGACAGTGCTATAGCTAAATTTAAGGAAGCTATTCCAACAGCACTAAACTCATTACCGTGCTTTAATAAAACAGAGGACCTTTATGTTAACTTTAGTCCCTCTCAAATTGATAATTGTGTAGATGGTGCTACGGCCTGCCTGCGGACTACTTTAGACTCTGTTGCTCCCCTCAAAAAGAAGACGATGAAGCAAAAGAAACTAGCACCTTGGTATAACTCCCAAACTCGTAAATTGAGGCAAATCTCGCGAAAACTTGAAAGCAAATGGCGTTCCACCAAACTGGAAGAATCTCGTTTAGATTGGCAAGACAGTCTGAAAACCTATAGGAAGGCCCTAAGAAAGGCTAGATCAGACTATTATTCATCAATAATAGAAGAAAATAAGAAAAAAACAAGGTTTCTTTTCAGCACTGTAGCAAGGCTGACATATAGCCACAGCTCTACTGAGCCTTCTATTCCGATAGCTCTGAGTAGTGATGACTTCATGAGCTTCTTTAATGATAAAATAAAAACAATTAGAGATACTATTCATCACGTCTTGCCCTCAACTTCTAATGGTTCACCTTTAAATGACAGACTGCTAGAAAGAACGACTAGACCTGACATATACTTAAACTGCTTTTATCCTATAAACCCTCTACAATTAATGTTAAAGGTCTCTTCAGCAAAGCCATCTACCTGTCTCTTAGACCCCATCCCAACGAGGCTACTTAAAGAAGTGTTACCCGTGGTTAACACTTTGTTACTAGATATGGTCAATATGTCTCTATTAACAGGTTATGTACTGCAGTCATTTAAAGTAGCTGTGATAAAACCTCTCCTGAAAAAACCCACCCTCGATTATGACGTCTTAGCAAACTATAGACCTATATGTAACCTTCCCTTTCTCTCCAAGATCCTTGAGAAGGTAGTTGCCAATCAGTTATCTGATTTTCTACATAGCAATAGCTTATTTGAGGACTTTCAGTCAGGATTTAGAAAGCATCATAGCACAGAGACGGCACTGGTGAAAATTATTAACGACCTTCTAACTACTGCAGACAAAGGACTTGTTTCCGTACTTGTCTTATTAGATCTTAGTGCTGCATTTGACACTATTGACCATACCATCCTGTTACAGAGATTGGAACATTTAGTTGGCATTAAAGGAATCACTCTAAGCTGGTGTGAATCCTATTTCTCTGACCAATCTCCATTTGTTAATGTTAACAATAAATCCTCCAGGTACGTTAAAGTTAGCCATGGCGTTCCACAAGGCTCAGTGCTTGGACCAATTCTATTCTCCTTATATATGCTTCCTCTTGGTAATATTATTAGGAAACACTCAATTAACTTTCACTGTTATGCGAATGACACCCAATTATACTTATCAATCAAGCCAGATGAAACCAGTCAGTTAGCTAAACTTCAAGTATGCATTAAAGATATAAAATCATGGATGGCCTACAATTTTCTGATGTTAAACTCAAACAAAACTGAAGTTGTTGTGCTGGGCCCTAAAGACCTCCAAACCTCATTATCCGAAGATATAATTACTCTGGATGGTATTTCCCTGGCCTCCAGCACTACTGTTAGAAATCTAAGAGTTATTTTCGTTATTTTCACCTTCGTAACATTGCTAAAATTAGGAACATCCTGTCTCAAAATGATGCTGAAAAACTAGTGCATGTATTTGTTACTTCCAGGCTGGACTATTGTAATTCCCTACTGTCAGGTTGCTCAAATAAAACCCTTAAGACTCTCCAGCTGATCCAGAATGCTGCAGCGCGTGTTCTCACAAGAACTAAGAAAAGAGATCATATTTCTCCTGTATTAGCTTCTCTGCATTGGCTTCCTGTAAAATCCAGGATTGAATTTAAAATCCTTCTCCTGACCTACAAAGCTCTAAATGGTCAAGCACCATCATATCTAGAAGAGTTCCTAATACCTTATTGTCCCACTAGAGCACTGCGCTCCCAGAATGCAGAGTTACTTGTCGTTCCTAGAGTCTCTAAAAGTAGAATGGGAGCCAGAGCCTTCAGTTATCAGGCTCCTCTCCTATGGAACCAGCTCCCGATCTGGGTTCGGGGGCAGAAACTGTCACCGCATTTAAGAATGAACTTAAAACTCTCCTATTTGATAAAGCTTATAGTTAGGGAGTGAGGAGTTGCAGCGTCCGCCTAACCAGGCCCACATGCTTCTCTTCATAATTGTTAGATTAATAATATAAAAAAAGCAGAGGGAGGCAGGCCAGCACAGCCCGACCCGGCAGGGGAGAGTTCCAAGCCCGAACAGGCTACCTGTCCTTATGACCTGTCTCTCTTAGTTACGCTGTTATAGTTCTAGACTGCCGGGGGACTTCCTTTCATTGACACACTGAGCTGCTCTCTCCTCTCCCTTTCTATTACCATTTGTGTGCATCCCGTCCCAGAAATGCTTGTTATTAATCCTAGCTTCTGGGGAGTTTACTCCCCGGAGTTCTTATGTTTTTTCACCCAGCATATTTCCTTGGAGAACGTTGGCACCAAGATCCTGGTTGCAGCTGTTGCCGTGGTCCTGCTGCACTCCTTGCTAAGCTCTGCTGTGCCCTGCAATGTCATGCTGCATCCTGCTGAACCCTGCTGCTTCCTGCTACGTCCATCCATGCTCTGCTGGGCCACACTACATCCTGTAACGCCCTGCAGTGCACTGATATGACATGAACTACTACGACTGCCATTTGAAGTCACTGTTCCATTATTAATGTGACTATTACTGCCACTGTTCATCGCATCCCCAACCGGCACCGTCAGACACCGCCTACCAAGAGCCTGGGTCTGTCCCAGGTTTCTTCCCAAGATGGAGTTTTTCCTCGCCACTGTCGCACTGCTTGCTATTGAGGGAATTACTGTAATTGTTGGGGCTTTGTAAATTATAGAGTGTGGTCTAGACCTACTCTATCTGTAAAGTGTCTCGAGATAACTCTTGTTATGATTTGATACTATAAATAAAATTGAATTGAATTGAAATTAAAAGAAGGGTAGCGCATTCTGACAAGTAGGACATATTCATCAGAATGGACTACTTCAAATATGAATGTACTTAAAATTAAGGAAGCTTATTTTGTGAGGTAGGAAATATTAACCATCCCCAGACTGTCACTCGGGTAATATCGCACCATTCTGAAGTAGGATTTTTAAAATTAAAGGCTTTGAAAATGTCCAAGGAAAGCTATATTTTAATTTTTTTTCAGCCTGCTAATGCCATATTTTTACTCTTTTTCAGGCTTAAAACGAAACCTTCTGTTTAGACGGACTCATTTCACCTAAGAGTGATAGTACACCACCCCAGACTGTCACTCAGGTAATATTTGATAATTCTGATGTAGGATTTTTAAATGAATGGCTTTAAAAATGTCCAATTAAAGTTATATTTTAACTCTTTTTCGGGCTGATCAGAAAAAAAACCCAAAGCCTCCTGTTCAGACAGACTCATTTCTTTCTCATATTTTTGCCTTCTTTTTCCATTTTCCATTTGTCTTCTCCTTTTTGAGTGTTTTTGTCGCTTTGTTTTAGAACATACTGTGACAGACCCTAATCCACTCTAACCCTAATTTAACAGCTGGATGTCCAAGTTTGCTCCAAACTCTGTTGGGAGTACTTTAAAATAAACAACACGTGACTCATTGTCAAGTGTCTCATTTTGTTTCACAGAAGATTTCTATGAAGAGAAAGAGAGAACCATCCTGCAGTCAGTTTGAACATGATGGGTTATCCTTGGTGAACGGCAACATCTAGTGGTCGCATCGCAGGAAAGGAGCTTCACTTTCTGCAGAGAACAGAAACCGAAAGATTTCATTGATTCCACATCCCATTTTGATTCTGATTTGTAAAGCGGTTATGCCGTTCAATCTCCAAAAGGCCTGTGCTTTTTAAAGGGGATGGTTTTCTTCTTCAACAGACCCACAGCCTGGTTTGATTTCAGGTGTCTCATTTATGACTTGTTACTACTGGAAACATAGCAAACAGTTAGTTATTCTCATCGTGACAAACTTCTGCGTTATGTTGGAGTTTCTTCAAATGACACTGTGACAGAGAGATCTCTCTGTCGATCTGTTTATTCTGGTGACAAATGCACAACCAGCCCCTCTTCATCAGCTTAAGCGGCCACTCTTTAAGCTTTTAGGACATTTTCCCTCTTCCACTTTAACAGCAGAGGAATTGATTTGCAAACATCAGCCATCACTCAGTGCCAGCTGAGCTTCAGATGTGGTAATGACAAACCAGGGAGGAGTTAACATTTAGTATTCACTGGGATAGAGGTCAACACAACCCACCAAACAAGGCACGCTAAATCACACAGAAATATATATTAAATTAGGCTAAGAACCCTCTGCAATAACACACTTTGCATGATAGTAATTTTTTTATTAAAAACAGTGAAACTTGTGTGTTGTCAGCTTGTTAAATGTGAATATTTTCTAGTTTCTTCTGTCCTCTGTAACAGCATCTGAACATATTTGGGTAGTGAACAATACAAGACATTTGAGGATGTCATCTTGGGCTTTGCGAAACACTGATCTACAATTTAGAGACCAAACAACTCATCCATTCATTCAGACAATAATCCACACATTAATACATGATGAAAATAAATGTTCTAGTTGCAGCTCATTGAGAAGATTAAGTGGAAGATTCTTAACCTCTGGTGCAATGGTTCCTGCACACAATAAGTTAACATGATAACTTATAAAAACTTACTTTTACTACTACTTGAGTGCAGGAGAGGAAAGAAGCCTGAAAACCTATTCAGAGCCGACATTATGATTTAGATATTAACTTTTATTTTTATGAATGGTGCATAAATATATTGACATTGAGAGTAACGCTAGAGTCATTATAAACATGTAATATATATATATATATATATAGATAGTATAGTGGAGTTGTGTTAACTGGTCTTGGTACGTGGCGTATCGTCACACCCTTTTGACAATCTGCTGATTGATCAATAATTGCATCAGTTGGTAGAGCTGAGTCATTCAGTTTTTGTTTTCTAGCTGCTGAGTAATTGTGAATTTAAGTTGGATTCTGAGTAATATTTAGGCGTGTCATCCAGGCGCCTTCCAAAGGACAAGAAGGAAACAAATATGCTGTTTGATAGTTGCTCCTTATGTAACACAAACGAGAGAGAAACACAACAAAAGACATATAAATATATACATATTATATACAGCAAAACGATTAAAAAATGTATATATGTGATTGAAGGTTGTAGGTTCAAACCTGGTGAGCAGCATTGAATTCTAACTTCTAAAACCCAGAACCAAGAAGTCAAATATGATATGAAAGGTACACGTGTTGGGTTGAAACCTTCTTGCTAACAGAGCAAAATAAAATAAATACAGGAATATAATCACAGAAACAATAAATTAATCCACATTTGTATTTAACTTGTATTTAGTGCCATGTTTTTGGATGGAAACCATCTTTTATGTGCATTTTATGGCATGCAGGGGTGCAACTACCCAGTTTCAGAGGGATATGCAGCAACAATTTTGGTGCCCCCCCCCCCAAAAAAAAGAAAGTGTGCCGGACATCATAATGTATGGGCTTTAAAGAATAAAGGTTTAAAATATATCAGCGACATTAACGGTTGCACGGTTGCCCTTGACAACCAAATTGTGACAATTGGCAACCAAATCATCACCACTGGTTGATGTGATTTGAGTGTTGAGTGGCTTTCCATCTCAGTCTGCACTATTTTTCCCCCAAAAAGGACACAGTGAATAGGTTGGTCAACAGAACTTCAAACCATACTGGACATTTAGTTTTGTGTGATCTAACTAATAGAACTCCTACCTGATGTCATCACTGGTCTCATCTCTACTTGATGCCATCGCCGACCTCATGTCTGTCTCATTCACTCCTTGCCTGTGTTCTTCTCCACTAAGACATATTGTCAAACAGACATTATGTAATAGAGTTTTCATTAGTTTTTCCATATTAATAATAATGAATCTGTTGGTATCAAGTGGCTCCCCCTACACTTCCACCTAATGTTAGACCTACCTTTTGCCTTCCCTTATTTCCTGATCCACCATCCTCACACCTGAATGAAATGAACTGACTGTTAAATATAGCATCCTAAATTCAATTCTTAAATCAGCCTAGTGATGGCATCAGATAAGACAACTATTATGCAGTAAGATTGTGCTGCTGTTGAAATTACATTCACATTTTGTATTTTAAATATATATATACATATATAAAATATATATATATATATATATATATATATATATACATATTTTATATTTATTAAATTTTTTTCTTGTCATTTATTGTGCATGCTACCTTATATTTACCAGTTGTTAGTTTACCTTAATACAATTGAGATATGTCATGCATGGGATTGGTACCATGGGGTTTTTAACCAAAATGTAATGTAGCTATCAGCAGCATTGGTTTGCATTACGTTAGCAAACACCAGCCAGTCTGTTAACATGAATATTTGCAACCCTCCAATATTGGCAAATCTATGCAGGATTCCATGGTAAACCAGGGTTATTGCATTAGTTATGTTTTCCAGATTCTTGTCATTTATTGTATATGCTACCTTCTATTTACCAGTTTTCAGCTCAGCAACCTCGGTGTTGCATATTCTAAGCTAGCCGTAAACCCCCATTTGGCTGCTACGTTCCCAGGGTTAGCAAACGCTAGCTGGCCTGTTATCATGAATATTTGCAAGCCTCCAAGCACAGTACCTCACACTTGAAATCCTATCTGTTGCTTTTCACCATCCACTTATTTAACTGCTGTCGCATCCCTTGACATGCCATCTCCTTTTCCCTCTTTCTTTTTCTATTTTTAGTCCCCGACAGCTGTTTTGCTTTATACATCTTTTTCCATAGATGACAACTCACTACTTCTACACTCGTACCTGCTCGCTCTGTGCTCACGGCGCCCCAAACCCCCCCTCCCTCTTCTATGTCAACATTCTATGATGGAATCTTATGAGACAGGGCGCTTACTCTAGGATGTTAGTCCTCTAAAATGTTATTTAATAACATTGAGGAAATGCAGAAATGATTTAGAAATGCACAACAGCAGCTACATATAGAAAATACCCCAAATATTATATATACTGTATATTTTTTTTGTTATAATTTTTTACCAATATTTTGGCACCCCCCATGGTACTGCGCCCCTATGCGCCGCATATAACGCATACCCACTTTTCGTGCCACTGATGGCATGTACAGTCTTTTCAACGTACTATACTATTACTTTTTATTAACTTTTACGACATACTATAATATGTCTTTTATCCCGTTTTTTCAACATACTATACTGTGACTTTTTAAATATACTGTACTAAGTCAGATAGCTCAGGGAGATTAGAGAGTGATTGGGAGACTGAAAGTTTTGTGTTGGAACCTTATATGTTGCAGTGAGAAGAAGACAAACATGTCAGAAACAGACCAATTTATCAGGTCAGATAGCTAAGTGGTTTAAGACAATGACTACGTTTACAAGCAGCCAATAACCCGTTCAAAACCGGAATATTAGCAATAATCCGGTCGCGCACGGCCATGTAAACACCGTCAAAAACACGAATATGCTCATATTCCTGTTTTTAAAAACCCGAATATGATCCCTGGGTTACCCCTTTTCTAACCCAAAATTTTTGTCATGTAAACGCGTATCGGCATATCCCCATCAAAAGGAACATTGATTTGTGTTCTGCGCATGTTCTATTCGCAAGGAATCTTGGTCTTTTGAGTAGAGGAACTTCTTGTATGCGCCAGAAAACCTGTGCGCAGTATACCGGAAGTAAACAAGAAGTAGAGGTAAACATGGCGAGACGCAGCACGCCACCACACTTTTGGAGCGAAGAGGAAACCAATTTCTTTATTAGTGTGGTGAAAACCATGAATATAATGGGCCCTATCTTGCACTCAGCGCAATTGCCTTTGTACACCGACGCATGTATCGTTCCTATTTTGCACCCGACGCACAGCGGACTTTTCCCTCCACAGACGCACGTTGGTAAATTAGGGAATGATTTTGCGCTCCAGGGGGCGGTTCAGCGAAAAGAGGAGGCGTGTTCTGGCGCAAACGTTACGTGGTCTTATTTTGCAGTTTCAGAAAACAATTCCGCCACTGACCAGGAAAAACCTGGTCTAAAGTCAGCGGCGCTAGTCTAAAGTCTGTAGCGCGTTATTCAGATGCTATTTTAGGGACGAATGCTTGGCCATAATGTAGCGTGTGCACAACGCGCACTTCTCTCATCTACAGCAGTTCCCATTTTTGAAAACCATACATAATTACAAAGAAAAATATTACTGAAAATGCGCTTCAGGTGTTTGGATAGGTCAGGAGGCACTTTACAGTACAATCCTCAAAAAGTCGCAGCATTCTTTGTGGCTTGTTGTGTTTTACACAACATTTCCGTGAATCATGGATGTGTTGATGACATAAATGAGGAAATATTAGAGGTCTTAAGGAGACGTGATGTTGAACTACGGTGGGATTGGACACTCCGGCGGAATCTGGTCCGGGAGTAATGCGCGATGCGCTCCTGATGGAGCGGGTGGACGGAGATGGAGTGGGGGGAGGAGGAAGGGGCACAACAGGTGCAGGTGGTGCATTTGGAAGCCCACGCTGCATGGCTCCAGCAATCCTCTCCAGACTTGAGGAGATACGCCCGAGAGGAGCAGCAACATCGCCACCCGGCCAAGACGGGCATTTATTACTTTGCCGCATCCCGGACAGCTCCCGCTGGCGTGCGCCAGGCAAATCCGCTACTAGCCATAAAATACCGCCATGGAACAAGCGCGCCTGCTCTTAAAGGGAATGTGAGATGACGCTCTGATTGGTTCTTTTCACGTTACGCCCAAACCACACCTAGCTACTTCAGACCAACCCATTTAAGATTTGCGTCGGGCGCAAGAGTCATTTATCCCGCCGGTATAATAGCAACAGCGCCCGAGATCCGCCCACAAAGCTACTTCCGTTTGGCATTTCATACTTGCGTTTCAGATCGTTAAAATAGGGCCCAATGTCTTTTGTTGACGGCAGAAAGTATCGAGATAGTGAGATTTATAAGAAGATGACCAAAAAGTTATTGCGTCTTAAGGTTGTCCGTACGTCCAGACACTAACCGTGTGTCGCCTTTTACATCAGGATATTGCCAATTGATTACAAATGCCATGTATACAGGAGTAACTCTCTCTGCTCACGCATGTAAACGGGTTATTCCGAATGTTTCAGAAACCCGAATAGTGACCTTAACCCGACCATAACCCGAAAATTGACAGCTTGTAAACGTAGTCATTGATTTCCAGCTGCTGGAACCCTAACCCTGCAGAGATCTGAGGAGCAGTTAACCATAGTCTTCATAAACCCACCGGAGTTTACAACGCCAACACAAAGGAAGAGGAAGGTGACGGATATCTGGCCCAAATGAGGGACATCCAGCAGCACCGGAGCAATCCTGGAAGTGGAACGTCATGGATATAGACTGTTGTTATGTTATGATTGCCGTTTTCTGCCCCTGTGAAGCACTTTTGTCACTCTTTTGTAATTCATAAAACTAATTTAAAGCATTATTTAAAGTATGTTTTAAACACATGCGGTTAGTTTCATACAGTTTTTAAACGAGGTTAGGAGATGTTTTGACAATCCTTTTTACTTAAACTTGAGATCCACCCCCCCTTCCAGTATCTGTAGCCCCGCCCCCTCTCAGTATCAGTAGCCCTACTTCTCCGTAGCGCCGCCCCTATAGGCCTCTGTAGCCCTGCCCCTCCCAGCCCCCTTAGCTCAGACAGCAGCTGAGACCAGCAGCTGTAAAACAGACAAACATTTCCACTTCTCCCTCCGTGAGTTACCAGATTATTGGGACCAAATCCTGAGCTGCTGAGCGGTGAAACTCGGGAGAGACTAACAGAGACAGTTCCGGTGAGTCTGACTGTTGGTGTCCAGTTTAAACAACAGGTTGAGTTCAATCAGCAATCAGCTCATTAATCAATCAGTGTAACCTGCTCATTGTGGTTCAGTCCTTCACCTGTCTTCTGCAGTTTGTGTTAAAATAGTGTATGAAAAACTAAAAACGAAACCCTTTATTTAGCAAGAATAATTTCATGTCAGGGTGATAGTATACACATCACAGACACACCCTGGTGGCCCTGACCCACGCGTTCCCCATGTGCAGCGTGCTCAGCAGCACCACGTTCTTGTTCCTCTTGGGCACGTAGGACACCAGAGTGACGGTGGACGTGAAGGCGAACCTGGACGAGAAGACCGCACGGCCCTTGGTGTTGAGCAATGCGCGCGGCAGCTCGGGCTTGTTTTTGCGCATCGTGCCCACCACGGTGAGGCGCCTCTCGATGAGCAGCCGCCGGGCCAGCTTGTAGGAGGTGAAAAAGTTGTTGCACGTCACGTTGCGTGGACCCCGCAGGTCGTCGATCACGTCCAGCACCATGCAGGTGCCCTGATTCCTCTCGGGCTTGCCGCTTGCCGAATTGCCCGTGTACATCTGCATGTTCCATGCGTAGATGGACACGGCGTCGCAGGCCACCCACGTCCATATTTGGACATTTGGGGGCACTGCAAATTGAGGCACTTTAGCAATAGAATGGTCAAAGGCACTTTAGCAATAGAATGGTCAAAGGCACTTTAGCAATAGAATGGTCTATACCTTGATTTCTCTTGATCTGGGTTTTCTGGGCATCAATGGGACGCTGAAGATCTTTCGTATGTGAATCAGGTTTCGATTTCAACGGGGAGCCATAGTTGGCCATTTGGGGGCACTGCAAAGTGAGGCACTTTAACAATAGAATGGTCAAAGGCACTTTAGCAATAGAATGGTCAAAACCTTGATTTCTCTGGATCTGGGTTTTCCCCATAATTACGGGGAAGATATGGACATGCTAGGCTTCAATGGGACAATGAAGATCTGTAGTATGTGAATCAGGTTTTGATTTCAATGGGGACCCATATTTGGCCATTTGGGGGCTCTGCAAATTGAGGCATTTTAGCAATAGAATGGTCAAAGGCATTTTAGCAATATCATCAACGTTTTATTCCAGACACAGACATGACATACCTTAAAAACAAATTGAAACATATACAAAGAAATAAAAGCCAGAAGAAACAACAATCCTACATTTCTATAAAAGACACTTATACCAGTGTTTCTATCTGTAATGTAGTGACCCAGATATTTAATTTTATTACAGACATTCATCACTTCTCCTGATAGATACAAGTCTGGACAAATGTCTTTGTCCATTTTTGTCCTACATATCAAGACAGCACTCTTTTTACCATTATACAACACATCATATTTCACCCCATATTCAGAGCAGATATTCAGTAGCAGCTGAAAACCAGCACTGCTGGGAGAGAAAACGGCCAAATCATCAGCATACATGAGATGATTTACCAAAGCGTTACCAATCATACAGCCTGTCTTTCATCTTGTCAATTGGTTGGATAACTCATCCATGTACACGTTGAAGAGTGCTGGTGAGAGTAGCCACCGCTGAAGTACCCCATTACTTACCCCAAAGGAGGCAGAGATGGTATTACCCCATTTAACCTGCAAATTCTGGTTGGCATACCAGTAAGCCAGATTTCTTATAATACTGTCAGGTGCACCCCTTTGGCTCAGATTTTCAAATAGCTTATAATGATTGACTCTATCAAAGGCCTTGGAAGCATCAATGAACCCAACTAGCATATATGAATTCTGCCTTATGTACCCCAGTGTTGCCTCCTTCAAGGCATAAATACACAAATCAGTACCAAGCTTAGCTTTAAAGCCAAATTGATTGTCAGTGGTACCAATATAAGGACATAGACGATCAAGCAGAATTCTTTCCAGTACTTTAGATATCACACTGGCTAGGGCTATTGGCCTATTTATCCAAACTCCCAACCTTGCCAGCTTTGTCCTTGATGCCAGGCACAAGAGTAACAGACAACATAGATTCAGGTAGCATGCCATGGGTCATAAATCCAGAAAAGCAAATAGCAAGCAGTACTGCCACCAAACTTAAGGTGCTCTGCTGTAATGTGGTCTGGCCCACTCACTTTCTTATCCGATAATTGTGCTATGGCCTGGCAGACTTCACTGAAGGTGAGTATCTCTGGATTACTGTTGACAATATTTGCCACTTTGTAGGAGTCACTTTTAACACAGTTAAATAAGGCAGAATAGTGTTGCCTCCACAGCTCCGCTACAGTATCTCACAAAAGTGAGTACACCCCTCACATTTTAGTAAATATTTCATTGTATCTTTTAATGGGACAACACTGAAGAAATTACACTTTGCTACAATATAAATTATTAAGTGTACAGCTTGTATAACAGTGTAAATGTGCAGTCTCCTCAAAATAACTCAACATACAGCCATTAATGTCTAAACTGCTGGCAACAAAAGTCAGTACACCCCTATGTTAAATTCCCATAGAGGCAGGCATATTTTTATTTTTAAAGGCCAGTTATTTCATGGATCCAGGATACTATGCATCCTGATAAAGTTCCCTTGGCTTTTGGAATTAAAATAGCCCCACATCACCACATACCTTTCACCATACCTAGAGATTGGCATGGTTTTATGTCAGTTAGCCTAATAGCTAGTTTGATTTGCATTGAGAGATGATTTTATGGAAAGTACTCCATGCACTGATGTGCTGAGAAAACGTAGGCTAGATAAGACTTAGATTTGGTTTGTACAGTGTAGAAAATAACTGTTATCCAATGATACTTACTTTATTGATGGGATAAGGAAATGTAAAAAAGGAAAATAATAAAAATGACAGAAATAAAAAAGGTACAAGAAATGTGTGTTGCAATTAATCTGCAGAGCAGACAAAATAATCACAATATTAGAATTACATATGATAATAATATAATAAATTGGATCACAAAAATTACAATAGTATATAATTGCAGCTGTGCCAACACTGCATGAGCTCTAGTTGCAATATCAACAAACCTGTCCTTTATGCTTTAGTTGAACTTGTCTTTAAGTTCTGTGCTTGTATCTATCACCTTCTCTATTTACCAGCGTCACAAACACGACTTTGTCCTGGTTCAGTTATGATAAAGTTTTAAGAAACCGGATTCACTCCAAACATCCAAAAGAGAAAGCAACTTATGCTGTTGTTAGAAACTCAATCTGTACAAATTTTGTTTTAGGCGGTTGGTCCTTCTGCATAAACTAACCGAGGTCTGACCATAAACAGTAAAGAAAAAAGGGTCTGACCGACTAGCTAGATCAATGCAGGTGCCTGACTATCCGAATACTACACGTATAAATTCCAGGGCGGCTATTCTTCACCCCATCCGTAATATGGTTTAGACTAGCCTAATCAAGGAACTCATAACAGGCTACACATGAATTTGCATTGCATCTGCATTTCGATACATGTTAAAAGAATGCTGGCTGTCTTTAAGTAGGCTGTTGTTTTCATAACCCAAACCTGCTAGATTAGCTAGAAATTGGCTAGACTACAGCAGAGTACCTACGGCTAACATGAATTTCTGAGACAAAGTTTGCATTATTGCAATTACAGTGCGGGAATAGCCTAAAGAAGAAAGGTGATGTAAAGAAATAAATAACACTGGCTTGAGATACATACCGATCTGTAGACGGTGATCCTCGCAATGACTGGAAAACCCGCGGAATTCTGGGATGCGCGCAAGGAAGTGTGACGTGACGGCAACCGACTCTTCTGATTTAACATTCATTTCTTTATCGTGTTTTGTTTTTGTTGTTTGTATATGTCTATCTGTCAATTCCCAGTTTACAGTAAAAAATAAATTGTAAATTAGTCCAAATATTATTTAAACTAAGGGGTGGCTGTAGGGTGAGGGATGGAGTGGCGGGGAATTTGGTTGATCAAGCCTGCCTCTAGTGATCCAGTTATCCGTGTGTCCACCACGGAAGACCCCGTGGCGCTGTCACAGAATTTCATAATAAGTAAAAGGCTACAAACCGATCAGGGGAGATAGGTTGACAGGTTAAATAGGCTACACTGCATCGCAAACACAGACGACTTGAATACTTAAAATGTCAAAATCAGCAATGGGCATTAATCATCGTCCAGTGAAGGTGAAACAATATGTTGGGAACACTGAATATTACGTGGTACCGTCACGGAACAGGGTGACCAGAAGTTATCATAGTGATCAAACGACAGAACAATGCCATATCAAGTCAAAATCACTCATCCATGATAAAAAAAACATTTAAAGTTAAGTACTTTTTTAATGTAAACCCAGAATATTTAAAGCAATATGTTTCCAAGTTATAAAACAACATCAATTGGGGGAGCGCAGGTTGCGGGAGCGTAGATGTTGGAACAGGGAATCCGTGTGTGGACCACGGATTATGCCTGTCATTGACTTACATAGGCATCCATTCCGTGGGCCCATTACGGATTTTTCGACGATTCCATGAAACTGCCACATATTTTGAGTTAAGGGGCCGTGTTCATTTCACAGAATTCTGTGAGACCAGGTTGTCAGTGAACCTTAGTTGGGTTGGATGAAACAATTGTGGTAGAGAGGATAATAATAATTAAGATAAATGCATCATCTTTTATAATTATCTTATTCTAAGCCTTCTCTTTTTCAAATGTCCCCTCCTCTCTCCTCTCCCCCTCTTTGATCTCTCTCCGTCAGCTTGGCTGTCTAATCACGGCTCATAGAGGTTGGCTCACTAAATGGCAAATGCTCAATCCCAGAGCCTGCATCTGCTACGTGTTTGTACCAATTAACAGAGCCATGACACTGCACTGACACCTCTTCAATTGGTTAACAGATGCCACAATTAGCCACTCATTTGAACAGCTGCCTGCTTAGTGAGAAGACCCTTGGTGCATCATCTCCAACTGTGAGTACCGCCTTTTTAATCTATTTGCCTTTTTTCTTGTTGCCTCTCAAATGAGGCATGGGAGGTCCAGGGAACCCTGGTGTGTTACCACATCCCTAAATTGGCTCTCCAAACTTACTATTTCAGCTAAGGTGTAGCTGTAAAGTTGCATGGTAAAATGCACCGCAGACATGAAAGTGCAGGTGCTTAGTGGTCTTGCATTTGATCACATTTGGCTCATCTCCGCTGTGCTGTAGCCTGGCTCCGCCCTCCTACATACTTTCACTCAATTTTCATTTTCCTTCAGTACTCCGTCTTGGTTTTCGGTATATTCTTGGGTTTTCTCCAACCAAATATTTGGCGGTCTAATCAGCGAACAGAGGGAGTGGCTGAGAATGATGATGGTGAGGTTCGGTAACCTTCGGTGAGTTCCGTAATGGCAGCGGAGAAAGATGCGAGTGAAGCCATTCGGGCCGTTGTGGCAATGCTGCCAAATAAGTTAAAGTAAGAACAAGCTTTGCTGAGTTGTGTTGGTGGCCATGATGTTGTGGTCCTCCTCCCCACGGGGTTCAGGAAAAGTTTGATTTTCCAGCTTGCTCTGTTAGTGGTGAACATTAGGTTTGGTTATGGCAGATCCAGAGTGGCTCTGGGCAGATCCAATAGTTTTAAACTTCAACAGAGTACCCGCCTTCAAGGAAGTTAACACTTGTCAATGGAGAGTGGCCAGACTCTCTGTTCAAATGAAATGTACGAGAGTCTGGTAGACCAGACTAGCTGTGCAGTGTTTCTGTTGGTGAAAACAGGTTCTGTGAATTGTACCCAATTTCAGCCTGGCTCACGACATGATACTAAACCCAACCGTTCAGTGGAAGAACCTGTAGCACACATCGTCCACACACCACCCTTTCTCACCTGGAAAACATAGATACATATGTGAGATTGCTGTTGACTACAGCATTAAACACCAGTTAAGTGTCCCATGCACCACTGACTGTAGCATAACAGTGATCCAAAATATTATTCTCTCTGGATGGGCATTTAATAAACTGTCTGTATTTGAGGAGTTAAAGTGATGGTTCAGAGTAATTTTACCCTAGGGTCCTTTGCACCATGACCTCGAGCCAAACACTCCCCCAGAAGCTTTTTTCACCTGGGTCTAACATTGGGAGAATTAGCGTAGAGTAGCGTTATCAGCTGAATAGCTTAGCGCAGGGCTAATGGATCCGAAGTGTCTCTTAACATTACCCCACTAATAATGCCCGAAATGATACCAAAGGTCTACAGTAGTACAAATAGGTTATGCACTCATAAAATGATGGATTGTAAAGTTTGTAAGTACACCAGAAGTTTATGTAAATAACACTTACCTGCTCTCTTCTGCTCTCTGCTGCTGCTGTTGTTGCTGCTGTAAGACGAGTGCTTAGGGCCGTCTACAAATTACAACACCAAAAAGAGATGCAACAAAAATATTTTTTAATTCAACTTATTTTTTAAAGTAAGTGCTGTAGAATAACTAGCAGGAGACAAGTTATAATTGAGGTAAGTTTGGAGACATTACCTTGTTTAATCATTAAATTAATAAATATTTTCGGTGTTGTAATTTGTAGACGGCCCTAAGCCTTACTGCCCGGTAGTAACAGCAGCAGCAGCAGAGACGAGAAGCCAGCAGGCAAGTGTTATTTACATAAACTTCTGGTGTACTTACAAACTTTACAATCCATCGTTTTATGAGTGCATAACCTATTTGTACTACTGTAGACGTTTGGTATCATTTCGGGCATTATTAGTGGGGTAATGTTAAGAGACACTTCGGATCCATTAGCCCCTGCGCTAAGCTATTCAGCTGATAACGCTACTCTACGCTAACTCTCCCAATGTTCGACCCAGGTGAAAAAAGCTTCTGGGGGAGTGTTTGGCTCGAGGTCATGGTGCAAAGGACCCTAGGGTGAAATTACTCCGAACCATCACTTTAATGGCTAAAATTACCTTTTGTTAAAGTCACTGAGGACAATAGCTAAGGAGTTCGGTTAGTCTTATCCAAACACAGTATCTGTTAGGCGAGCGTGCGCTGTGCATTATGCACTTTGGCCTGCGGTGCTGTGAACCCCAGCCAGTATAAATAAATCAAAGTCATCAGGGGAGTAGAAGGGTTTGCAGTTTAAAAAGAAAGTTTCCAGATCAGGAGAACAGTGCTGTTGAATCACTGTTACATCCTTGCACCAACCAATGTTAGTACAAAAACAAATTCCTCCACCCTTCGTTTTGCTGGAGAGCTCGGTGTCACGATCCACTCTGATACCTGATCGCTACCGGACTCAGATCCACCAAGCCATGTCTCCCTGAAGCACAAAATGTAAAATGTCTGTAAAAGTCTCTATTTTTCCCCACCAGTAGTTGGAGTTTGTCTAGTTTGTTGCACAGTGAACATACTTTGGAAAGGAATATCCCAGGTAAAGGTATGCAAAATCAGCACTGGCGGAGATGAACAAGAGCACCGGTCCGTTTTAGTTTGTTTTCCTCTCCTCTGGCGTTTCACTGCATGGGCAAAGGTGTGCACATTATACTTATTGCAACTTAACTGAGTATGTACAGTACGACCTTGTTCTGTAGTGCTGCTGGTCAGCCCACACACACTGTAGCCACTGTTTTTTTAACTGTCAAATAATATCTTCACATGTGATCACAACAGTCATCCATCTCATCACAAACGTGATTAAATTAATATTAGTGCTGTCAAACGATTAAAATATTAAATCGCGATTAATCGCATTAATGTCATAGTTAACTCACGATTAATCGCAATTAATCACACATTTTTATCTATTCTAAATGTCCCTTGATTTCTTTTTGTCCCATTATATTTTTTTCATTTTAATGCTCTTATCAACATGGAAAAGTGGATCGGCTTGCTTTGTGCAAATGTTTTTTTTTATTGAAAACAACATTGGCATATACGTAGTGTTCAATTTCACACTAACATTCTCACTTTGAACTAATAATCTGTGACATAACGTAACACTGTTACCTCCATTTTCCACTGCAGATAGTATTGCCTCATGCCTGAGGCGAGTGTGGCTGGTCGTCATAGCGACTATGGTTTCCCTCGACTCATTTCCTGGTTCTCGTTCTCCATAACCAACGTAAAATCAAGGAGAGGGTTTACTTTTCCTGCTCCAGATTTCCCACCGTGGTCAGAAAGAACAGAGGAGACACTTTGTTTCTCTCACTGACTCTAGAGTCACTACTCGCTCGGAAGCTAATCGCCATGACGAGCCTACTAGCTACGCGGCTCGCAAGCCCAAACAAGTGTGTGCGGCCGCGGCGTGTGTCTGTTTTGTTTCCGGTCTGTGAAATTACGAATCCCACTATGGCCACGCCAAGACCTGCCCTTCAATCACTACTATTGGCCAGGTGTCCAAGGTAACGTAACTCCATTTGTTCAGGTCCTATCCCCTGACAAATCCGCTATCCTAACCACTTGAGGTGAAATGCCTAACTCCAACCAATCGAGCTGCTTCGTAGGGCGGGTCTTGGCGTGGCCATAGTGGGATTCGTAATTTTGCTTCCGGTCTAGCTAGATCCAAAAGAACGTTAATCCTTTAACTGTCTATACGTTAATCACGCGATAAAAAAATTGTCGGCGTTAAAATGGGTTTGCGTTAACGCCGTTAATAACGCGTTAAACTGACAGCCCTAATTAATATACATTCTTTTAGAGCTGAAATGATGAGTTGATTAGGTTAGAGTGCTTAAAATGTCAGAATTGAGAATTGTTTTGTGGATAAGTGTGGTGTGAAAGCAAACTATTTGCTTAAATAAGAACAGTTTTTTGAATTAAACTATTTATTTTTTACAAATAGTGTTGTCCCAATTTTCAATACTCAGTGAGCTGCAATCCCGCCATGGTCAACATAATTTGAAATGTCTATGTTTTTTGTTTTTATTCATAGAAATGTCAGCCAAAAGACATTTTCTTAGTCAAAAGTTTAAACTATGTGCTGCTGTGAAAAGCAGCCAATTATTAAAGAGGAAACCGTGTCATTAAGTATGAACCATGGTGGGTGACGTGTAACAACAAAATGACAGCACTGTTACTAGGAGCTAAGTGCTAATCTTGGAAGAGGAATAACTGAATTCTCAAAGAATATTTAAGTAAAAAAAAAAAGAAGAGGCTTACTGGTGTGGTTCTTCCCTAGTTCTCACCAACACTGTCAGTGTGCGAATTTGAGATTTGTGTACGTGGAATTGTGTGCACGTGTGCGTGAGGGTGATAGAGTGTGCGTTTGTGCACACCTAAGCCTCAGACTGTGCATGCACACTCACAATCTGCTGAGTGTGTGTGAGCATATACTGTAATCCTGCCTGTGTGTGCATGGATCAAAACCACATGTGTCATTTTTGCACAAAGAGTATGATCAATGCAACGTTCTTCGGCAGCCAATGAGGAAAGAGCCCTTGTTACTGGGCAGTTATGTGTTTATCCCCCCCTGTTCTTTTCGTGAGGTTGATGTCACACGTCAAGCCTCATAGACTCTCAGATCAGCATGAGTCTTTACGACACACCAGGGTCCTGCGGTTGTGATGAACATCAGCACTCTCACTGGTTTTGTAGGTCAACCAGTATTGAGCAACGGGTGCAACCCAGCTCACAACACATGTACCTATGTGCACAGCTTTCATATACAGAGCAGAGGTCACATTGGAAACTCGATTCACAAAAGGCAGGGATATTGGCTGGAGTTGGTGAAGAAAACATTTCCATTGATTTTTTTTTTTTTGACAATAAGCTGCAAGTCTAATTTCTCCTAATCCATTGTAAACAAGTAAACTCAGCACCTTTTGCTTGTGAAATACAGTTTCCTCACCTTTTTATGCTGACATATCCTACATCTATCATGACATGTCTATCAAGGAAAGAAAAACAACAATTCTGAAAAGGCATCATTAGCTTTTGGTTAATATGGGTGGATCACATATGATTAGCACTGATGCGAGATCACAGTTTATCCACATTTTTACTTACCATATTTGCATGTACTACTCACTGTACATTATAAGAAGATTTTGGCTGAGATACACATTGCCACTAGTGGAAGAAATATTGACATGGTTTTGCTTAAGTAAAAATATGTATAGTATTAGCACACGCTTTTTTAACACAGTGATGAAAAGCAGGTGCATATCTGTCGTGGTGTGAAGTTATGGAACACATTATCAGATAAATTAAACTATATTAGGAATGTCTTCAAATTTAGAAAAGGGTTCAAATACATGACACTAGATAAGTTTAGACATTGAGTAGTATTATTCTATGAGAATGTTGATAATGACGATGATGATAAACATTATTATCATTATGGTTATCATCATTATTTAGGATATTATTCACGTTATGGTGGCAATGTGCTGTACATAGGTACTGACCCTTATGGGTATATGTAGGCGTGTATGTACTGTATGTATGTATGTATGTATGTATATATGTAGGTAAGTATATACATGCATATGCAAACACACTGTATGTACACTGTAAAAAATGGCTGTGAAATCTACAGTTATTTACTGTAGATTTCCCAGTAACATTACTGTATAACATTTTTACAGTAGAATATTGTAAAGTTTACAGTAAGGCCTAAAAAATCACAGTAGTCGTTGCATTATAGTTGACATCACAGTAGTCAAAGCATTACTGTAAAAAAATCACAATTAGCCACTATACTACTGTAAATAGTAAAGTTAATTACTGTAATTTTTTTTATCATATCTTTCTTTGTACCCCTTTTACATGGACGGCCCCAGATTATTGTTTCATTACCGGAATATGATATAAATACTCGATGGTGAGCTTTAAGTAAAAGTGTAATATTAATAAATTAAAATGTTTCATGTACTTGTACTCTGATGCACCTGGAGCTTTCTATTCCATATTTTTAAGAATTCGCATAAGATTCCGAAGAATATTTTTTTGTTTGTTTGTTTGTTTTGTGACTGTAAATGGGCATTTGGGTGTAAATGGGTGTTAACAGGAAATGAAAATATTTGATAAGCCTTATCTTAAACTTTCCAAAGCCTCCCTGACATGGTCTAAAAATATATGCTTCATAAACACATCTTTTTTTGAGATATCATCCTCAGATTTTAAATGAAGCATGACCTTTGGTTATAAGTTGCAATAGTACATTCACATAATTATGTATATTAATATTAAAATATTAATATTTTTTATACATTTAATAAATATATTCTTAATATTTGTTGTTTTAATTTTTGAGCTTATATATCTCAATATTAATAACATCTGATTAATTTTGAGTTTTTTGGACTTGAGCCAAAACTCCCAAGCATTCTAAATATGTTGGTTATGTGTCTATTCAGAATGACTTATGAGCAGTTCCATTTTATTTTGGGTAGGCTATGTCATGTGCATTACTTGCCAAAATTGAGGCTGTCTGGTTAACTCATATATACGTCCGATGGGATTTTAATATAAAAAAATCAGTGTTATATCCTCTTTTTTCTTCGGACAGGAGAGATAAACATGCAAGTTTCCTGAGCTGTTTCTGAGCTGCAGGGGCAA
Organism: Perca fluviatilis; assembly: GCF_010015445.1. Lineage (NCBI taxonomy): Eukaryota > Metazoa > Chordata > Actinopteri > Perciformes > Percidae > Perca > Perca fluviatilis. Next base: position 30,648,762 of record NC_053127.1, on the reverse strand, counting down.
AATCAAAGCGCCGACAGAGTGGGGGGGTTTTTACCCAGTCTAGAATCTGTGGGGGAAAAAGCGCGAAGAAGCATCATTTGAATTTCTGACTTCGTTAGCGTTGACAGAAAAGCTCCGTTAATACTCAAATGTACGTTTCTTTATACACGGCTTTTTCTTGTTGTATTTATTTTGTTTTCGTCTTCGTGTTGATATCTTTCACTTTTTGGCCTGAGAGGAATTCAGGGAATTCAGCCCCGACGAGACGTTTTCACAGCCTTTAAATTTAACTTAATGCTACAGGTAACAGTTACGTTAGTTAACGATAGCACGATAGACAGGAGAAGATTTTTTATTTTTTTTTTCACCCGTTGCGTCTGGCGGAGTTTCCATTTTGGATTCGCGGATCCTTCACCAACTGCTTGGGACTTGCAGAAAACCAGTAAATAACTTTACGCGTCACCGAACCAAAAAAAGAAAAAAAAAACAAACAACAAAAAAAAAGGCTAATTGCTTCCTTATCAAATTTCAAAAAGCTTTTTTTACCTAGAGATAATATACCACCTTGTTTCAAGTAACTCTTATCTTTGCTGGCATAGGAGACTACCACTCCCGCGAGACGCAGAGGCCCAGCTGTCTCTCCCATCATCATGCTTCGGTAAGTTTCACATTCAATGTTAACGAATGCTTTGAATGTATAGGGCACATGCAAAGCAAAGTTTCTGGAAAACACTTGTGAATGCAGTTTGTGTCGTGTCATTCTTGCCTCCTCCCCAGTCAGGAACAGCAGTCACTTCAAAAACTTAAGTTATGTGGAGTACTGTCTCATCTTTTGTAGCCACCTAGCTATGTCATGATTGCTATTTCAGATTGCTTGCTATGCCTGTATCACTCATTGTTTTTCTATCACCAAACCAGTTACTGCTGCATAAAGGATTAGTTCACCCAATCCATACATTCTTCTTTTTTTCTTTTTTTTTTTCAGTCAATCTGATGTTAAGAATACATTTTAGGCAGTGGTTGAAGAATTGTAGCTTGTTCAGGAGGTTTTTTGTTGTTTTCCACATCTCAGATCTTTAAAGGGGTATGGTTTAATGCTTGAGTCGAATTGCTGTAGTTTGGTCTTGAGTGTGATGTTACGTGCTCTTCATTTGGGCCCCATCATGCCAAATGCAGCTCTTGCCTTGCCTATTCTCCTCTTTACATCCCTTTTGATCCACCATCACTTGCTACCTACATGGAGTTGACTTCCTTTAGTGGTTGGTGGTTAACCATCAAGCTGGCCAGTGTCTTTCTGTTTGCACTTTGGCTGTTGTGCTAATGTGGAGACCTGTCTCAGCTGCCTTCTGTTCTACCTCTCTCAGTTTCTCTTGCATTTGGTGGTGGTTTTGGGGCAGTAATGTGATATAATCAGCAAAGTCTAGGTTGTCCAGTAACAACTGTAAATGGGGTCCATTGGATCCCATTGCGCCTGTTGTCAGTGGCTTGCCGCTGACCTAGTCGCGCATGATCTAGATCTACAGTCTACAGAGGAATGGTTATCGAGAAAGTAGACAGCCTTGACTAACTCCTGTTGAGATGTGAAATACTTCTGTCAGCAGGCCTTTATGTATGATTCTACAATGCTCACTGCTCTTACAGTTATTCATTAATATGTACATATTGTCCACCCCTAACTCCTATACTCATCTTCATAGGTTTTCAGTCAGGATTAATCCGACTCCAACAAGATGCACTGCCAAGGAGCAGATGAGCAAGACGACTGGGAGAGGTGGTGCGCGGAAGACTTTATACATGAACCCCCATGTAATCTCCTTCATCAGGGACTTCACAGAGTTCTATTTGCTAACTGGCTAGAAACAGGTGAGGTTCTGATAATAGCTTTAATAATAATTATAATGTAATAAATAATATAGGTATATGTGGGTATAATATAATTAATCATAATTTGATAATAATAATTATTAGGGATGCAACGGTATCGATATTGGGCGAATACTGAGCTCAATGTACTTCGTACTTGTAAAAATATTTTTTACTCTGATACCGAGGCGTGTAAACAGTGTTTGTGTTTATAGAAAAAGAAACACTGACAATAGAGGGTATAATGGGGATAAAAAAGGCAGTCTATGAAGTAAATCTGTCTTACTAGTGGAATATTAAACCGAAATATAGTAACAACTTTGCTTTGGTGCCTGAGCTGATAAAAGAAAAATAATGCCGTGGATTGAGCGTGCAGCAGGACAGACGCGTGAGCTGGTCGAGTGCATCCCTTTAACCAGACGTCATTGTAAAGTTTGTAGTTCACTCAGATGTAAATGGCAAAGAAAGTCAAACAAGACATAATGTAGCTTATCAACATTAACTGACAAGGAGAGAGAGACTAGTTGAATGCTCTTGATTGACTAAATCATACAGACCCTTTCCAAAAATTTGAATATCATGGAAAAGTTAATTTATTTCAGAATTCTACTTAAAATGTGAAACTAATATATTATATTGACTCATTGCTTGCAAAGTAAGATATTGCAAGCCTTTATTTGTTTACAATTTTGATGATTATGGCTTAAAGCTTGTGAAAACCACAAAATCTAAATGTCAGAAAAAAAATGAAATGACACAGAAGTCTTACACAGTAATCCCATGGTCATTGAACCAGGTTTTAGTTTATTTTAGTTATTTTGGCAATGTGGGCGAGGTGAAAATCCTGCTGGAAAATCATCTTCATAAAGCATCTCCATAAAGCTTTTCTGCTGAAGGGAAGCATGAAGTGCTCTAAATGTCCTGGTAGACGGCTGCGTTGACTCTGGACTGTGCTCTATTAAGTCCAGAGTCAACGCAGCAGTCTTCCAGGATATTCTTGTCCCTCTTCACGCTCAAACAAGCTTTTATGGAGATCTGAGTTCATTTTCTTTCAGCAGGACTTGGCACCTGCCCAAACACTAAAAAAAATTAAACTATTTTTTTTTTTTTTTTTTTATTTAATTTTTATTATAATTATAAAAAAAAAAAATAAAATATTATTTTTTTTTTTTTTTATATAATTTATATTTTTTTTTATTTTTTTAAAAAATTATATTGAAAAAAAAAAAAAAAATTGTACCGTGTATATTAGGGCTGGGTAAATATAAAATTAAAAAAAAAAATTAAATAAAAAAAAAAAAAAAAAAAAAAAAAAAAAAAAAAAACAAACTATTTAAAAATAAAAAAAATAAAAAAAATAAAAAAAAAAAAAAAAAAAAAAATAAAAAAAAATATAAAAAAAAAAAAAAAAAAAAAAAAAAAAAATAGATTTTTTTTTTAATCGATTCTCATTTTTAGAAAATCGATATTGATTCTTAAATCCCCAAGAATCGATTAGTCATCCTGTTTTCAGTTGATGAATGAATGGAACATTGTAGCCACGCTTCCCATCCAATAACTTCGCCATAATCTTTGTGTTTTGTTACTATTCATATGAAACGGTCCCAGATTTCAATTTACGTCCATTTTCTTAAAACATAAGTACCGTTTTGGTGCTGTGTGGCGTGAGATCGGTCTCTGGCGCAGCTCAAGAATAGATAAGCAACAGCGAGCCGCATTAGATCTTCTCTTCCACCTTAATAATAGCAGTTACAGCGCGAGATAACTGCCCCTAGTGAAGATTCATAATTCAGAAATTAGTCAAGTCTCGGTCTATAAATATTTGGGTGTCATGATAGACGACAATCTCTCATGGACCTCTCACCTCTAGATTTCATCTGCGCAAAAAATACAACAGCGGGTTTATTTTCTTCGTAGATTGAGATCTTTTGAGCTAGCAGTCAAATCATCTCTCTGTTTTTCACATCAGTAATTCAGAGTATGATGCTTTACTGTAGTACTGCTTGGCTAAGTAGCCTCTCAGTTAAAAAATAAAACAAAGCTATTTAATCAGATTAAAATTTGCGAAAAGATTACAGGACTACCTGCAGTGTACTCCTTTCAGGAGGCTCACAATAATAGTATGCTTAGACTAGCCAGAAATATTTCAAATGACCCTTTACATGTCTTGCACAGTGAATATCAGCTTCTGCCTTCAAACAGACGCTTTAGAGTTCATTCTTTTAATCGTATTAGACTTAAAAACTCCTTCATACATCAATCTATCCTATTGTTAAACCAGCTACATTAAACCCAGTGCAATATTTATTGCAGGGATATACATCTCCAAGACTCTGTCCGTGTGTATGTTTATGTCATGTACTGTTGTTACATATGTTTTCTTTGTTTCCTTTTTGGAGTTTGTCATTTGTGGTAATGTCTCATGTATGTTTGTTGGTGGTATTAATCTTATGTATGTTTGGTGTTTTTGGGGGGAGGTACCGCAAGGGATGTACAAAGAATTTCAGCGCCTTGGCTAACAAAAGTTGTATGTGTATCGTATATCATTATCGTTCGTAGATAAACATGAATGAGCATCTGAAAGTTTGTTAAAGGAGAGTACAACTTATCGAAATCTGTATCACGTCAAATGCAGTATAGGCTACTAATGCTAAACTGCGGAGGCGTTTAATAATAAAAAGAGCTATTTAATAGCATAAAAATATGCTCATGAGATGATGTTTCCAAGCGGCGGGTAATTTTGTTAAGAGTTTATGTAACACATGGAAGCTTGAATCTCAATCTTTGAATTAAATTGGAAAAGGTAGCATAAATAATTACAATAGAATAAAGATACAAATAAAGATAAAAGTGTTTGGGTTGGTCTAACACTAGTATTCATAAATACTACAGAAACTGAATAAAGTGATTAAATGTAAAATAACACTGGATGTCTATTAGTCCTGACTAAATTAAATATTAGGCTATAAATTCTGATTCCTAACAATTGAAGCTGTCTTTTGTTGTTTCAAAAACAAAATTAATGACAGACATATATGACTACGTTCACTTTAAGAAACGCGAGAGTGTATATACGCCTCCTCAAGCGCTTGCCTTGGTGCAGAGAGAAAGAGCAACACCGCTACACACTGTTTGTGATATTGTGTCTCGGAGAACATTTTAAAATGACTGATTTGTTTTTAGAATCTGTGTGGATTAATATACTCAACCTACAGGCTAAAGTGAATCAATGTTTGCAGGAATTTGCTGCATTATACAGTACAGGCCAAAAGTTTGGACACACCTTCTCATTCAATGTGATTCCTTTTTATTTTCATGACTATTTACGTTGTAGATTCTCACTGAAGGCATCAAAACTATGAATGAACACATGGAATTTCGTACTGTAACAAAAAAAAGTGTGAAATAACTGAAAACATGTCTTATATTTTAGATTCTTCAAAGTAGCCCCCCTTTGCTTTTGGTGCTGACTCTCGCAACCCACCCTTGGTGTTCTCTCAATGAGCTTCATGAGGTAGTCACCTGAAATGGTTTTACCTTCACAGGTGTGCTTTGTCAGGGGTTAATTAGTGGAATTTTTTTCCTTATTAATAAAAAGCAAAGGGTGGCTACCTTGAAGAATCTAAATTATATAAAACCTGTTATTACACTTTGTTAAGTACATAATCCACAGTGATTCATAGTTTTGATGTGGTTTCAGTGACAATCTATATCATGAAATAGTCATGAAAATAAAAGGAAAAGCATTGAATGAGAAGGTGTGTGTAAACTTTGGGGCGGCCGAGGGGAAGGAAAATTAAAATGATGTGTGAAATACCACGCAAAAATTAGAGCCCTGAATATAGAAAAAATATATATTTTGAATCGACCACTTTAAAAAAAACAATTAATCGAAAAATCAAAATTTTTTTGCCCAGCCCTATTAAAGCCGTGAAAACTTGAAAATCTGTGTTTCCCACACATACTTATTTGTGGCGGTGCGCCACAGAATCAACACCGGCTGCCTGCCACATTGCATTTCATTATTCATTTTTAAATGGTGTTAAAAGTAAATGAATAACCTCCTCCATTTCTCTCAGCCGCCAAAGCAAATTTTTGTCCCACTAAAGCCATTTGAATGGTGTGATGTAGATGACTGCTGCGCTTGTGACAGGACGCGTGTTACTGATAGAAACGAAGCAGAGAGAGAGAGAGAGCCCTGTCTGGCGTTCACACTCTCATCGTCTTCAAACTGTCTTGCTCTCTGTCGCTCACTCAGGCATATTAAATCAAAATCAATTGAGATACATTGATTGGCACACGTTGCTTATGTACTAACAAATTGCTAATTCCGGAATCCAGCTGAAATAAAAACACTTTAAAAAACAAACTATCCAGTGATGAAATGTTTCCTGTGTTGACAAAAATCTTGTGCAATGTCCTAAACTCCCGGGATAATAAAACGCATGCCGTAGTCCGCCAATGAGCGTGTTCGATACTCAAATGACTCCTTTGAACTGATTACATTTAATGAATGGTTAAAACAACTGCTCTGTCCAACACTGAACTCACGAGACGTCTGAATCGGGTGCATAACAAATTGGTAAAAACTTTACAATATGGTTCCATTTATTAAACTCTAGTTAACTACATTAGTTAACATTAACTATTAATAAACTGCACTTCTACAGCATTTATTAATCTTTCTAAATGTTAATTTCACCATTTACTAGTAGCCTACATTATTTAAATAAAAAGTTGTACTTGTTAAAAGAACACTCCACATTTTTTGGAAATAGGCTCATTTTACTACTGTCCCAGAGTTGAACAGTTGAGTTTTACCGTTTTCGAAACCATTCATACAATCTAATGTGTTTTCTTCTTTGATTTCAGGGCTCCAACTAGGATTCTAGGTTTCCAAGGTCAGAGCATGCAAGAGGCCATAGATCTTTGACAAGTGGCAGGGGAAGTTTATTTTCCCTTTCCGTTTTAAATGTTCATGAAATGTTAAATATTAAATTTTTTTATTGTTGAATGTTTTATTTTATTTTAATATTGCCATAGTGTTATTTATTGCTCTTTAGAATGTGGTAATAATCTGTTATTTGCACGGCTTTAAAGTAGTTCAATTTCTTTGCCGTATTGTTTCAATTTGTATTATTGTTGCGTCATAGCAACCAGTCATGCTGAACTAGTGAATGAACTAGTAACAGTTTGCTCTATAACTTTACAAAACTTGTAATGAAATAGCCTCGTTTTGTTTTTGTTTGTCGTAAATTAAATTTAGCAACAGTAGAATAAGCAGGATAACAGACTTCACACCATTAGACTATCCAAAGTTAACACGCTCTGCTGGGCATTGTGGCTGCATTACAAACGTAGAACGTGGTTAAGACTTTGGATGGTATAATGGCATGTTGTCCAGTGTCCATTATCCCTTTATGTTGTACCTGTTTGTCATTCCTGTTCACTAAATGTTTTTAAATAAATAGCCTAACTGTTAACAATTTTCTTATTGTCTGCAGTTGATTGCAATGTTTTAGAATATGGGTGATTCTTTCAATGATGGCTAATTTTAAATCACAGTGATACAGTATTTAAATTGTACAGTGAGAAACTGAATTTACAGTGATTAACACTTATCTACTGTTTAGTACTGTATTGCATACAATACATAAAAAACAATGCTTAACTGTTTTTTTTGTATGTAAATGCAATTGAAATCACAGTATTTATTTTTCTTCTACAGTAAAACAGTACTGTAAATACAACAAAAATCAGTGTTTGTTTTTATTTTACAGTTAATACAAAAAATACTGTAAATGGAAGTACAGTACCCTTACTGTAAAACATATTCACAGTAACTTACTGGCAACAATTAGCCAGTAAGTTACTGTAAATACAACTAAAATCACAGTATTTAATTGTTTTTGATTTCACAGTTTATACATAAAATACTGTAAATGGAAGTACAGTACCCTTACTGTAAAAAGTATTCACAGTAACTTACTGGCTAATTGTTGCCAGTAAGTTACTGTAAATTTTACAGTAAAATTTTTACAGTGTATGCATGTATGTAGAAAGTTATAAAATAAAATATGTTCTTTAGTTGTTTTTTTTTTTTTTTTTTTTTTTTTTTCTTTTTTTTTTCTTTTTTTTTTTTTTTTTTTTTTTTTTCTTTTTTGGGGCTGATATAAGCTGAAGCTTCTGACCCTACCCTTTGTTTACGATCAATACATTTATTCAATTATTCGTTTTTGAACTACTTTAAAAACTGCTGGCTGCATTGTTTAATCTATAACAGTGCATCCTATTTTATAAACTGATTACTTATTTTGTTGTGCTAAAACAATTAGTTGATATTGATTGAAAATGATTTGCCCTTTTTTTGTTCATTTTTAATAATTGATTCATTATTTAGGTGAGTTATCAAGCACAAATGCCATACATTTGCTGGCCCTAGCTTCTCAAATGTTTTTCTCTGTTTTATATCATTGTAAATTAAATATCTTTGTGTTTTTGGTCTAATAAATAGAAATTATTTATTATTTATTATTATTTATTTATTGTTATTTAAGTGTTAATAACTGGTCTGGTGGCAGGTATGCTGATGGATACTGGATACTAAAAACAGTAAAATTTGGTCTAAAAAATACGAGAGTAAGCCTTTAAAACCCTAACATGTTTAATATGAAAGTGTAGAATGTAACTTATTCTTGTTAACTCTTGAACTTTGAACATTGTCCACTCGGGTTCCATGCCCCCAGCCTCCACAGGGATGCACGAAAAGCTCCGCCGGAGGTGTGAGTTGAAAGTCTGTTGGACAGGGGCCTCCTCCAGACGTTCCCAATTTACCCGCACTACCCGTTTGGGCTTACCAGGTCTGTCCAGAGTCTTCCCCCACCCCCTGACCCAACTCACCACCAGATGGTGATCAGTTGACAGCTCCGCCCCTCTCTTCACCCGAGTGTCCAAAACATACGGCCTCAGATCAGATGAAACGATTATAAAATCAATCATTGACCTTTGGCCTAGGGTGCTCTGGTACCAGGTACACTTATGAGCATCCCTATGTTCGAACATGGTGTTCGTTATAGACAATCCATGACTAGCACAGAAGTCCAACAACAAACAACCACTCTGGTTTAGATCAGGGAGGCCGTTCCTCCCAATCACGCCTCTCCAGGTATCTCCATCATTGCCCATGTGCGCTTTGAAGTCCCCCAGCAGAACTATGGAGTCCCCCACTGGAGCCCCATGTAGGACTCCACTCAAGGTCTCCAAGAAGGCCAAATACTCCAAACTCTTGTTTGGTGCATATTCACAAACAACATTCAGAGTTTTCCTCACCTGAGACCACTTTGCCTTGGGAGACCCTACCAGGAGCACACAGCTCCAGACAACACAGCCATCAGGTTCATAGGGACACACAAACCTCTCCACCACGATAAGGTGATGGTTCCCGGAGAGGAACCATCACCTTACAATTATTTGTTCAAATAATTTTATGATTAATTGAACAAATAATGAACCAAACAGTCAATAATGAAACTACAGTAACAGTAATTTGCAGTCCTAATGTTTTCTATGCAGTCCTCCAAAATTAACATGTAGTTGAGTCAAAAGCATATTAACTATATTTGAAATCAGAAAAAAACAAAACTGAAATGTCAGAGTATACAATAGCATAAAATGGAAATAGTCCAATAAAGTACAATCCCCTCAAAATTGCACTGGGGTACAGTACATGATAATATGTACTTAGTTACTTTTCGCCACTGCACAGTGCATTCTGGGAAGTGGCTAACATGTCAAGAGCGTAACAAACCCACAGCCAATGCCATGCAATTCAGTAAGTCCTTTTCATTGTCAGCTCAGCAGAGATTATCAAATAAGATGGACACAAAATAAATAATGGGCAGTAACAAAACTAAAGTAGCTAAGCTAATATGAACCTACTGACTGCTTGCATCAACCATTGGATCAGCGGCCCTGATATACAGTTGTTAGGAAAATTCCAAAATACTTTTTTAAATGCCAAACATATTTTTTTTTGTAATGATTAAGTGTCTTTCATAGGAAAAGAAAGATATGCATTTACAGTTCTGTCTATTTCTGTAGAGGAGGGTGACAATTTACAGAATAACAAAAAAATACTAAATATAGTAAGACTGCAAATTAGGGCTTCAAACATGACTAAATGTGATGAAGAAAAAAAACAACTAACATACAGGTTCATTTCAACAGTCTTGATACTGCAGGAATTATATTGGGTTCCACCAGCAACGCCACCGCTGACCACATGATGGCATCAGTCGTCACTGACTCAGGCCATGACTTCAGCAGCACTGATGATCTGAATGGACAGAAATCCTCTTTACTGGAAGGGGTTAAACTTTAATCATAACAATGTCTTTTCACCCGTCATGTAAAAACCATACGCCAATAACAATGAGGCAAAAACATCTGGCTGAACCCCTCAGACAAGGAAACGAGTAACAACAAAAGGATTTACCAATAAGCCAGCTACTTACTAATAACCTCATCTTCTTGTACAGTGACACCATGTCCATCTTCTTTACTGAAGATGAAAATGTATTAACCTTATTTTCTCTACTGTTGTGGTTCTCAGCAGTGGTGATGTATTTCTCCTACTAAACATTGAAATAGCCTTCAGAGATATGGATTCTCAGTTGAGCTATTTTAACTGATGGAATCTTTGCAGAGTTAAATGTTTGTGTCCCCAGTGTTCTCTTTTGGTTGGTCAGTGTAGGATTGCTGTTGACAATTTTGTATTTAGGTCAGTGTGGCCCCCTCAGGGTCTGACAAACCACTTTCTCCCCGAGTCCCCATGATTGACACATTTTCTTATCGCAAATGAAGTCCTGCTCCTCCGGTTTTAAATTCTTGATGAGTAACATGTTATAAAATACAACACTAAACGCTGCTGTTGGTGCACTCTCATTTAGATAATCCCTGAATACCATTTAGTTATCGCCTGGATTCCATTAATAATATTACTAAAAATAAATGACAATGGTATTACAGTTCTCTAACAATCTGTCTGTTTATCTGTGCATTGTATCCGTCTGTTTATTCCCTTAATGTTAATCCCCTCACTCTGTCATATACTACAAACAGACATATGTCCCCTCTGGGTCTTGAAGATCTTGTTTTGCATAGACTGCAGCACCACGTGACGCAGCCACAGAGATGGCTACCTGTTGTCCTCTGCGCTGCCTCTCGTTCTCACTACTTCTAGACAGCGTGGCAATAATCAGCAGCCTGGCAAAAACCAGAATTACCAGGACATCCTCTAAGAACATAATGCCTGTCTTAGACACTAGGCATCTGTTGGCATTTCCTCGTGATATACTGGATAGGAAGGGGGTGAGGTGAGGAGGAGGGAGGAAGGGAGGAAGCTTCAGGCTGGGATTAAGAGGGAGCTGTGAAGGGGGTGAAGAGAAGGGGAAGAGATGACCTTACCACATGCTCCATCCGTAAAGCGCTTTTCTTGAGTGCTGGCCCTATGCCCTGGACAGCCAGTCCAGGTCAAACCCAGAGCTCCCACTGGGCGATGCCCCATGCTGCAGTCAACAGCCATTGTGATCTGCATGTCTCCCCAGTCGGCCCCTCTAGTCTGATGATTCACTTTGGAGAGTGACCAGAGCGGGTCCTGGGAGGACTGTATCTTAATTCTTTACTCAGCGCTAAAACATTGTCTTGAATTTTAAAGCATGAGGGTAGATTAACCCAAAACCAAAAAAAAAACGAAATCTGCAGGCACTGAATTCTGCAGAAGTTTCTGCGGATTTAAAAATGAACTAAAATTAAACTAAGAATGTTTGAAACACTTCTCCACCCCAAGCAGAAAAACAGTCCGCTAAATTTACACTGGATCACAGCTGAAAACTGTATAGATATCTGCATATTCCGTTTGTGTCTGCTAATAACACAAATTAGAACCTTCAACTGTGTAATAAAAGTTTGAACACCAATGTGCAGCAATTTCAGGATTCAGCACATTTTTCTCTTATATGATCATGTTCAGAAAGGTTGCCCATAACGTTGATTTTCTGTTGAGGTTGTATATTAGAGTACAGTCCAGAGAGTGTAGTTTTTTGTTGTTGATTTCTTGCCATCTTTACACTTCTTTGACCGCATCTCAGTTTAACTCTAATATTATGTTTGGGGTCTTGTAGATCCGGGGTCTTCTCCAACAGCTCACCCAAACCCTAACCCTAACCTTACCCTAACTAACCCTAACCTAGACCGCAGATGGTACAAAGGGAGGTGGGTTGCTAAGGGTGAGTCGATATAATCAATAAGTATTGAGGGAAGCATAGTATGTAAAAATAGAGATGAAATTCTGACAAAACCCTTTTTTTGATGAAATTCTGAAATAGTTGCTTTTTTTTCTTGTTTTGTTTTGCCTTTATTTGATGTACTTCCTGTACCTAATCATGTTGACCCACAGAAATTAATAGTACATTAATTAATTAAAAAAGTACACCTATGAGTCATTTTACTGTATACATCCGCCAGATGCCTCTCACCGTGGGAAACTCCAGAAAAGGAGAGAGTCCAGTCCCTCTTCAGGATTTTGGTTCCAAACCCACTGCCATGCGTAACAGTGTTTACCACAGAATTAGAATCAGTTCGAGGTGGTGGCTTTTTTTCAGTCAGTTTTTGTGTGTGGCAGTTTTCTGGATATTTGGTGATAGGTGTCCATATATTTGAGCCTGAATTGTACCTTTTTTAGAAAAATAATTTTGTTTAAATTAAAACAAAACAACATTCTTATTTCAGTCCAGTCATAAAACTATTTATTTTCTTTCTGTTTGTTGAAACCTATGGACCTTTTTCACAGCACACATTTTGACCTGTCATAGGAAAAGCACAGCTGAAATTGATAACCTTAACGATGGCTCAATTCCATCAAGTGTCCCAGTAAGCTATTTCAGTGAGTCAGCATGTACACTACCAGGGCCTCTCCTAGGTGGAATGCAGCCATCATTAATGGGTTTGAATACACCTGTGCTTTTCCTACTATGACAGGTCAACATGTCTGCCGTGAAAAAGGTCTATAGTGCGTAGTTTCTGTCAAGCAACAAAAACAGACAGATTTGTATTCCTACTTTATATTGGGATAAATGAGTTACTTCCCATTATTTTCCTTCCAGTGTCAGACTGCAGCATTTGATCCCCCATGCCATCTTCAACTACCATAAAACCGCCCAGAGAGTACAATGTTTTGCGCAAGGTGACTTCCAACTCCTGACAGGCTTTCTGTCGACTAAACGTTGAAGATGCCCCGGGGCAGAGTGCCAGCACTGAGGCCAGATGGGAGCCACAGTCTCTACCTGCCACCCCCCTCCTCCACCCGGTGCCAGTCCCCTGACACCCCCTCCTGCCATCTGTGCCGACCTGCCCCTAGCTGTCAACAGTTCAAGAGCATGGTTGTGGCATTCCCCGCCTGTGCGTGGCAGCCGACAACACAGCTGTGCAGATGTTGTCAGGGCAAAAAAAAAAAGAAATGGCGACGGCGGCGACAGCAAGACTAACATCTGTGCTCCCTGTGGGAAGAACAGAGCAGCACTCTGTGAGATAGCCAGTCCCTGTGATACTGTGTCAATGAGCTGACAGACGGGGTGCTTAATGTCCTGCATGGAATCATCAGCGCTGCTCCTGGCTCCTAAAGGCCTCGGAAAAACCCTGAACTGTCGCACACACGGTGCCACCGCTGCATAATACTTTGCCAGTTCCATAAATATGTTCTGGGGATTAAACCCAGATTAAGACACTGTAAACTAGACAGATTTAGATGAACTAAGTAGATCACAGTGATGCGATACCGAAAACATCAGATCATAGGTTGCACAATACATAATCCAAATATCATTATGTTTTTTTAAATCTGCATCCCTTGCATGTTTTTTTGATTTATCTTTAGTGGCATGATAAAGATATTTCAGTGAAAGTGAAGCGCCTCTCACAATTGCATCCTCTGCTGTTTTCCTGTGTGGCTTGTGACTGCTGATTATCCTGCCACTGGATGCTCTCCCCCACCTTACTTTCTTCATGCTGCTTGATGCAGTCTGTGGCATGTGTCAGGTATAGCCCTTCATTACCACCCCGCTGCTGCTCTCTCTCTCTCTCTCTCTCTCTCTAACACAGATAGAGAGAGAGAGAGAGAGAGAGAGAGAGAGAGAGCACAGCAGAGAAGGGAAAATGAATAAAAGGACTTCATACATTTTTATGACCGCACCGATAAGGTCAGTCATGTGCTGTGGTTACTAAGCAACACTGCCACCCCATGTTGGACAGTTACGGACCAGAAGAGTCAAACTCAAATATGTTTACTGTTGCTCTGTGAATGACAGTGCTTCCCATCTCTGGTTAGTGTAGTATCACAGTCACAATAAGATAAGAACACATACAGCATTTATTTAATGCTATCTACTCCTGCAGAAAGGATACAGTATGAGGTGGAGTCACAATTTATGTGATAAATAATTATAACTATTGAAAAAAAGAGCTTAGTCAATACCTAGATTAGACCACAGTGGATTCAGTGTTAATTGAAATTCCTGATTGCCGACCTTTTTATGGGAAAAACATTATTACTGGGTGTATCTTTAGACCTCCTGACTGTGAAATTAGGAGCTTTATTGATGCCCTTTATTATACAATGGATATGATACTGTATGTAAGGAAGCAAAACGTGTTTGTTACTTGATGATTCGAACATTGATCTTCTTAAAAGTGAATAGCCTTCTACAAATGACTTTTTTGATGTACTTTATTCCACATATTTTTTATCATGTGATTCATAAATCTACCAGAATAACAAGTTATTCAGCTACAGTTATTGACAACATCTTAATCAACTGTCTAAATTTTGAATTTCCTGAAGGTTTATTGATAGCTGATATTTCTGATCATTTCCCTTCATTTCAATTCATACATACGTTACGAATATGCACATCAGAGGTAAAAACAACATCCAGGAGAAAAGTAAATTCCGTACATTTGTAAAAAGAAGTCTTTCAAGTCTTCAATTAAAGATGTTTCAAGGAGTGTCTTGGGAGTTTATCAGACATTTTTAGGGCTCTTTAACTATGTCTTTAAGAAATGCTTTCCACTGACTACAACACAATATAAAAAACAATATACTAACAGAAAACCCCTGATTACTAAAGAATTTAAAAAAAGCTCCCTGGCAAAAAAAAGAAAGAATCAGATTATTAGTCCAACCTTTTTTTAAATGTGAGAAGTTATAAGAAATAAAAAAATAAATTCATGCAATCATTAAAGCTATAGTGCTTAGTTTCTGTCACCTCATGAGGAATTCTAAGTAATAACAACAACACTGTCGACATGATACAAGCCTTCCATGACCGCCTTCCATCACCTTCTCCACGCAGTTGCTAGTAGCCAAGGAGGACACGGAGGATTAAAAAAACATGATGGACTCTTCAGAAGAGGTCATTATCTTCACTCGAGTTTCTGCGTGCGAAAGTCACCAGACGCCACAATCTTCTGAACATAGCCATACTGGCAGAGAGAGTTGTGTGGAGCTGTGTGTTAATTAGCGTTGTAGCAACTCATTTGGCAATGGCTTGAATGTAACTAACTCTAACTAACTCTCACGCGCCACGCAGTTCAAAGTACGTAATACAGCTACGGTAGCCTTCCTGCTTTTTTCTGATGACGTTCTTTTCAATATCCTTTTTCTTTTTCTGGGCGAAGAAGAAGACTCCTGTTCCTGAAATTTTGAATTTTGAATACGTGTGGTCCTCCATGTTTCCTTCTTCAAACTTGCCGGGGCCGATAAGCTACGATACCCATTAGCAGCATTAGCAGCACCTGTGAGTTTATCATGTGACAGCGAAAACGTGAAAGGTGGAGCAGTATATCCTGTATGTCCGTTACCGGCTAACGTATTTCAAGATGGAGCATGAATATGGAGCGTCTACCCCAGTTCATGAGAATGCAAATGTAACATTTCAAGCCAAAAGGAATACTTGGAATTGATGGTGGTGGTAAATATTCAAACATTGGATTCTCTCTGGCATCAAACAGTAAAGACGCTGATGTGAACCCATGTAGTTTCATTAAAGGGCAGTTTCCTCCACTCTGCAGTTTTGAGCAACCCAATACCAAAGAAGTCCATGATATAATTATGAATTTAAAAGAATTCTGCTGAAGGACATGATGGTATTAGAATCAATGTTGTTAAAGAAATAATTGATTATATCATGTGTACGTTCAAAAGTAGTTTTAGTCATGCAACAGAAAACTCCGATTGGACAGATGGTCTAGCTAGCTGTCTGGATTTACCCTGCAGAGATCTGAGGAGCAGTTAATCATAGTCCTCAAAAATCCACCGGAGTTTAAAATGCCAACTCAAAGGAAGCCCAAGGCAACGGATATCCGCCCTAAATGAGTGAAATCCGGCGGGATATAGACTATAAATCAGGTATTCCAAATCATTTTGGAAATTACCGTACAATATCTAGATTACTGTGTTTTTCGAAGATTCTGGAAACAACCATCAGCAATGTCCTGTACGTACAAAATGGAATTTTATGAATCAGTGTCTCAATAATCAACTAGAGTGCACTATTTGCAAGTTATAAATTCTGCTACTCCCTAAAATTCTAGAATTACCTCTGGATGACCCTGCTGTCCACTCAATCAGGACTGGACAAGAGTGCATTGAGCTGTGAGATCTAGTCAATGAGTGTAATCAATGTATAGATCCACTAGGTGGGCCATCAAGGAGCATTGCTCTGTCCCCTCAATTGGTTCACTACTGTACGAGGCAAGGTTGATTATGGAAACCAATAAGGGATAATTAGTGGTTTTCAGCCATGTTAACTAGGGCTCTACCAGACATTTTGTTTTCCATTCCTAAAAACAACTATGATTATGGTTTAAATACCATGCATATTAGGAATACTGCAGCAAATAGGTTTAAGGCCCTATAGCTGTAGCAGATTGGAGTCATTTTTGAATGAAATATTTGATTGGCACTCCAGTAATCTAAAAAATACAATAAAACTGAAAGCACAGCGTATTCTGGATTTGTTTGGTAGTCTGACGTCAGATTAAAGACAGTAATCCTGGAGTTGTCACTGTTTAGTTTCTTTTTTCCACTTTTTCTTTAGCTTTACTAGCGGCGTAGCTCTATAGATAGTCCACCATTTCGGTCCAGACTGAAATATATTGACGATGACTGAACACATTGACATGCACTTTTGTACATTCATGGTGCCATCATGTCATGCTTTCACCACTTTTAAGTTTTTTTTATCAGTAGTGACCTCAGTAGAATATAACGTAGCACCATATGTTTGGGGAAAAGCTGCAGATGTGTCCTGATTGGAGGAACGTCAACAGATTGATATAAACTGTTTGAGAGTATTGAAGGCTAAATGTGTCCTTATAGATGCTTTTTTTTGCTTTGGCTTTGAGAGCAGAGTGTCAGTTTTTGTGTAACCTGCAGTTGAAAGCTTATGGCACATAGCTTATTTTCAAGCAGACACAGAACTTTCCACCCTCTAATGGCAAGGAATTACTCTTAAAGGGAACACGATTTCTCCATTTCTTTATTCTGGAGACATGTCGACTCATTAAACTTGAATTGCGACTTTGTCTCACGTTCTGTTCAGGATTTATGGGCAGAGAGAAGGATTCAAAGATGATCTAATAAAATGAGGGTCTCAGGATGTACGTTAGACTACTGTTCCTCCGTTTCTACCTCATAACGTGGTTTGAATTATTCAGCAGTCTGACCCAGGCAGCAAAGCTCACTTATTCATTATTGGTCACAGATTGAGATGAACCTGCCATCCTTGGTCATCTTTAAGACATTAGCAGATATATATTTTATTGGGTTGTTTGAATATAATCAAAGTACTTTTGAGTACAAGTTCCCCTTGGGGAATCCGGCTCTTTATTGTTAAGATTTATAGATATTCCCCAATGTGCACTAGCTTCTTGTTGAACTCATGTACATATATTATGTTCTAAATGAGCTGCTAAAAACCTGAACCATGCAGAGGAATGAAAGTAAACAGGACACCTTTATTATACAAATAGTTTAAGGGAACCTAATTGTGAAAATCTAGAATATAAAGCTTCATAAAAAGGAATATTAACCTGTCCGGAAGTCCCTCCATTACTACAAGCTTTACAACCCGTTTTCCTCTGTTCTCTTCTCATTACAACTGTAATCTAGTTACCAGTGGAAATAAACCTGACAAGTGTTTGTCACAATATGTGCATTGTGGGATATTTATAGACTTTGCTGTGGTCTCTGTGTTTAACAATGAGTTCAGACTTGCTGTTGTACTCACATTTCACTCGCAGTATAACTAGCCCTTTAGTAAACGTTCCCCCCTGCTGCTTTTCACCAGCACTATTCTACATTTCTGTATCTATGGCAATGTCGGTGGTTTGGTTCACCACATTATGCCAAACTAAAATATCTTTGTAACAACTACCGGGTGGATTGGTGTGACATCCATCACTCTCTTAGCAAATGCTACCAGGCTATGAGAAGAAAGAAAGAAGAACATACAATTGCACAGTACAATGTAGTGAAATTAAATCCCTGCATTAGGAGCAGTGGACAGCCACGTACCGTCCGGGGAATTAAGATGGTGCATATAGTAAACAATATAAAACTTTATAACGAGAATATACATATGTCCAAAGAATCCCTCCATGACTACCATCTTCACAACTCTCTCTGTTCTCTTCTTACTACAACTGTAATGAAGTTACCAGTGGGAATACACCTGACGGGTGGCATTACACTTGCTAAACACTGTTGTAATTGTGAGCATCGTAGCATGCTAACATTAGCATGTAGCTAAAGTGAGGCTGTGTAAAGAGCATGGCTGTAGAGTCTTAGTCCTGTCCAGTTTATACATTCAATTCAATTTCAATTCAATTTTATTTATAGTATCAAATCATAACAAGAGTTATCTCGAGACACTTTACAGATAGAGTAGGTCTAGACCACACTCTATAAATTCCAAAACCCCAACAATTACAGTAATTCCCTCAAGAGCAAGCATTAGCAGTGGCTATTGCGACAGTGGCGAGGAAAAACTCCCTTTTAGGAAGAAACCTCGGCAGACCCAGACTCTTGGTAGGCGGTGTCTGACGGGGCCGGTTGGGGGTGTGATGAACAGTGGCGATAACAGTCACATTAAAGATGATGGAACAGTGACTTCGAAGGTCATCGTGGAAGTTCATGTCATAGCAGGGCACATCGTGTCATACTGAGTAGTGCAGTCTCCTATACCGGATCCTGACTACTCTGTGCATATGAACATCACAGCAGGGCGTTGCGGGATGTAACGTAGCGCTGCAGAGCATGGGTGGATGCGGCGAATGCAGCAGGACGCAGCAGGATGCAGCAGGACGCAGCAGGACGCAGCAGGATGGGCGGGAATTGCAGAGCTATGCTCTGCGATTCTCTGCAATTCCCGGCCGCATCCTGCGAAGAAAGAAGAAGAAAGAAGAAGAAACATAAGGACTCCGGGGAGTAAACTCCCCAGAGCTAGATATTGCTACATGAAACAAATAAAACTGAAACAACATGTCATGTTTCATTCTCAGACGTGACTGACCAAGTTCTTGAAAGAACAGCAGGTAACGTGTCATTCAGTGTTCGAACTATACAGTGGCCTTCGGGGGAGCCCACTTTTACCTTTTTTTCCACGGGGGGGGGGTGTTGTGCGCTTGCGACTTACAATGACTTACAAAGATACATAACAGCTACAAGTGTATGCACTATACAGGATTTACCCTATCATAATTTATCGACAGGAATTGGTAGGTCAAACAGCAAACAGCCAGCCACAAATAGTCTATAAACAAAGCATCAAGCTGTCTTTGAGATTTCACATGAACAACGGTTAAAGTTACTCAGGCTACCGAAGAATACCATCATTCCTCCGTTCAATTAGACCTTAGCGACGCACCCCAAGCTTCCATCCTTAGCAAACAGCCACGTATACGGGCTCTTCCAGTCTCTCCACTGCTGGCTGTTCCAATTTAATGGGAAAGAGAGGATCAAGAGGGGTTAGGATCATCTTCAGCCAGAGAGGACATTATTTCTTCAGCTTCTTCTTGCGTTGTCACCCCGTTGGGAGGTGTGCCAACAGGGCTTGCAGCAGGTGCATCGGTCGTGCTATTAACGTCATCACTACACAATTTCTTAGTAAAACCAAAATGAATTAAACTGCCTTGTTTTCTTTTTGCCATGGCTATATGATGCTAACTGCAGAGTGGATTTCAAGGACTTTGCGCGCCAATTAATGGCCTCCAACTTTTATATTTTTTCTACGAATCTTTGAGTTAACATGTACTAAACATGAGTTGAATTTGCACCGCAGCACCGCTACACCTTGATGCTCATAACAAGAATAGCATGTATAGTTATCTTTATTGAAGTGAATTAGGTTTAAATCGTCATGCATGAATGAATGATATTTTTGCAATTTTACACATAATAATCCACGATAATCACATTTCACAAAACTGAAATTGCACGTCAATGACACATTGTCAGTATTTTTAAAAACCCACCAAAATTTCACAAATCACGTTTTCAGGGGAGCCCTTCTCTTATTAAGGGGAGCCGAGCTCCCCCTAGCTCCCACGTAGTTCGCACCCTGCTGACATTTATTCTTAGTAAACTGCAGCATCATAACTACTCAAAATGATCATTTGTATATTTTAATTACTCTCCCCGTGTTACCTAGAATTCCTTACCCTTGTGTTATCTTTCCGTCGACCATAGACTCGTTGTCCTTTCGGTTCAAAATGTGTGTGTATATATATATATATATTTCTTTTAGATTTTTTGGGGGCATTTCAGCCTTTAATGGAAAGAACAGCTAGATATGAAAGGGGAGAGAGAGGGGGATGACATGCAGGAAAATCGTCACAGGTCGGATTCGAACTCTGGACCTTCTGCGTCGAGGTATACACCTCTATACATGTGCGCCTGTCTACCAACTGAGCCAACAGTCAAAATTGACTTTGATTGATTTTTTGGCACTTTTTTTACATTTTTGCCACTAGTTGGTCAATTCATGGTCAATAAAGCTAATTTATATGACATAATGCCTAATTGTTTAGTTTAAAAAAAGCAGAAATTATAATTTATTTTGACTTATAGTTAGGATCAGAGGATGTCTAGTGGATTACAGACTGGTTTATGTCGAAGCTTAGTCAGGATAATGTTTTGAAACCATTTAAATTAGTTTTTCAAATAAACACAAGGGTTAAAGAAACATGTTCTCGCATGCCTCCACATTGAGGGAAGAATCTTTTCCGTTTTTGGATTCTTCGTTCACTGTGAAGGCATTGGAGAAAAACAACAAATGATCATTTTGAAGATGAAGTATTCCTTCGAGGCCAGTAGAATAGCACATTAAATTCACCATCACACTGTATATTGTAATACTTGAGAGAAATATTCATTCCTTATGAAACAATAATTTTGTTTCATAAGTTTGTTACCGATATTTGTGATGTTGAAAACATGAAAACATTGCCAAAGTTGAAATTTCTCTTATTTGTAATTACTTTCTTTTGTATTTTACTTTACCAAGCAGTTTTTTGTGCCAGATTTTCAGCACAGTGCACCACTTCATCAGAACAAAAAAGAAGTCACAGAAATGTCTGTAAAGGTTTGACGTTTAAATAACAGAAGGGTTTAAAGAGGATAATACCTTTTGATTTGATCATAACCTCACAATGTATCATGGAGTTAAAGCAGGGATTAGAGAATAGGGCTTGAGCTCTTTATGACCACAGAGCCAGTGATTTTAATCCAATCTCTGTACCCAAACAGCCTCTTAGGATGAACCCTAAAGAGAATTGTTTACCATATGGCTAAATTATTGGACATAGCAAGACAAAAAAAAAAAAAAGGCAAAAAATCAACAAGCCTGGTGAGGAATGGGGTCAGTGCCAAGGTACAGTGCTCAGCATAAGTGAACACACCCATGCTAAAGTTCACTAAAAAGAGGAATACAAAATCATCTTTTGGAAATTGATGTCAATGCCTTAATTAAAACAATTAGGAAAAATCCAACCTTTAAGGACACCAATTTTCTTTGTGAATGAATAATGTAACGTAAATAAATAAATGTTCTTCATAAAATACATGTTAAATTCCCATAGAGGCAGGCAGATTTATTTTTTAAAGGCCAGTTATTTCATAGATCCAGGATACTATGCATCCTGATAAAGTTCCCTTGGCCTTTGGAATTAAAGTAGCCCCACATCACCACATACCCTTCACCATAACTAGAGATTGGCATGGGGTACTTTCCATAAGATCATCTCTCCGTGCAAATCAAACCAGCTATTTGGTTAGGGTGGAATAAAAACATGCCGATCATGTCAATGATGGGGGGCTACTTTAATTCCAAAGGCTAAGGGAACTTTATCAGGATGCATAGTATCCTGGATCCATGAAATAACTGGCCTTTAAAAATAAAAAATCTGCCTGCCTCTATGGGAATTTAACATAGGGGTGTGTATATGTATGCCCCCTGTATTTTAAGGAAGAACATTTATTTATTTACGAAACATTCATTCACAAAGAAAATTGGTGTCCTTAAAGGTTGGATTTTTCCTAATTGTTTTAATTAAGGCATTAAGATCAATTTCCAAAAGATGATTTTTTTATTCCTCTTTTTAGTCAACTTTAGCATGGTTGTGTTCACTTATGCTGAGCACTGTAAGTGGTACTCTTGGCTTTGTCTGTGTATCTGGTCAACAGTACAAACCAGTAACTATATGTGTCTGTTGTAAATAGGTTACATTTAGTTGTTTGGATTTAGCTAATTCACATTTGCTCATATTGGAGCAATTGAATTTGTCTGTCTGAGACTTTCTGTTGGTTTAGATGATATTCAAGTCTTGAAGCAAACTTCCTTGACTTGATGAGAGATATGAGATAAGGCCAAAATGTGGCAATCTAACAGTACATCAGAATACACAAAAAACACCAATTTGTGAATTTAGATATCAATGATTTTCAATGTGTAAGCCAGTTTATCTAATGACTTCCCTCATATTCACAGACAGTCTATAGGTACTATACTGACTACAACTGGAGCAAAATGTCTGCACTGTGGTTTCTAATAATAATTTGAAAAGGGTAGTGGGGTGCTGCAGACCAGTGCTGTATAGCGGCAAGCAGAGTAAAAGGAGGCGTGCGCATTACAAGAAACACAACAGCAGAACTGGAAGAACAACAAACGCCCTCACTGCTGGGAGGCAAGGAGACTGGGAGGGGGATTAGGCAAATTCAACATAAACCAAAAAATACTTTGGATTTAATGTGTGAGGAATAGCGCATTTTTTCCTCCCTGCCATCTCGGTTCGGATGGTTGGCATCAGTGATAATGATGTGTTTTATTTTGGGGATGCCTGGCTGGAAGCGCATGCAGGGGCCAGACAGGCAGTGACAGGTCCTGTATTCCTGGTGCAGAGCATATTCATGTTGCAGGTCTGATGTGGATGCTAAATCTAAGAGACAGACACTGTATCTGGGTGCAGGGCTAAAGCCTGGCTCGCCTGCTCCAGTATTTGAACATAAATGGGCCACGCTAGATTCAAACAGTCACATGGAGTTACCATTGTGTCAGTGCCTTCAGAAGAATTTCAAATTCAACATATAATGTAAATGGGACTTTCTTATAACAACACTGTGCCTGAAAAACATAACACGGATGTTTGCTCGCTGAAGATTTAAAAGGAAACATTTTTAGATTGACAAAATCTACAGTTTTTGGTAATTGTTTTTTTAAATTAAATATATTGAAACTACTAAGTCTTTAGCATGGAGCACTTTAGTTTTCATATATTAATCTGCAGCCTCCTCCTTTGTGGCTTGAATGGAGGTGAACTCCTGCAGGGGGCTGTGGATGTCTGACATGGCCGCTGTTTGATGCCCCCTGGTGCATTGGGGGGGTCGCTGCTTATATTTGTCAAGGTCAATTAATGAATGCAGGGGTAAGGCTGGCAGGATCCCCAAACTGCCCCTGGGGCTCATAAATTATCCAGAAAGCACATTAAAAGACAGGATCTGATCTCCTCCAATTAAGATAATTTTGCTTTTTTTTTCTTCCCTCACCAAATGCTTACACTGTATCCAGTCAGGTGTAGCCTACATCACTCCCTCTCCCTCCATTCATCCCTCCCTCCCTCAGCATCCATCCTCCAGCTTGCTACACCACAGCTGTACCAGCAAACCATAGAAGGATGTCCAGCATTGGCTAATTCTCTCCTGCTTAAGTTAATGTGCAGATTTTCCTCTCTGAGTGGAACACCTTGATCCCGCCTCTGTGTCAAAACAAAAGAGTTTATTTTTATAATGCTTTCTCTGAGGCTCAGCTGTGCGCCCCCTTACTCCCCACCCCTGCACCTTTAAGGCAATGGAGAGGGAGAAAATCTGCTGCGAAGGAGGCGAGGGTTTATTCCACAGTGCTCTGAGGCAGGGCAGGTTTTAAGCGCAGGGACCAGTGTGCGCAGTTTGTGTGTGCGGCTGCAGGGGGAAGATGCGTGTGCTTGTTGCTCGCCGGACGGAGAGAGGCGGCGAAGAGAGAATGAGTTTTCAGCGCAGCTAACAATCAACTCCATGCGCTTTTTAATCCTCGAAAAAAATTCAACTTTTACGCATTTTTTCCCATATGCCTGAGATGACATGTTTGGCTGTTGTCAGTGCATAGATTGCTAACTTATTCATTTATTTATTATTTATTGATTATTTTTCTTTTATTCCGAATTTTTGGTTTGTTCTTTTAATTGTTTAACCGTGGAGTTGGGTGTGCGCATAGACCGTTTGTCCTATGCGTTTCCAGCCTCTGACTCAGCAGCAGCAGCAGCAGCGGCACAGCTCACCTGGAACGGAGCGCACCGAGCCGAGCTCCCTCATGTTCCAAGCAGAGCAGCGCTCCGACACGGGGGGACGGCTGCACTGAGGCCCGGTGCGGTGCGGTGCGGTGCGGTCAGTCCAAAGGAAGGGGAGACGCATAGTTGTGGATCATACACTATCTCCCGCCGTACCAGAAGACAATCAGCAGCAGGAAGACGCTCAAACCTCCTCCTCTTCATCTTCTTCCCAACGTGAAGAATTGAGAGAGAGAGAGAGAGAGAGAGAGAGAGAGAGAGAGAGAGAGAGAGAGAGAGAGATTTGCAAGCTCTCCTTTCTTTCATTGCAATTGACTTGTTGAAGAAATAAAAGGAAGAAATAAGAAGAAAGAGTGCGGGGAGAGAAGAAGAAAAAGCATAAGCTTGGATATTGAACGGAGCGGGGCATGTGGATATTGGCTCTTATCTTTTCCCAGTGCATCTTGAATGGTAGGTGATGCATTTGTGCATGTTTAACTATAAGTGTATGTTAATTATCCCGGCCGGACAGAGTGTACAAATAATATCCTAAATAGCCTGTAAGCATTCCCACATTGAAGAGATAGATTTTATTTTTATTTTTTTTTGTCCTGGAAAATTAAACCCTGAACAGGCTGTTGCTATGTCCTGACACAGACAGTGGGTCTTTTTGGGTGTCGGATAGTTATACACATTAACCTTTAAAGAGATGAAGAGTGTGAACCTTTAAGCACTCATGCATTTTCAACATTTAAGATGACCCTTTTATCAAATAGAGAGAGGGAGAGAGGAGAAATGTAGGTTGAGTGATAGGTGCAGTCTGTACTGCATGAGCAAGGAGGCATTTTTAATATTTGTTATTTTAGTTTCTGTGCAATTCATTTTTTGTGTGGAAATTGTAGGCCCCAAGATAAAACCTCTAAATTATTTTTGCTTCATTCTCAGTTTGTCAATAAAGGATTATTTTATTTTTTCTCATCAAACTGCACTGGGCCTCAGTCTGAGTGCATTTTCATTTTTAGATGCTTCATGTGCATATTAACAGTTTACCTTTCACTGTTTCACACGTGTGGTTTATTAAAAACGATCTTTTTGTGAATCATTTTGTTGTAACACATTTGCATGTACACCTGGTGCATTCACCATTTGTTTGTTTAAATCTCAAACCTGCCCGTGAATTACATTCAAACAGAACAGTTATTCACTCCATGGAACTGAAATAATTTCTTCATGAAGATTAAAAATAATTTTTCAGTTCACAAATCCACTCCTAAACCATGAAGTATGTTAATGAAAAATACATATATTTACTTGCATGCATTATAATAGCCTATATAAAGTACATGCTTTATTTTAAGTATTAAATGACATGCAAGCATGATTGCATGCTTTCTGTTAGATCTGTCGAGTACTTCTTCTAGAAAAAGGATTAAATAGGTTGGCTGTGCTTTTTTTCTGGCATTGCACCCGCCATATTAGAAGCACAGGCATGGAGTCATTTTGGATTGGAAAAAAAGAGACAAGCCCTTATCACCCTTGCCCATGTGCACATCTTGCAAAATGCATCCAGATCCTATTTTGTGCAGTGAATTCCTCAAAAGATAGGTTTATTAGTGCCTATTGTATTTGTTGTTGGACTTAAAGGTGACTGGTTTTTACAGCGAATACAAGAAGGGTGTGTGAGGAAGGGGGGGCAATGAGGAGGACACGGGGCTGTGTGGTAGGGGGTGGGATGTGCGTGTTGGGGGGCAGAAATCAGCTCGAAAGAAAATTGGGGTATTTAGTTGTTCTTTTGAAAGGTAGACGAAGGGAAAGGGATTTAAAAGATCCAAAGGGGACACAATGCAAACTGAGAGTAGATGGCAATGCGTCAAGCTTAGATGACAGGAAAAACCATTTTGTGGCCATGCTGAAGGGTCCAATGAAGGCAGTTGTTATTTATAGGAGAGAATGGAGTTAAAGCAGTGACGGTGGTGTAGCAAAGACTCCATTCTGTAACTGAGGCAAGACAATTTCAAGAAACAGAGGACACTGATGTCCATTTCAAATCTCATGCTGTGCTGAAATTTCTGTTTGCTGAGCACGATCCATTGCTTTGCTTTTGAATGGTTTTTTTCAGTCGCTTTGGTCCAGGCAACAGCGTTTCAAAATGGCTGCTGCTAGAGACATCTACATGGAAACTTTGAATGGCAGCAGCAGCACTTGTAATTGTGATGAATGCTACGTTTGTGGTCGCCGCTGATGCACTACCATTCATATCGACATACTCGGCTCATTTGACACTGACCTTTTCTATTGATTCAGAGATTCAAATGTGGTTTTTGTGGCAGCATTTAGAATTACCCAGAGTGCATTATGACAATCCTCTCTTTGTATTTTGCTTCTTTCTCTACCATGCTAAATGGACTGTAGGCAAAATGAAAGTGATTGTGATTGTTGATCTTAGACGGTATTCTCTCTGCTGCACATTTATTTTCCCCGAACAGACCTGCAAAGATTAGTCTTAATGAGCAGCTTCCGTCAGAATTGTACATGTTGCACCTCTTCTGGACAGAGAGATGTAGCTTGCTGAAATAAAGGCTTTTAGGGCCAGTACGGGCTGCTGAGGTTGTCTCTATGGAGACCTGGGTAATGAGTGTTGCTGCAGTGTGGGCTTTGGGCTTGAGCAACACTGCACTCTATTCAGGTGACCCTGGCAATGCTTCCTGGTAGATTTCAGCCCGTCACTCTTTCCCCATAACAATCTAGCCACATGTCATTTCAACACATGACCTGATTGAAATGCTTTATTTCTCAAATGCTGAAATTGATTTTTGTCTGTTTAGGTTTCATGGCTGTTTATGTAGAGATTGATATTTGCATTGCCTGTTAGTAGAATACATCTTTAGAAGGTTACAACCACTAGCTTTGCAGTGGTCATTTATGAATAGTATCAACTGTACAAATTCCAATTTGCTCTGAATTGCCGTTTGCCAATTTGAGGACACATTTGCAAGCTCATTACAGCAGATATAAACAATTCACAGCTGTAGAGGGTAAAATCTGCTGTAGAGTTCACTCCAGAGGTGCTTGAGCTTTTAAAGTGCTCTTGCAGAAGTGTCTATTAAAACCTAAATGGAATGGGAGCAACATATTCTAGTTATGAAGAGATAAAATTGGGGAAATGGCATAATGTTGTTTTTGCTCAGCTACCTCAGGGGAGGGGGGGAATCTGACACATGCTCAATTGGACGCTAATAAGCTGTGTAAATATAAAGCGGAGCTCCTCAATTGGCTCTTGGTATCACTCTGTGCATGTGTATTTTTAGCTTTCCATTTAGGATGACGAGGGGCTGCTGGAGAAAAGGTACCTCCACTTATTAAAACATAAGCATTTTCCGTTTGACTTGATCCAGACTTCAAACATGGTTAATGTAGGAGCAGAATTCAGTTTCTTTCTAAAAAAAAGATCAGATCATCATAGCAACAAATTAAACACAGAAAACTGTCTCCTAGCTCCTTCATGCTGAACAACAATTCTGGAGGATTAAAGATAAAAAACAGTTGAGCATCTGAATACCTGTCATCGGCAGTTAGACTGTTCATTTTGATCAGGAGTAACCAAGGCACGGAATTGACCCTGATGAGGATAGAGATTATAATCAAGTCAAGCACAGAGAGGAGAGCTGGGTTTGCAATGAAGACACGACACACATGTGGACGTCATTCAATGGTGTGTAGCCATATCATTTTACCAATTAAGAGCAACTCATTTATTTGAATAGATGTCTGTAGTCTACTGGGTGGATTTAAAGCACTTTTTTATTTATTTAACCAAGGCCACAATCTTCACAACCTTTACACAAGTGCTTTTGTTGCCTCAACCTCACCATGGTCTGCAGTGTCTAAGTCCACTTTGATCACCCACCATCCACCCCAACCACCTTCTTACTTCTTACGTACAGCACAAAAATGTAGTACTTCCTTTACTCAAAACAAAATGTTGCCAGTGAACATAATCCATGCTGCAATTATGTTTCCCTGAAAACGTGTTTGGCCAAACAAATTAGCAGTATGCAGTTGTATTTTCTAGGAAACAGGGTTAGGGTTTGAACACCATGTTAAGACCCTTTATTCACAAACATTATAGACATTTCATCAAGATACAGCACTGCATTTGTTTGTTAAAAGTGAAACATTGTCTTTAAGAGGAGTTTGACGATTTGATGTTGCATACATTGGTAAGTTTGTTTTATTTGTTTTATTGATTTGGCCAATTATCACCAGTCAAACCAGCGTTGCTTAGAGGTCACATAAGGGCCAGTGGGAAACTAGGTTTGTGCAGACTGGTGTCCTTTGGTATACATCTGTCACTTCACATAGAGTCAGGACGGGTTGACAGGGTCACAGCAACACACATCAGCAAACAACAGCTGAGCTCAGATCCTCAGCAGCACATTAATATCAACACACCAGTCAACACAATGTAGGCCACTGGAAATACTGTGATTATTCTTTTTTAAGTAAGTCGTAGTCTTGTCTTGTTTTGGTTCTGAACAGAGTGACTGTATTTACTGATGATACCAGTGTATTCATCATATACTGATTTTTGACAGCGGTAGAATATTAATACATTCATTTAACCCACATTTTTACATGTTATGATAATTTGCAGTCACCACAGGCAATTCCTTTTTCACTATAATTCAGTGTGGTATCACAACACAAAATCAAACGAATTCAATTTCCTGAAGATTCCTATACTAATTCCACAATAATTAGTAAAATAGACTTATTAACATGTATTTGGATTGTTTGAATGAAGTTTAGATTTTTTTTTTTTATCTTCATTATTAATTAATATCATGCATAAGGATTAATATAAGAAGGTATTAGTGGCATGCTGTTTTCATGGAATCACTAATCACACCAGGATGTGTCAGTGCCATCGGGTCAAGATTTTTGTGTCACCCCACTGTGTGTGCTTGCGCCTTAGCTTGGCTGTTCAGACGAGAGTAGACTCAAGCATATGTTAATGGGTGCACATTGAACTGTTAAAGGTTTCATTTAACCCAGACCAGAATGCTTGAGGAGATGATAGTGTGTAGTGAGGCAGAAAAAGAGGAGGAAGAGAGGGGGAAAAGGGACACTGAGTCAGCTTGTGTTATGTGGTATCTAAAGCTTAAAGAATCATATCAAATCAACCTGATTTTCCATGCAGAAACAAGGCTATTTTAGGCCCTTTTCAACATATCTGACCATTATATTGTTGGACACTGATTAAGACTCAACAATGTTTATTGTATATCCAATAGGAAAAAGACAAAGCTTTTACTTTACTTTACCTTTAACTAGCTTTTGCCTAGTTATAGCCCACAGTACATATTGAGTGCCACAATTTACTTTTATAAGTGTTCTACTGCTTTTGATAACAATCACTGATGTGACAGACATGGGAACAGTGTGAGGATTTATTCAGTGTCAAGAAAAATATGAAGTTGGATTTAATAAGGTCAAGGCAAATGGGGTAGAAAAACGTTCTGCCATCATTTGAAAGCCAGATATGACAACAGCTTTTAAGAGACTTCCAAGCTTGTGAATGTTTTATTGATAAAATGAACATGTTATAGATGCTTACCACAATCTGGCATTTGCTTTACATCTGCCACTTCACATGGATGTCACAATAACGTATTACTGGTCTTTAATTTGTTAATAACTGACTGAATTTGCATCCACAGCCAGAAAGCACACTTGGACAGAATATTGCTTTTGGTTTGTTTTACTTTTTCTATTTGAATTAGGTGGTTATTGACAGACACAATACTACAATTTAGTTTGATAGTAATTATTATTATTATTACTAGAAATACTTTGACTTTTTGTATGACATGTATTGCCAGTGTTCGCGCACAATATCATTGGTACACTAAGACAGTAATACAGTATTGGTGAGTAAACTATGTAACCTTTGGAGTTTTTTGCATTTGTGAACTGGGCTGATGACTTAACAAGGTGCCAATTAGTTGTGTTGTTTGTGTCTGTAAGCTTTCATCATAAAATAGGGCTAACCTACTGCATGCAGTAGGTTAATGTTGTGGCCATGCAGGTACAGTAAGACGTAAGCTAAGTTGAGCTTAGGCCATTCTATAAAAGGCCCTGGACATTGCTCTTCACTCATTGTCTAGTCAACACTTGATGTCTAACATGACTATTGACTGTATCGTCTATGAAGCCTTGAGTTTGGCATTTTAGTTGTTGCCATCTTGTTTTTTTTGGAGCCAGAATTGACAATATTTGGATGGGAGGGTGGAGCTGTTGAGGAGCGCTAAGCTTAATACCAAGTTACCAGCTAATGCTAGTGCTAGCTAGCTTGTTTAGCAAGGTGCATGTGTAATTAAAAAATGCTAATTTCGGCTAGCAAAACAAATGTGTAAAACAGCCGACTCCTTAAAGTTTCTTTTAGTATGCTGGACAATACATTTTAGGCAAACTAAATGTACCAATTAATATTCATAAAGTGAAAACACATTATGAAAGGGTCAAAGTTCTATGATGAAAACATGGGCAAAAAACAATTTCACGGCTATTTAAATGTACACAGTACCATGGATACACATTGCTACGCCTCTATCAAAAAGGTGGCCACGCCGTAAAGCATCCACTGCTTAATCGTCTATTTAAAAAAAAATGGGATCATCATTTACTAAATGAAAATCATGCTGGATTGAATAAGACTTGAAACTAGCAACTGAGACCCATAAACTCATTATGAAAATAAAGCAAGTAAGAAGTAGGGTCATTTTCTCATAGAAACAGACTTATTTTTGGAGCCAGTGCACTGCTGGCAATTAGAAAGAATGCAGATTTAAGGCAATTCTGCATTGGCTTCACTTTTAAGACCGGGATGGTTTTTCTACTTCTTTTATATATTCTATGAACATGAAAGATGAAGATACCAACAGGCTAGTTATTCTTGTCATATTCAACATCTTGTCATTACGACAAACAGCAGATTATGACATTATCTACACAGACCCAAGCATGGACATTTTTTAGACTGGTTGGCTGCTCGAGCTCAGCTAAAGTCACCCACTGCAACTATTCAATAGCAGAGGAACCTCTGAATACATGTAATATCTGTTGTACAGCCTTTATCATTATAGACCCTGTTGCAGTCATGGTCCCTTTTGAGATCATGAGAAACGCAGCCATTATAAAGCTAGACATGCACAGAGCTTTGTTCTGTTAAGTGAAGTTAGAACAGAGGTCTGCTTATCTGCTGTTGTCAGATATAAATACATGAATATAATAATGGTCATACCCAACCAATTGGCAAAAATAATTTATGTTTACTGGCAGTGTTTAGTCAGAAGCAGGGTGACATTCATAAAGCGCTGCAGAATGGGCAAACAGCACTTGATCTTCCTCCGCAGATCAGGGTTTGTGTTGAGTCTTGCATTGACATTTACATATTTAACCAGCAACATTTTTTCCTTGATCTGGTAAAATCTTTTTAGTTGCCTAAACCCTTATCACGCTTTAGATGCCCTGAGCTGACTTTCTTGGAATCAAAATTTGAGAAACGTTGGTGCATCAGCAAATGTTGATATTGAACCTTTTGTGTATCTTGATTGTGTTTACATTGAAGATAGCTGCTAAATATGTTGCCAGTGGACCTTTTGCACATGTTCAATGTTAATATTTGGACTCATTTGTTGATAAGGGGATGTTGCATTGTCTCCAAAATGTGTTTTTTCTAATACAAAACACTGTAGTTGCATTGTGAATGTTATCCTTAGAAGAAAATGTTGGTCACAAGTGTTGCCAAACAGAGACTCGCCCTGTTGGGGTCTCTTCATGTCCAGACTCCTGTCTGCATGCACAGAGAGATCAGCCCAATTTGTGTCCAATTGTATTACTAATAGACCTTTTTCACGGCAGACATGTTGACATGTCATACTAGGAAAAACACAGGTGTATTCAAAAGCATTAATGATGGCTGCATTCCACTTAGGAGAGGTCCTGGTATTGTGCATGCTGACTCACTGAAATAACTTACTGGGACGCTTGATGGAACTGAGCCATCGTTAAGGTTATCAATTTCAGCTGTGCTTTTCCTACTATGACAAGTCCAAAATGTCTGCTGTGAAAAATGTCCATTCTGTGTATCTCTAAGAAGAGAGGGATGTGAGTAAAGTACTGACACAGAGACCCCATCCCTTCTCTCAATGTTCAAGTACAACCAAAACAGCTTTAAACTAGATGTAGAGTAAGATGGTGCTATGTGAGCATGTGCAATATTGCACTGCATAAAAACCTGTGACAATTCAACAGTCCTTTAACTACAATAATGATATATCAGTAATATACAATAGAGACATTTGTATATCTCACAGTTAAGTGTTTCTCACCATCTTCTGTTTATACTGTATAGTTTCATATCACTTCCAAGGTCCAAACGTTTTGGCCTTTAACAGAGGGTCGGTGTACTTGTGAAACATTTTAAATCCCTCCGACATCTGTCTTTTGAGATGTACAAAAGAAACGGTTGTTTTGCATTGCCATGATTACTACTCACTCAGCAATAATTATCTTAACATTTTTTAAAGATTGAACATGTAAAAGTGTAAAATATACTGTAGTATTCAAGGGGCTTAAACAACACATACTGTAAATCTTGTGGTTATTTGTGTGGTATTTTGTAAATTAGTTCTAATGTGTAAAACAGAATTCATAAGGACAATAATGCCACTAATATAATAACCTATTTCTTCACTGTATTCCCTGTTCATAAGATACTGACATTGCTTAAGTCATAGACATACACGCATATAATGTGATTTGTTAGAGTCCAAATATATATACTGTATAGATATACTGTATCCAATAATAAAACATAAACAGTTACAGTACAATTAGTACAATTAATATTTTGTTAAGAAAAGCTGAATATTAAACTACAAAAAACTTTACCAACAATCAATTATAGAATCAGGGCCTCACTGGCAATTTCCTCCCCTGTGGCTGACTACTGGACGTATTCATTAGGCATAACCAAACCGCGCTGATTAGCATTCAAAATCCAGCTCTGTTCCTGTAGCCCGAGATGTGGAACATTTTCAAACATTATGGCAAATGTTTCATTAAAGTGTTGCTAGCCCCCAGCTCCATTCCGCTCCAGTCTCCTCTCTATCAGGCCTTCCCCAGAAGTGATTATGCTAATTGCTGTTTGATCAGATGATTAAATTATAATTTGATTAATCCTGGGCACTAAACGCTCTGAATGCGTTGATGTGTATTTTGCTGCCTGGCAGTGTTGGCAGAGCCCCCCTGTCACCAGGCAGGCTGTCTGAGACACACAATCCAGTTATAGGACAGGGAGAGATGTATGCATGGCGACATTGGGAGGTAGTTATGAACACAGTTTTTGATGTACGATCTAGTAATCAAAGAAAAACATGATGATTAATAAAGGATCCCTCTCGTCTGTGTGTAGATTGAGTGCAGCTCTAATGCAGAGCGCTGCCATTTTCTCACCATTGCCTTTCTCTGTAACTCTCAATTGACCGTGTATCCATCAGGGTGATTTATAATAGGGCTGTATAGACAGGCTCCTGTAGGACTAAATAATGAGGGCCCTATTATGAATGCCCACTATAGCATTCAATGCCACTCTGGCATCCCAAGGTGTATTTCTATTATGACTATTCTGTGATTTCAGATTTGCTTTTGTCTTGATTGAAGGTAAATTAGGTTCAAGAAAAATCTTCAAGATTTCTTATAAAAAAGAAACAGACACAGATTCACATATGTAATAGATTGGCTGACTATGTGTTTGCGTTGTAGCAATAAGAGAGGACTCTCCCCTGCAATGGGGTTACTGAAGATGAAAAACTCCTGCCTTTGAGGGAAATGGAGGGCTGTTGAGAGGAGGGGAGGCAGGGATGGAGGGAGCGAGTGTTGTAGGGGGGGATGGCTATGGGCGGAAAGGCAACGGTGTCTAGTCATCTGACCCACAATCCCATTTAACCCCAGGACTTTGATTTGCCCTCCACTGTCAACTGCTTATTTCGCCTCTTTGTTTCCCTCCTGCAAATGGCTTTTATTTTCACCACCTCGAGATGATGCAGAACAACACGGCAATTCCCACTGCAGCCTATTACAGAGCCAAAGGAATAAAAGCATTCAACAATGTCTCCTATCTTTTATTGAGATTTATATACAGTAGATATATTCTTATGTAGTAACTTGCTAATGCAATGCAAAATTAACACCACTGTGATTAAGATGTAGGTAGAGCTGGGCGATAAATTAAATTAAATTTATAGTGTCAAATCCTAACAGACGTTACGTCAGGACACTCACCTATATTTGGATGTAAAGAAATCAATGTAAGTAATACAAGGGCAACACTCACACTCTTGCATGCAAAAATGTGTCATCCAAAATGTGTAACTCAGTGCTAAAGTTTGCATAAACATCACATGTTTCAGGTAGTGGTGCTAGACTGCAAAACTGCAAAATAGAAATGATGAACACATTTTTTTGTTAGAATATTTGCATTTTTGCACTACTGAAAGAATTTAGTCGGCTACCGCCGTAGTGATAATGTATTCTAGAATGGCAAATTCTTATCCAAGTGATTCATTTATGAGTACAGCATCTCACTGCTTCTCCAGCATGGATTAATGGCTCACAGCCTCAAACAAGGCCCAAAGAAGCTGCTATATGTATGTTTGTTATATAAGCAGAGTTTTCATATCCCACACACTTGTGATGGTGGAGAGGTGCCTTGCATGGTGCAAGTGCACTGATCGGACAGAAATATGAGAGCATTGCTTTCTCTTGGTCTGTTTTGGATTTCATTAAATGCAAGAAATGCCTCTTCAGTTCCCAGTTAATCCTCTCCAAAATGTTCTCTGTCTGTCTGTCTAAATGGACCCACATCTGGCGGACATGAACACATCACCTGAGCGCTAAATGGACAGTTTTCATCGAAAAACGAGTCAAACTAAACAGACTGGCTAAACATATCAGTGCTGCCTGAACTCCATTGAACATTTCTCATTCACATTCTTGGCCCGTGGTTTGCTCACCACCCATGTTGCATTTTAGCTCTCAGTCATTCATGTCAACATGTTAGTCACCACTTGCCTTCAGTCATATGTCAAATCAAGTCAAATTTATTCATAAAAAAATAACAATTTAAGAAAAAACTGATTAGTCATTAGGAACTTACAGAGTTGTTTATACAAGTGCACATTAGAAGAGTGGGCTAATTCAATAGGTTTCTCTTCAGTTTGTGCTCTGCTGCACTGTTACAACTCTCCCAGGAGAAACTCTGCTCAGATTTGTATTTAATATTAGAATTATTCTATATGATAGGTTGATGTTGGCTATAGGCTCCTGTAATGTACTGTAGTATAATGTAGATGATCTTCAAGCTGTCAGCCTTCCTCCTTCAGCTAATCTCTTGGTTTATCCCTCCCTGCTGGGTTTAATGTCCTCCCTCTCGGCTCACCTGAGATCCACCGCCATTCTCCCTCTCTCTGTCTGTCAGCTCAGTCAGAGTTGCACTTGACAGTATAGTTGCAGAGGTGGGAGGAATTTTACTGAAAGAGAAATAATGCCTCTCTTCCACTCTCTAAAAGCATGCACAGTGCATATTGTGCTGCGATGGCTATATTACATACAAATTTGAGTCAAGTACTGTAGAACCGTTCAGACAAGAAAGTCAATAACTAACAGCTCTAACTAAAAATGTACTCCTGCACTTTGTTCAATGACAAGACAAGAACTAAAATGTTGCCATTGTTCTTTTAATAGTGTGATTTATAGTTATATAAACGCAGAAGGGAACATTTAAAAATGCTAAAACCAAAGGAAAAGTATACAGGAAATACGCTAATTCAATTTCTTTTCGAGAGTTACTGTATATGAGAGGATTGATATGTCATCCTGTCTGTATTGTAAATATGAACCTTCCGCTAGCAGCTGGCTAGCTTAGCTTAGCTTAGCAGAAACAGTGGAAACAATGGGAAACAACTAGCCTGTCTCTGTTTAAAAGTTCAAAAAAGGTGCAAAATCAGCACATCTAAGGCTCAATAATTAAAATTTTATATCTGGCTCATTTTTAAAGCCAAGTGTAAAAACAAGATTCAGTAAGGCATTTTGTGTTCAAACTATTTTTATTTATTTTTTTGTTGGCATTTTAGGCACCAAACTAGTTTTTTACAAAACAGAATAAACACCTGTTATAAACTGAAAGACATGTCGCAGTACAGTTTTCCTTTTCAGCTCAGTCTGAATCTTTACTGCGTTTCGCTGTCATTTACGGTCACGCTGCTTTGTCTCCATTCCTTTGACCTTTTTCACAGAAGGTTCAGAAAGCTCTATTGTCAATCAAGATTTAAAAAAAAAAAAAAAAAGTGTTTCATGCAGGGCTGTGCTACACACAGCCGGAGCAGAGGCTCGGCAGTGCAGCGGGCTAGCAGCTGAGCCGAGAGACAGGGCCGCTGTGCAGGTCGCTACCTTGTTGCTCTCCCTACCAATATAGGCTGCTCTGTTTTAACAATGTTAAAGCTCCAAAAACATGCATGCAGGCTGAAATTCAAACGGGGTGTTTTGTCGGGATTAAGCTATTTGCATAGAGAAACTCTGATCACTAGGCTAATTTATGCAGTGTAAAGTGCATGGTGGTAAAAAACTGCGTAGCTATGCTGTCCATCTCAGCTGAGAACAGAGAAATGTCTGGCTGAGTCCTTCCCTTCCTTACAGTGTATTATATATTCAAGTGAACAATATCCGTGGATATCACAAGTAGAAATAATAAATAATAATCAGACACACAAAAGAAATCACCCAAATATAATCCCCTTAAACATAAACATAAGAGAGAAGATAGGCAATAATGATAACTAAACGATGATTATTGTGGTTTTTTTTTTATATTTCATATCACACAACATATGCACTCATGTAACTTTCACCAGAAAATCAATGAAATCCGAAAAAAATTAAAATAAAAAGTGGTGAATGGTGATGATGTCTTCACCGCGGTAGTGTCATGTCACCGCGTTGTTGCGGTGAAGAGGTTATCATCCCAGCCCTACTTATTATCAGGTTCACCATCGCAGCTATCCAATAGTTGAGTTATATCAGTCTGGACAAAAGTGGTGGACTGACCAACCGGCATTCCAAAATTGCCATCAGTAGCGCGGTGCCCCTAGCATGGTTTTCATTAAGTCCGTTGCTGTGGCCCAGATTCGATTAATGTCAGAAGATGACAAAGGACAGGCATACATGTATGTTATAGGTTTTAATTGGCCCTGTAATGTGAGCTAACTTCTGTGGCTCCAGAATATCAAAGTGTGAATCAGAGCTTGATGAAGTAGAGTCTACATCAAGCTCTGACTCACACTTTGATATTCATGTGAAATAATATAAAAAGTTGCTTTGTCGGAAGCATCCTGCCATTTCAATGCTGTGTCACTTAGGAAGCGTAATGAAGCATTATAAATGTTTCATATGGTTGCTTTACCTCCTTTCTCTTGATGTGCCTTTGCAAATTAGCTTCAATGGCACTAGCTAGAGATTGTTTACTTATTTACAGGAGGTTCTCCTCTTCACTCCTTAGTCATTTCCCTCGCTTTTGTTTCTCTCTCTCCCTCTGTCTCAGTCAATTTGTAGTATTTGTGCATTTCCACCTTGGTGATTTAACAGATTAAGGTCTTCAAAGTACCCACTACGTGGGAACTCCCTCCTCTCCTGCTGGCGCTCATGTAAATGAGCGTTCATATGCATCAACTAACCCACTCCACAGTGACTCTCGTCTCGCCCTCCAGAGAGTTGACATCAGAGGAGGGTATCATTGGTTTTACATAGCGGCTGCATGGCACTAAGCGCACCGCTCAACATTATTCATGAGGGCAAAATGGGAGCCGGTGATTTGGGAGAGTGAGGGGACCCCTGTTCTCCGATCTGTGCATCTCTGATCAGAGCCCGCTTCTCTTTACCGAATACTGTGTAAGCCCCTAGGCCAGGAGAGGAGGGGGTGGAGGTTGTGGGGGTGAAGGGGGGCTCGGATGCTTACTCACTGTCATCAAGAGGCCGTCCTGTCCTCCACCCCATCTCCACCCCTCCCTAACCCTCCCCTTTTTGCAATCCCCCAGCCCCCACTCTCCCCTCAACTAGGCGCTCTCTGCAGAGCTCTGCCTTAATTACCTGCATCGCCTGCCATGAGCTGTCAGTGTGGCTCAGTGCTTGTTTGGCCCAATGGAGTTGCCCTAATGTCTTGATGCCCTGGTGCCCACTGTAGCAACCACAGAGATCTCTGACCTGGTGAAGGCCACACTGTGGCTCAGAGCCAATTGGACTCTAATGTGTATATACATCAGCGGCATTGTGCAGGGCAGACATGTTGTGGCTACTAGCTAATTCAATGTGATAAAATCATAGGAGAAAGGGTGAATATCAGAATGTTGTTGCAGAAAACAAAGCAGTCAACCAATGTATCAATGAGTTTTTTTTTGTCATTTCAACAAGAGGCTCCCGAGCACATTCATCTAAGGTTGATTAATGGTGTTTGGCTGAGGTAAACACAGGCTGAGCAAAAAGCCCCTGACACATCAGTGCGCTAATGCACAGGCTAATGCATAGGCCTATTTATGTTGTGTTAGCGGGACCTGTATTGATCAGACATTTACTTAAATAAATTGCCTCTGTGATTTGGAAGCTACCACTGATGGCCATTGTCAGAGTGGTGGTTCATGGGTCTTACTGGGGCATAAAAGGCTTGCTTGTTCATTCTTCTGGAATAGGAATAGTATTAAGTATCTTTGCAACTGGTGCCTGTTCTCACAACATTCTCTGTAATGGCGGCAGGCTAAAGCAGCAACATTACTCCCTGCATTGACTCCTCACTCTCTCACCTGTCAACCAAGCCCATGTCAGCCTCCATGTTTGTGGGCTCCTAGACATTAACGCTCATCCCCCCTCACATCCCTCCGACACGCCCGCATGCACTCTCCTTGACCGAAGCGTGTCTGGTGCCCTTGAGCTCCAAATGCAGCAGCAGAGGCTCCACAATGGGACGATTGCATTGGGAGTCACCTGCGATCCACGGTTAGAGGCTTCAGCAGGCCCTGCCACCAATAGGTGCTGACATCTAGGACTGTGCCAAGCATTATTTCACTCTGGGAGAAGAAGGGACCCACTTCACTAACCCAACAGGCCACCCCTTACCTGCCCCTCCTCTTAGCCCTGCTAAGACCAAAAGCACAGGAAAAATAAGAGAACGCATCTATTATACATGTGTGGGATTCATAATTGAACGATATCACTTTTTCCTCTTTGTGGTTTTGGCTCTTGGAAAACTGTGTGTGTGTATGTGTGTGTGTGTGTGTTGTGGGGGGTGGTAAGCATGGGAGTGCGTCGGGGGTTCAGCATAATATTGTAATAGTAGGTGTGTAAGGAAGAAGACTGAGATAGAATGACTTTAAGGATTTGAACAGTTTGCACATTTGAGGAATTAAATATAAGATAAGAATGCAACAACTTGTTTTGTCCAAAATCTCAGGACACGAGAAGGAACTTTAAATAAAAGGCAGGAAAGCCCAATCATAGTTTTTAGTTCTACTCAATTATCAGTCGCAGCATCTTAAGAAGATAATTCATTCAGAAAAGCAGCATTATCAACAGAGACAGAAACCCTTTGTGGACCAAAGCGTTGCAGACTGCAGCCTTAATCTGCCAAGCAGGCTGACGGCTGATCGACTATCGATAGGGTCCACATAAATCTTTCATCTCCCATTTCAAGATTCAGCCTGCTCTTGTTTTGATCTTGCCCCTGTGTTCCCAGTGTTATCAATAGATTTGCTCAAATATGCCTCTTCAGTCTGCAAAAACAATGCGTTACACAGCTCTGAGATGCGCATTTGTATGTGTTACATCTTATTATTTTATGACAGCCGTTAATGAGATTATTATGTAATGGTGCTGTACATAAACACACTTGATGGCAGCCAACAGCCACCCACTTACTGTCTCCTTTGCTTGCAAGCAAGCAAGAATTATGATAAATTGGGCTGGTTTGTCTTGTGCTATTGATTTACAACTAAATATTCATATAATATCCCCCCCAAAATACAAATTCTGGTCATGTCATTTTTCTGCTTTATTAGTCTGAGTGAAGAGTTGAAGGAAATAAACTGCAAGGAGTTTCCACACTGATTTGAATGCATTTTTGAACACAAGGTCCAAGTTTGGGGGTCCTCGACTAAAGACATTCTTAGTCTCCTAATACTCATAATGCAAGTTGATAACAAGTTGATTTAATCGACAGATCTGTAAAACTGAGTCTCTCCACAAAGAATCATGCAAAAGCCCCACTTTAAATCTTGTGTTTACCAGAGATGTGTTCATTGTCTAACTGTTTCTTGTCTAACTAATCAACAAAGGTAATCTTAGTCAACTAAGACCAAAACGACTAAGAGGGAGCAGCCCTGGTCCAAATAGGCCAACGTGTCATAAAGGAGGATTTGTTATTAAATCAAACCTCTTTACCCAACAGCGCTCTTTACTCTTTAACCAGGAAACAGCAACATGTTTGTGTTATTCTCCATATGTATCCTACTGTATCCTATCCTACAGGGCTGGGACGATATGCTTTTGTCCCACGATACATGGGTGCAGATTTGATTTGTATTGCGATTTTCATTTATTGCGATTCTAGAAGTATTACGATTCAATACTACTGAGTATTGTGATTTTCTTTCTTTTCTTCAAAGAAGAACATAACATGGATTTTCTGCATTTTCTGCTTTTGCTCTGTTTTGCTGGAAACGGATATGATGTAGTCGCCGTCTGTACCGCATAAGCAGAAAATATTTAGGTGTGTATATATATATATATATATATATCATTTTTTAAATCGCCGCTAAAAAATCACGATACCTACATGAATTGATTTTTTTTTTCTCACCCCAAGATTTTAGACTGTGCTGTTTTTTTCAGTTGCAGGGGATTGATGAAGGTCCAGTGGATGATAAATACAGATCAGCAAAATAAGTCAGCAGTTCCTCCCTGGCTCTCTGCCTTCACATGCATGGTTTGTTTTTGCACCTGCATCCTCGTGTAAAGGTGGAGCAGGTCAGAATGTGAGCGACAGTGTCGGAGGAGCGTGAAGGAGAGATGGAGGTTAGAAGGGAATACAGACAGAGCTTGGAAAAAATGAAAGTAGAGAAGAGGAACAAGGTACAAAGAAAGTAACCATTTGAAGGAGGCTGTGTGAAACACCTGTGATGGACTTTTGACCTCTGTCGTTGCATCTCCTATGCTTTTCCTTTTCGTTACATTCTCTCACAGTCTCTCTCTCTGTTAATAGCAGCCTGCGTGTCTCTGTCGGGAGTGCTTTTCCAGCTTTCCCGCCTCCCCTCTCAAACCCCGCCCTCACTGTTTTCCTTGGCACTGCGCTGAAAAATAAATGCACTCCCACGGTATCTATCCGAACTGTTGGGATCTGGCAGGGTTTTGCCTCCATCAAAGCTTTCTAATCTTAAGGAATCAGCCACCCAGAAATGGAGGTGGAGGTGGTGGTGGGGGTCTCAATTTTTCATGACTTGGTGCAAAGCGGATTCAGACAAAAGGAGTTCATGAGGCAGCCTCTCTTCTTCGCTCAGTCACCTTTCAAACCCGCTCAGACCAGAGGCTGCATGATTGCTGTTTGTCCTGGTTTAGTGTCAACTACTGCAGCCACCATCACACTGTTAAAACGTTCTCTTCTGGTTCCACCATTCACAGTTACACTGCTTTTATTTAGAGTCAGTTAAGACTTACTTCATCGTTTTTCTTTTTGAAAGTGGGTGAATGCACTTAATTGGAAGTCTCTTTGGATAAAAGCGTCAGCTAAATGACATGTAATGTAATTCAATGCAGATGACAAAGAGCTAATATGTCACAGTATAGCTCCCTGCTAATCATAACAGATGCTGAGATTTTATGATCATCTTGATGGCAGATTTTCCTACTTAAGAAAACCACTGACAAGCTGTTACTCTGTGTGTTTACATGACTGTAAATTAACCCTTGATAAGTTCTTTATGTACCATTATGGGTAGTGAGCCATTAAACTGGACTTTTTTTTGCTTTGTCTCTCTGAATTTTGGCTTTTTCCCCACTGTTTTTCTTTGTGTATGCAGGTACATTAAAAATGTGCGTTT
The DNA here is from genome assembly GCF_010015445.1 of Perca fluviatilis. Lineage (NCBI taxonomy): Eukaryota > Metazoa > Chordata > Actinopteri > Perciformes > Percidae > Perca > Perca fluviatilis. Next base: position 30,605,809 of record NC_053127.1, on the reverse strand, counting down.
ATCAAATGTATCATTTTGAGGAAATAAGAAAAAGTGATAAAAGTAATTAGTCTATGTGATGATTAATGCTCAGTATGGACCCACGCTTAGTAACCAACATAATTTAAAGGAACCGTCCAAGGTGATGAATGATTTATTTAAGAGTAGCCCAGTTAGTAATCTTATAGCAGCTGTCAAATTTAATTTCAGCCACGTGATGACAGAACGATAAAAGCTGAAGGTTATTAATCTGCGCGTCAACTGCAAACTGTTGTTTTGCAGATCTGACGACCATATTCTGCTTTATTATGAATCATGCACAAGTTTAAGGAGCTGATTGGACTGCATTTTACTGGAATTTGTACCTCTTACAATTTCATGTGACAAATAAAAATGATTGATTGATTTTATTGATTGAAAACAGGATATTTACACAGAAATACAACATCATACATTCACACTTAGGCCCCTATTTTAAAAATCTAAGTGCACGGCGTGAAGCGCATTGCGCAGGTGCGTTTAGGGCGTGTCCAAATCCAATTTTTGTTAGTTTAACAGCGGAAAAAAGGGTCCGTGCGCTGGCTGCATAGTTCAAAAGGGTTGTACTTAGTGTCTTCATTAATACATAGGTGTGTTTTGGGGCGTAACATGCAATAAACCAATCAGAGATCATCTCCTATTCCCTTTAAAAGACAGGCGTGTTTGGACCTTGGCGCATTGCTATTAAGATGGAGGATTTGCACCGTAATATTTTTATTTGTAATCTTTTGCATGTTTGTGTGCTGCTGCGCTTCCCTGTGTGTGTAAAAAGCATAGTATGTGCGTGCTGTGCATAAGCCTAGGCACATTTTACTAATTTGCTGTTAAAATAACAATGAAATGTTGCGCTATTGACTTTAGACCAGGTTTTTGTTGGTCAATGGCGCGATCACTTCCCGCTGCCTCAAGATAGCAATACGCCCATCTAACGATCAGTGTTTTGAGGTAATTAATGTTTAGGTTTTAGCATGGCCCAACTGGCAATCAATTAAAAAAAATCCCTATAACTGACGTGTGCCATGGCTCTACCTTTATTTTTTTTACCTCCTCTTGGATAAGAAACTACTACAGCTGCTTGTCTTTCAACACCTCCAGGCCTGGCCCTCAGAGTACTGCATGTGTGAAGTGAGTGCGGCTAGAAATGTGCGGAAACATGTGTACTCCGCGGTGTTTGTTTGTCGTAACAGGTTGAACGACCAGTGGGTGGAAGTGGCCGGTGATTTGAGCGCGCTCATTAGGAATTTATGAAGCGCTAAAACGTTCTCTGGTCTCCGGGGAGGGGGATTGGCAGCTGTCGCACACAGGCAGGCTGGCGACAGGAGGGGAGAGCCCACGTTAGACAGAGCACAGACTGTGGAGATACAGTGGAAATGCCTGAAATATTTACAGTAGTGACTGGCAGTGGCTGTTCATGGAACTTCATACTGTAGACCTACCTCTTTTTTACCCGTATCATTGTTTTTTCACTGTGGATTGATCATTTAAAAAATTAAGATGTAGATGATTTCAATAAAACAATTGTTTATCTATGACACATACTGAAGTTTTTCAGCTCGGCCACCCATCATTTGTAGTATTTCAGCTACATCAAACTCAACTCTTTCTAAATTGTGATTCCTCCAACTAGCCACATTGCTAATTTTTCATTGCAGTACCAATCTGCCATTGTCCTAGCCTAGAAATATAGACGCACCCTAGCAGCAGCAAATGTAATTTGCAGCCAGGGTGGTCTAGCAACTCTCCGTTGGCTTGCTAGCAGGAAAAACCAAACTCTGGCCGGGCAAATCATATCGTGCATAGAGTCGGTGGATGGGTGTATGGCTGCTGCTGCTGGCGAACAGCGGTCTTTGGAATCGGCTTTGGCTGCGACTCTGGAAGACTTGCAGTTAAGCTTTTCTTTGAGAAAAAACAAAGAACGGCACTGAAGTCATTCTTAAAAAAGGAAGATGTGTTCAGAGTTTTGCCGACTGGGTACGGCAAAAGTTTAATCTATCAACTAGCATTGCTCTGGTTGGTTGTAGCGCTATCCTATTGGCGTGCAGAGGGAATTTGAAATACAACCATTTATCCCGCCTCTTGGATTGAGCCCTGCCAATGGTTAGTTCCCAGACCCAACATCTTGATGTGGGTCTGGCTTGTCAGGCTACCATTGTCCTTGTATGGCCTTACAAAGACAGAACTCAGTCAGATTTAATATTTTAAACCACAATATTTTACTCACCAGCCTAATAGCTAATATATCTTAAGTGATGCCAGTGCTATAGTAGACACTGCTTTACATTTGGGCCCATGAGTATGATTGCAGTGTTTCCCATACGTAGGTTCTGCTTGGGCAAGATTGAGACCCGTCCAGGTAGATAAAAATTTTTTTCTCCCAAATCAACAATGTAATGTCAGAGCGCACACAGACCAGCGGCCTCCAGTCCCCCTCGTAAAGTCGTGCGTGACACAGCGTCAACAATTCACTTTGACACGATTCATTCAGTTCAGTGGCAGCTAGCACCTTGGCTCAGAGGCTACTAGTAGCATGCTGTGAGATTAACCGTACTAATAAACCATAGAATTGCCAGACCGCTGTGAAAGCACCCCAACGTTATTTACCAGAGTCTGGTTGTTCGACAGTCGAGCTGATCTTTATAATGCAAGTGGAACTGACATACAGTCTACTAACTCATCTACATCCTGTCTATGTTAAGGTCCTCAGATCTCAGCAATTCATTCATGAATTAGTATTGGTGATAGGACTGGTGGAAAAATCTACGAGAATAACATGCAGGTTCTTAAAAGGTAATAATATTGATATTTTGCACAGGCAATATAGTAATGGTTGTTTTACAATAATGGGGCGAGGGTTAATTGTTTACCATGGATTGTTTTTGCCTTTTTTCCTTAAAACCAATAGGTACAACACTATTGTGGTTGGATGTACTGGCACCTTTAGAGATAATGATTGATAAGCTATTAATTTAGTTAGTCGATACAGAAATGATTGATGAGTTAGTTATCTGTCCATCAGAAAGTCAAGTTATCTTTATATATAAAGCACATTTAAAACAACAGAAGTTGATTCAAAGTGCTTCCCAATAAAGGCAGATGATTTGAAATCTACCTCAATACAGATACAATAACATTACATGAATAAAAAGTACATAACAAACAATAATACAAAATATAATACAAAACAACTGACCAAAGGCAAGTAAAGAAAAGATGAAAGTGTAGAGACATTTAAGATTGTCCTGAAGACAGATACAGATATTAACTACAACAATAGTACAGAAAGAATCTTCAATAGTAATATGCTACTAACAGGGGGCCGGAGTTATCTACTACTATAACTGTTTATTTTCCCCACAACTCAAACAACAGGAAATATATTTTAAAAAAGCCCCCACCACCCCTTGGGATCCAGCCAGTTTATATATCCTGGCGTGGTGCCAGTAGTGTGGGTTGTCCATTAAAGCACAGAGTTGCATTGTCAGTTTTTATCCAGCACAGTAACTTAGTACAGGGGAAGTGCATCGCATTACATTGACTTGCTTTATTAGTTAAGATGACTTGGAAACATCCTCTGCTGCACACTGTGTAGATGAACATGACAAATTGACTGCATACCAGCTTTTAGGGTCATTTCTTTGCCAATGTCCAAATTGTAATTATGGAAACTGATTCTCAGTGAGTGTTTGACACTACAGCAACAATATAACTGTTACAATGATAGATTACCTTTTTAGATCCAAGAGGAAACCTTTTGAAGGGAACGGAAGCTACGACAGCTTTTAATTCTGATGAAAGCATAGATGCAAATTAGTTTGTCGGGAGAGAATGTATGGTCGTTTGGTTGTGAGTGTAAACAGACAAAAGAGACAAAAAACCTTGGAAACACCAAAATATCTTGTAAACATTATTGTAACATTATCACATGAAACTACTTCTTGCATACATGTACTATTTTTGTTTAGAATGATAACTTAAGCTTGAATGATAATGATATTTTCCTACATACATTTACCAAGAAATGCCTCTATTGATAGAAAATGACCCCTGGCCACTGACAACAAGACCTCACTGGCTTTCCGAGAACTCTGTTGGGTTGTGTTTGCCCTTCGAGCTTTTCGGTTGGTGCAAAAAAGGATTGTGGATGTGTATATGTGTGTGTGTTTACCTAGATTGACTGCTTTAGCCTGGCGGATGGGTGTTGTATTTAACACTTTAAAGTTAAATCCTTTAAATATGGATTAGTTAATATTAAGCATTGGACCCTCCGCACAGCACTTTTTTTTAAAGGAAAATGTGTCACTTCTTAAGCTGGTTTGCCTGTTACTCCCTTTTTTCCTTACAATATAGCATTTGTACTATTTAACTATTTTTTATGCTCACGCCACATGAAACATTACATCACTTCCAGCAAACTTCAAAGAGAACAATGAGGGCAGAACAGCAACACTGATCTGTTTTAATCGAATATTCTCCAGTCCAGCGCCGTTAAAGACACAAAAACACCGGACCCGTTAGCTCTTACTTTACCACCATTTACTACCGAGTCTTTTTGTAACCGTTAGTCTACCGACAACATTATGTTCACTTTACCTGTTCAACTGACTTTAGTCAGTTTAGATAAAACACTCGACTGTCCTGCTGTTACAGACATGAACTAACCCCAGACAGTTGCCTCGTTCATTGACTTATGGCGGTGCGCTGCAAAATGAATCGGCCTATAGGGGAAACACAATGAACTGGCTGGGGTTCCCGTTGGTGTGCAACTATAGTGGAAACACCGGTGTTCTGTAGGGCTGATAAGTCTGCAGATCATATGGTTACTTGATTAATCGATTAGCTTATTAACAGTCAAAATATAGTTTAAAAAATACTCTCACAACTTCCCAAAACCCAATCTGCCACTGTCAAATTACATTTTTTGTTTAACCAAAAGTCCAAAACCCCAAAATATTCAGTTTACAATTATTTAAAAACAGAAAAATCGTGTCATGTAAGAAGCTGGAACCAGAGAGCGTTTTTTTCACAAAAAAGGTACATTTTCTGTGAATGGAGTTGATGAATCGTTTGAGCTCTAGTGTTCACAGATGTGCATGTCTTAGAGGAAGGGTGTGGCTACAGACATGCATGAGGTCTGGCGCTCTGCTAGCTCTTTTATTTCACATCCATAGCTGCTCTCCCAGAGCTTTGCTGCAATGTCTTTTCAGAGACAACAAGAGACACACTCCTGCAACATCCCTCTACTGCAGTGAAACACAATGGTCACACACTCGGCCTAAATACTAAATAGAAAAACAACGATGCAGGATAGCACAATTGTGTCAGATATGATAGTTATTCTTGTATGTGGTGGCATTTAACAATAGCGGGTAGAGATTGCCAGTTTAATTATTTAAAAACCTCTGCCAATGGAATGTAAAAGTTTTGATAGGAAGTAAAAAAGTTTGTCTAACATTTCTGTTTTTATTCTCATTTCTCTCCATGCAGTTTTCTGTGAAGATCTACGTTCCAGCTTATATTTTGTCAATGCATCTGTGCAAGAGGTAGTGTTTGCCAGCACCACAGGGACATCGGTGCCCTGTTCCGCCGCAGGCGTGCCCCCTATCTCACTGCGCTGGTACCTGGCCACCAGCGAGGAGATCTATGATGTGCCAGGGATCCGCCATGTGCACCCCAATGGCACCCTTCAGATCTTCCACATCCCCCCTTCCAGCTTCAGCAAGCTCATCCACGACAACACCTACTATTGCACAGCGGAGAACCCCTCAGGGAGAATCAGGAGCCAAGATGTCCACATTAAGGCCGGTTAGTTTCTCTGCACATGAATGTCTACACTTTGTTGCTTTGTTGCAGTCTAAACAGTCATGGTCCATTATGAGAAGCAGCTTATGTCTTAGTTCAGTATTAGCAGTTTTCCGTCTGATACAGAACACCTCTCTGTCCCTTCCTCCCAGTCCTACGAGAGCCCTACACTGTCCGGGTGGAGGACCAGAAAGCCATGAGAGGCAATGTGGCGGTCTTCAAGTGCATTATCCCTGCCTCAGTGGAGGCCTACATCACTGTTGTTTCCTGGGAGAAAGACACAATGTCAATCAACGCTGAAAGTAAGTCACGGCATCTTCCTTTACTACAGTAACTACTGCGAAAAGTTAAAAGTCAGCATCAACAATTATGGTTAAAAATTTGGCATCAGTGTTAAGTCGCTGATGAGGATCTTGTTGGCCTCTGTGCTGAGTTGTGATGAGCCTTGTGACAGCAGAGGTGTGTGTGGGCTGAGCTAACTGTACGGATCTTCTGGCATGAACCTACACAAAGGCCTTGCTAGTACCAGCTAGCCAGTTCAATGTGCGTGTGTGTGTATCCTTGTCTGTCTGACCCAATGACAGTGAGGTCCCGCTCCCTTTTCTTCTGCCCGGTCTTCCACGAGAGCGCAGGCTGCCCAGCCATGTCACTTAGTCTCAGTGTATTGACCCATTTCTCTGGTTGATAGGAAGCACTGCAGCACTCCGATCATTCAAATCACTTAAATGGAACGCTCGCCTGCGTGATTGTTTCCCAGCCCTGGGGGGCAAATTCACTTTATGTGGGACATTTAGCAAACTCAATAGACAAGAGCTAATGTCATTTTACTTTTGGATGGAGGGCAAATGCTGGCTAGCGACTCTTTTTTTTGTTGTTGACGTTTCACATTTGTCCGCTGAGGCGAAATCGGCCATGTTGAAATCTATAGCAATCTCTTAATTGTCCATAAATGGATTTGCCGCAAGCGTGTTTTCAGATATGGGTACCTACAAGGATGGAATTTATACTGTAGGGTTTCTCATTTTGAATACGTTTGTATGTTTGGACTTTTTGAACTTATAACTGCATTGTTAAATAGTTTTACAGTATGGCTGCAGCGTTTAACTGAGTATTTTCGAATGCTGGATCTTTAAGGGGGAAAAAAGGTTTCTGCACTGTCAAAACAAAGTGTTTATCTTGAGCCGTAAAAAATCGTCACATCTGTAGCCATCAGCCATGTAAACGCTGTCAGAAAAATCATCCAGCCACCAATCCACTGCTCTTCACCATGCTAAATAATGGATGACGGAAGCCTATGAATGCACGAGCAAATGGTCTTTATTCACGTCTCAGTGCACGCATCCTACTGACGCACCGTCCACTCCCCTTATCCTCTACTACACACATTTTAAGTGCACTATGTGTGTCCATGTCTGTGAGTCTATATGCACAGTAACTGACAGCTCACTGCAAGATGGCTTAACCCCGCATCTCGATGACCGAGCTTCGAAATTTAAATTTTTAATGAATAAAAATAATATCAACACTCAAACAAAAATATGTGAAATATAGCTTTTCTGTCTTTGCCATGAATAATTGAGCTGTTTTTTAGTTGGGGAAGGTGAAGCATGATGTGCAGCAGCTGTCAGACAGGCCCTCTGTAAGTCTCACTGGACGCAGACCTTTTTGAGTTGTTGCAGGTTAGATTAACAAAGAACCACTTAAAGAGCCCTGGTGTCCATTAGAAAAAAAATGGAAAATTATGATGAAAAATGCATTCAGTCAGGACATCCAATAAAAGTAACAGTGTAGTACAGCTGTCTTGCATAGTGGTTTTTATCATGGTCTGGGGTTTTAACAGAACCACTGTTGAAAATATCCAGTCCATGCTCTAATATTGACTCAAACGTGTTTTACCAGCTGAACCAAAAGATAACATCTGCTAATGAGGCAGCACATTTTCATTTGTCTTATGTATTTCCCCTTATATCTGTAATCAAGAAACTTTTTAACAAGTTGATTTGCTTTAGGAACAAGTTTAATTAAGTCACTGAACTGGACACATTTTTCTAATTACAGTACCAAACTAAACCATTTGTTAATAAAGATGGATATACTGTAGTTTTGTATTCTATTCTGTGCAGCAACATAACTAAATGTGTCGAAGCCAGGATAAGGGTAATCTCTTGTTAGCCACGAATGTACAGCTATAATCTAGATTCTAGGACTTATAAATCACTTTGTCCAAATAAATTACCAAGTATACAATGACCAGTCTGTCTTAGCTGCCTGTGGCTAACTATGGAAGCAGTTGTGTGTCATTTGCTACTAGCATCTGTATTCAAGGCAATTCAATGAATATCAAGACAAGTTGGGCCAATGCACAATTTTAAAAGCTGCAAACTGTCCTGACTAAGAGGATTTTGGTTATTGTTTAGAGAGAGCAGCCAATCAGGACCAAGTCTGATTATGATGGGTTTACTGGTTCACTATGGTTTATGGACACAATAGAAGGAAGTATGTCATTGTATAATAAGGCTTAAAGAAGGCCCCTCGTCAGGAGGGAGGAAAATGGCAAAGTTCCAACTTGTTGTCTATGGTTGGCGCCACCTATGCATACTTTATACTTACTTTACTGACAATATAATATCTCTGTTGGCATGATATAAACGTGTTGTAATAATTTGACTATTTCTACCATTGTTGGTGTAAACATGGTGCGTGTGGCTTATCAAAAGCCCAGACCACAAGCACCAGTAACACATCAGTTTCCCAACATTAATGTTGCATCCTGTTTGACCAGCAGAGATGATCAGAAACAGTGATCAGAATTCAGGGCCCAGAAGAGAATTTAAGGGATCAGTGAGGAAACAGGCAGTGAGATGGGTTGTTTCCTGTCTATTTCCCAACATTATGAAACTTGATGTAGTATTTTGAAACGTGTGAGATAGCTTTATTTAGCTTTTATCTGTGGACATCTTGTTTTTGATTATATTCCCGATCTGCTGAGGTAGTGCAGTTAAAAGCTCAGACTGATTTACCTTTATGGTGTGCTCATGTGGTTGTGGCAAACTCTGACACCCAAAACGTCACAGCAGGCGGATGAGCAGGGGATTTGTTGTGGGACAATCAAACCTGTCAGTCATACAATAAGTAAATGAGGACGTATGGAAACACATAATGTACATGTGAACAGCTGTTTTTTTTTTCCTTCTTGTTTAAGGCCGTAAAGGAAAACCAATTGGCAGGAATGAATTTGAGATGAGAGTTATATAGGCTAGAAAATAAATTGGCAGAATTGTGTTGATTCGTAACACTGGCTTTATGTTAAACTGGTGCTTAGAAACTGTGTCCTGTACGGTATGTGTGGAATTCGCCAGAGCTGTTTTGAAATGGCTGGTGTTGGTAATGGTGGAAACAAGTGGAGGAAGACAGTGTGTGTGTGTGTGTGTGTGTGTGTGTGTGTGTGTGTGGGTGTGTGTGTGTGTGTGTGTGTCTGTGTGAAGGGTCCTGTTGTCGGATGGATGTCCTAAATTACAAATGGCTGGCATGCCTTTAAAATAACTACATGTATAGTAGTATTTAGTAGTATAGTAGCACTGTCTGCAATTAAAAAAGATAAGAAAGCTTTATCGTTTCCATATCTCAGCAGGAAGACATTTAAAAATCACCTCAATCTAAAACCTTGTAGTTTAGTTGTGGACCATGCCTGGTGAAATTGTGTGTACTTCCTGTAGGGTTGCTTTCTGGGATGCGTTGTGATGGCCTGTGGCTGGCTGCGGCTGTGTTGCTGTGCAGGGCCGTTCCCCAGGTGCAGCCTGCGCTGCAGTCACTGAGGAGGCCTTGTAGTCATTTGCCTTGGCCCTGATGCTGCCTGCTCTGCATTCAGCACCAGTAGGGCTTAGAGGGAGCCGACCCCCCAGCACTACTGCAGAGACGCACACACACGCACACACATGCACACACACAGGCTTCTTTTCATTCAGCACACGAGCTGAGCACAAGGGCCGTCGGCCATCACACAGATTCTCTTTGCTCTGCTCAGTCCTCCTTCATCCCTCCGCTGTTTCAAGCTTGTCTTTTTTTTTCTGCTCATGCTTTGCCCTGTGTTTCTATCACTATCTCATACACACACATACAAACTGTACATGGGTGAACACGCCTTTAACATCTACTTAGTTCTTCCTCGTGAACTCTGAGTGATTATAGGTTACCCAGTTAATATCTTATATTAGCCATCCCCAGTGCTGCTGGGTGTAGAGGCTTGTTTAAGGGTTTTTGCAGATTGCTCGAACACTTTCAGTGTAGCGATTTGCTGAGCCAGCTCGCACATTTTCACAGTTTCTTTCATGTTTGTTGACATTTGGGATGTGTGTTGCAGTTATTTCTGCAGCCAGTCTCGATGCCCGCGGCCATTGCCGAGAGGGAGAAGAGCCAGCCACACTATGTCGGTTTAATTGGCTGTGTATAATGGGCCCTTGAAGTAAATATCAAGAGTTCCTATCGAACAGCTGCTGGACGTTATCATGTGTTTCCACAGTGCCCACAGTTTCTCCTCCATTCTTTCTCCTCTGTTACAAAGCCTGGGCTGCTGCGGAGCCATGCAGATGTCTGTGAATTTGGGGTTGCACAGTTGATGGACGCACAGCTAAGCTGACCTGTGTATTTTCAACTCTTCCTTGTCACGATGGATGCTTTCAGTCAACCCTGAGATGTACTGAGGCAGAAGTGTTTGGCCACACTGTGTTAAATGTTGAGTGTACATAAATATTGAATTCATTTCGACATGTAATAGCAGCACAAATGAAAATAAAAGGGAGGTTATGTATTTACATTTAAATGCTTTGCTTTCCTGCATTAAAGCTAAAGTGTATTTTTAGATGTATAGTGACTTTCCACTTTCACTGTTGCCCTACTGTAAACATTTGTCTAGAGGGTAGAGAGGGAGGTAATCATTTGCTACAGTATGTACTGTGTGTTGTAGCCAGAGGTAGTGTGGTATAATGAATGTCTTTTGTTGGGAGCAGCCTCGCACTTCGCTTGCTGTCGGTTTTGCCCTTTTCTTAGCATGCTATGTAGGAAGCGCAGCTATTGGCGCAGCACAACCTTGAGCTGCGGGCTGGGGTGGGTGGGGAATGGTTTTACTGGTCTCTCTGTGGTGGAGATGTGGAGGGAGAAGGAGGGGAGGTAAGGAGGGGGAGAGAAGAGAGAGGATTACTAACTCTCTCTCTCTCTCTCTCTCTCTCTCTTTTTCCTTTCCTCTCTCTCCATCCCTGCCTCGCTCTGTCGACAGGCAGGGTTGGGACTCTAACGTGTGACAGGCTGGATGTAGAGTCTTTTTTGTTTTCCAGCATTTGCCATTCTGTCTGCCCATGATTGGCTGAACTATTGTTATTCACACAGAAAAATGGGTCAGGTGGCCTGTGGAGAATGAGAGTGTTTGTGTGGACGGATAGACGGACAGCACAAATACACACACACAAACACACATGCATACCTACACATGGATCCCACACAGAGCAGGATTATACTAGATAAAGATAGATAAATAACATACACATGGAAATAAATCCAGGTTATGTGGCAAAGCGTCGCTCATGTTGGATTCACTGTGTCCTCTCACAAGCTGCACGCTGGTTCTCTCCTCACACCCAGCGGCAGGGGCTTAGCGAGATAAATAAAGGGTTGCACTGAAGGAAAAAAAAACTGGGAAGAAAATCAATACCTGTGTGCATGAATCTGGCTGCAGCTGCCACAAAGCATTATGGGAACATGACGGTACATACACTTTGGCTTGGCAGGTTGCAGGCAGCATGATAAGCTACAGGGTAAAATAGCCTCATTAAAACAATATAAAATGATGTTACTTAAAAGATGAGATATGCATCAATCAGTGCATAGATAGATATACGTATTTATTTGCTACAGCTATTTTTTTGTAAACCATTTTTGTAAGAATGACCACTAGCAGCAGCTGCAATAATGGGTTATGGATATGAATTCTAATGCTTGATAGAATAAAACTGTCTTAATAAAAATACAAAAATAATTGTTACTACTAAAAATAAGTTACAAATTGATTAAACAAGATTATTATTAGTAGTAGTAGTAGTAGTATTATATTTAACAAGATTAAATAAGATACTGTATTGTAATATTACTACAGCTAGTGTACATGTGTGAATTTGAGTGGGTAAATTATGTAATAATTGTAACTGTCCACCCTTCCACAAATAAAATATGAGCAAGCAGAGCATAAGTAATGATTATTTTTCTTCAATTACCCCCAACAGCTGTAGTCATTTCAGAACCGTCTAATAAGTCATGGTTGGACTGCTATCAGGCTAATATGATTGTGTCAGACCTTACACTGCAGTGAAGCAATGTTATGCATGCTTAGTTGCAACATCACAGGTAGAACACGTGCCTGTATATATGATTTTGCAGTGAGAATCACAAGAAATGTGTCCGGCAACACTGTAAAACATCAGCGTTAGATTATTCTCTGTGCGGTGTGCTCACTACATCTCTCTCCGCACAGTCTGCTTCTCCAGTCTTAGCCTGAGACTGACAGAGATACTAATTAAATTGGCTGATGCCCTTTCTGTCGCTTTACTGCACTGCAATGATCACACCCCCACCTCCGTACTGTGCTGTTTGCTCACCAATAACCCCCATATGTTCTTTATTAAACTCTCAGGGCTGGGAACAATTAGGGTGTGAGCTGGCGGTGGTGGTGGTGGGTGTGTGTGTGTGTGTGTGTGTGTGTGTGTGTGTGTGTGTGTGTGTGTGTGTGTGTAGGTGCGTTGTTATATTATATATATATATATATATATATATATATATATATATATATATATATATATATATATATATATATGAGCACAGGCAGGAGGAGGGTCGGGGGAGAGATACTAAACACTGCTTAATCTTTTATAAACAGTGAGGTCTCCTTTGTGCCGCTGCAGTTTGGCACATCTTCTCCAGGCTGCTCAGTGCTGCGCTGGGCTAGCTCATGGCTGCTTCCTCCGCGGCTCCCAGACCTGGATGGAAGCCAGGTCATGCGTGGCTCCCTGCCAAGTTACAGATTAGCTATAAGTGCAACATGAGCTAATCGTGGAAGGAGCCACCAATTAATTGGCACTTAGACATTCTGTGGACTGTATGGATTTGGGGCTGGATGTTATCGGTTGATCAAAGTGATTGGCATTGATGTCACTGGTTAGACATATTCATGTGTCAAATATTGGAGAGAATTTTTTGGGGGGGATTTGATGTTGCATGTATGATAAGGCGTTGATGCTCCAGCTGTATGTAAAGCACAAGCCTGAATGCTGGACATTAGATTGCTCAGAGTGGGCTGAGGCAGGTTGTATGTGTTTATGGAGGGATATTAGTAGAGCTGCAAAGATGAATTGATGAGATGTCAACTATTACATCATTGTCAACTATTTTGATAATCGATTAACTGGTTTAAATAATTTGTTTACGAAAAACAAGTAACAATTTTCTGATTCCAGCTTCTTAAATGTGAGTATGTTCTAGATTCTTCACTACTGTGACAGTAAACTGAGGACGTCATCTTGGGCTTTGGAAAACACTGATCAACATTTTTCACCATTTTCTGACATTCTATAGACCAAACAATTAATCGATTAATGGAGAAAATAACCGACTATTAATAACCGATTAATCGACAATGAAAACAATCGTTAGTTGCAGCCCTAGATATTAGTCCATAGAGAACACTTTCTGTCTGGGTGGGAGGAAGCAACATGACATGGATGATGCATTCAGGCCTAAATATCTTTGGAATGCAAGGTGACATAATGCAAGTTGCAGTTTTGGTGCAGAGACAATGATCTTTACCCACTTCACGGCAAATTATGGCAGACATAGATGACAGGACCTCAAGTACAGAACACAGATAGTAATTCAAACATTTTGCTGTCATTATTGGCCAGTGATTTTCAGGCATTTGACCAATCCTCTTTTGTATGTGAGATCACTGGAGCCAACCCAGATTAAAGAAATCAGAAATCTGACTCAGCCGGTGGATGTGGCGGACAGCTAGATGAGCGTCAGTCACAGCGCTGTAGAAACACCTGTGTTGCTACCTGCTGAGCGCTACGTGATTGCTCTCTTTTAGCAATAAAAAAAGAAAGGTGATTCCCCCTCCCCTCCCTCCCCCCCCCCCCACACCCACCTCTCCATCTCATCCATGTTCAACCCTGCTGCACTTTGACGTCAGAGAACATTTTGACAAAAACAAAATGATTTGCAGGGAAGACCTTTGACTGGCGACAAATGCTGCTTGAAATCTCAGCATCTTTGCAGGAACCTGCAGGGAGGCGGATGTGCATATAAACGTGTGTGTGTGGTAGAGACACAGAAAGGAAGAGAAGAAGGGTGTATTGGTGTGTGTATGTGTGTGTGTGTGTGTGTGTTTGTGTGTAGGAGGAGGGAAAGGAGGGGTTTGACTGTGAATGGTTGCTCTTATCGCGTGCATGCAGCTGCTGCAGTGTCTTTGAGAGACAGAGGGGCTGTCCATGCATGCCACTCACTCTGCCTATTCACAGCCTCCCTCTCTCTCTCTCCCCCTCTCTTTCTCTCTCTCTCTCTCCATCTCTCTCCCTCTCTCCCTCTCTCTCTCTCTCTCTTTCTATCCCAGTCTGTGCTGCATTTTACAGCAAGGAAGTGAGCAAAAGAAAGAGGGGAAAACACCATGACTTGAGCTTTAATGCAGACTCATGACATGCAGGCCTCAATTTAAACCAAAAGCCCTCATTAAACCCCCAAAGAAAAAAAAAAAAAATGTGATTGTGTGTGCCAGGGGAACGCCGGTGCCTCCCTTTGTTGACACGGACATTTTACCATTTCAATAAATCACGGCTGTTTACGTTGGAAAGCTCAGCAGGATATTTTTCTTTCAGTTTGACTTGAATCAGATTGTTTTCTCTGCACAAAATCACCTTAGTTGTAAGATAGTAGGCTCGATAAAAGAATGTATTGCATAAGAATTTAGATATAAGCAACTAGGAGCAGAATTTGCAAGGAGGCACCAACCTTAGCCTTGTCCCACAAGTCATTCAGAAGATAACAGCCATGAAGATTCCTCCCCCTGCCACGGTGATGCTAATCAAAACCACAAATAATGAAGTGAATTAATTCAGTGGTGCGAGGTGTAAAGGTGACCTGTGGAGAGGTATTTCCAAGACGAGTCGCCATTGGGAAATCACCTTGATAGATGGACATCTCAGGCAGCCAGGGAAGTGACATCCCCAAAGCAATGCATGTTGCAAGCGTTGCCTGTCTTTGCCCAGGTGCCCTGTCATGTATCGCTGCACTCCTGCAGCAGTATCTTTGGAGCTGTGATGTGTAACCTTGACTGTGAAAAAAAAAAAGAGTGGAGGAGCAGATGGTGAGAAGGGATGATTAAGAATCAGCAGGTCTGGGAAGCCTAGAGACAAGACAGGCCATTCATGTGTTTATTAAAGGTGATTCAAAGGAAGATATAGGATCTAAGATATTCCTCATCTTTTTTTTTTTTTTTTATCTTTTTGTTATCTAAGGTTTTTTCCACCATTATGGTATTCATTTATCAACTAAACTGATTGAACTTACAGACAGTAGATGCTTTGTTTATTACGTTCATTTAGTTATTTAGTTATTGTGAATTAAAAGATATATCATAATTACACACACAATAAAGATTTTTTTGAATTTACTATCTGAATACAAGTTTCGATATTTTTGAGAAATGTTTTGTAAAAAATATGAAAAGCAAATGTGCTACATGTTCAAGGCCAAAAAGGAAATTGCAAAGCTCCACTTTTTTTTTTTTTTTTTTTTTCTAAAATGTAGGATTCATCTGACTTATTAAAGTAAAATATTGTAATATTTTAGGAATGTATTAAATCATAAAATCTTTATGTTTCTGTTAATACAATTAAAAACTAAAACAGGTAGATTTAGGTTTATGCTAGTGCTACATATTGTGATAATAACCAAGACGTTCCTGTTATTTAAATGCCAGATTTAAAAAATAATAATTATGCAATATTTCGTTCAAGATATATTTATATGTTTGAACTGAATGGCTGGAAAGAATTTAGTTCTACATGCAAACTCCTGGTATTAAATAAATCATTAAAAGAAAAGGTTCTATTGGCCTTGCCAACCAACTCTTTACATTATTTTGTCTAATGTGAGGAAACGGAATTTTTTGGAAATGCTTGGATAATCCTTTAGTTCCACTCTGCAACAATAGAGAGAGATACAATACCGAGGGAGTCTGTGTAAAAATTATTCAGAGGACAAAGAAATTAAACAGATAAGTGAACGCATGAAGGGTCCTTTGCATAATCTGAGTTACAGTAATCCATAATGCAGAATACAGAGTAAACTGTCTTAAAATAGCTCTGACTGCCTTCTGAAAGCTACAGTAAGGAAACATGTTTAATAATGTTCGGTGCTACTGCTCTTTTTGCAGCCGTCAGAAATAATATTACTATTAGATTAGATTAGATTAGATAAAATTGTATTGTCATTGTGCAGAGTACAAGTACAAAGACAACGAAATGCAGTTTGCGTCCAACCAGAAGTGCAAAAAAGCAGAAAAGTGCAATGTGATATTCCAGTATAGACAGGTGGTGCATAGGCAGGACAAGAAATATACTGCATTGTTATAAGAGCAGCATAAATATGGCTTATGTAATATGAACAATGTATGACATGTATTACATATGTATTATAGGTTTAGTTTTAACATAGCACTTTCCCAAATTGTGCAGATTTAAAATGCAACTAAAATCAAATAAACATATGAAATTCATGTAAAAAGACAAATGTTTGTGTGTGTGTGTGTGTGTGTGTGTGTGTGTGTGTGTGTGTGTGTGTGTGGTTTGTTGGACGAGCAGTGATGAACCCCAAATAGATTTTTCCCTTGCACACAGTAAATAGTCATGTTGTTGCTGAGGGCCTGAGTTGACGCTGTCAGCTCCGCCTGATTGGCTGGAGCTTGCTATGACTCGTCGTGCGTTTGGCCAATACGGTTTGCTCGGGTTCAGCTCCTATTTTTTCCTTCTCCCCCCACCCTAAATAAATTGCCTGGAGAAATTGAACAAAAAATTAGAGAAAGGGAGAGAGCCTTTCATCTAATTGAGCAGCTCATATTGGCTGTGGTGGGAAGATAAGCTCCTCTCTCTCTCAGCAGCTATTAAGCTCACTGTATGTTAGCCAGTTTCTGCTGCTTTTCACTTTGACTTGATTTTTCTAAGCTGTCACCTCTGTGCTCTCAGTGTTAGTGAGGTGTAGGTTTCTTCAATGTGTAGCTAACAGCTCTGTGTGTGTGTGTGTGTGTGTGTGTGTGTTTCCCTGGTCTCCATTTTGCAGTGCTGTGCATGTGTGCAGGTACAGCAGCTTGTCAGACACATCTGGGACACACAACGATCGACACACACACACACACACACACGCACGCACGCACGCACGCACACACACACACACAAACATTTTCCTCAGTTCATCAGCTTTGTTTACACATTTTTTCCCCCTCCTACACTTGTGAGCACAGATATATCGTTTTCCATCGGGCAGAAACCGCATATCTCCATATTTCCTCATTAGAACTATTTTCTTCATAAATCAATGCTATTGGTCAACCTTTATGTGTGTCTGTGGGTTTTACAATTATTTAATAAGTGACGAGGATATTTCATCTGACTTCGTCTGAGGTAAATGGTTCAATAAAATGTTTTTGAAATTAGCCTTCTTTCATTTCCTACAAAAAACTACGATTTGCAACCATGAAATAAAAAAATCTAGATATATAATCTTTAATTCTTCCTTTTCTTAAAAAAGAAATGAATAATTGGATGAGACTGTGAAAAGTAGTGTGTAATTACACACTTGCACTTACTAACAAATGTAAGGATACATTTTCAAAATGTGTGTGTTGTCTTCGGCATGCGTGAGCGGCCGACATTCAGTAAGTGTGTCAGGCATCAATTAATGTGTCCCAACATATGTTCTAATTGACATTGAGGATAAAGCTCTGCTTGGATAAATCTTGCCGTCTGATTCTTGGGGTGTAGACGTTCCTTCCTGATTACATTGTGTCTTCCAGTGCCTTGATCCCTTTAGCCCACAAACCAGGATTAAATTCCCACAATGTAATGCGGGTTGGGCGGCCTGGGGGTCACAATGCAACCCCCAAATGTGGGTATATTGGAGGAGGGTGGGGGTGTGTGTGGTGGGAGCAATCAAGTGATGGTTTACTGGCAATTTGTTAATCTTCTCTCAATAAGAGTGAGGGAAGAGAGAGACCAGTAAAAGGTTCCCTCTGTCTAGGCTGCTGCAGCTCTGGCTCACTGCCTCTTTCAGTCCAAGGCAGCCATTTTGTGTCCGTCAGTCTGCGTTGCTACAGTAGAACAGCGCTGGTTCTCAGTTAACATTGAAAAGATGATTCCTAACCAAGGCTTTTTTTTTTTTGAGCTCAGAAAGAGAACATTTTGAACTTTGAATTATTAATGTGGTGGAGGCCCCTTAGATAGCCCACTGTAAAGTAAAAGCACAAAGTGCAGATGAATGCTTGGGTAGTATCAGTCTAGTTTCACACACACACACACACACACATGCCTATCCTCTTCAGAGACTGGCCATCAGCTACCATCCTTGTAGTGAAGCTCAAATAGTTCCTTATCCGTGTGACAATGGGGACGCTGTAGAGTGCGCATGTAGGGCCTTCGCAAACACACCGTCTATGTACAGTAAGTGATCATTCGGCCCATTCAGAGAGGCCCCATAATGGCCAGCTTCTTCCAGCCTTGTTTGCTCTGTGTTTTGTGGCTTTGGCGTCTGGCAGATGGGCCATCAGGGATTATACCTACTAATGAAGAGGGGTGGAGGATGGAGGGTAGAGGGGGGGGGGTGAAGGTTTATTATAGTTATGATGTGACCAAGTGGAAAACAAAACTACAGGTCCTTCATTGAACTCATGGGACTGCATGTGTTGACAGTTCATGAATTCTGGTTTATATCGAACAGAGTTTATTGTGATTTATGGGATGTTCCCCTTATAGTTCCTAGTGTATGTGATACAGATTGCTTTGTTGTGAAACTCTGAAGGGAGTTGCAGAGAAATTAGTACTACTCTCATTAGCTTGCCTATGGCAGCATTAGCAAATCTCCACATATCATTCCCAAATTTCCACTAAAACAACATGGAAACACAAAAATAATTCTGAATTCATGCTACATGAGACAAAGTTTCACAGCGTCTTTGTCTACTTTATATTTGCATGTACCTAGGCTGGGATAGTTCTCTATTTTCTACAACATAATACATCCTATGTTAGTGTTTCTTTTCTTTTTCTTTTTTTTGGGGGGGGCATTCAGGGCCCACAGACCTGGACTGGACAGAGATGCACAATGACCAGCCCTTCCAGCGTGATTGCACAAGACATATGTCCAGACAGGATGGCCTAATCCCTGACACCCCCACCCCCGATGCCCATACACAACACACTCGCACACACGCACTCCACCCCTCCCTCTCCACCCTTAACATATGGAGATGGGAGGAATTAGCGCAGTGGAAGAAAATAAATGAGTTAAAGCGGCCAACAGCTTAGATACCACGGTATTTGTTCCTGGGTGACCCTTCTGTGAGTGACGCACTCGTGGAGGAAAGCCTGTTCCCCTTTGTTTAGTTCTTGCCACTTAACAGCAAAGTAACAACTAAAACTGTTCTTGTTCACAAGCACTCGATAGGCATTTATTTCAGTGATTAGGGATGAGCACAGGCAGAGAAGCGTGGTGTGCACAATGTTCGGGACCAAACCTTCCACAAAGCCACAGCCTGACCCCGACGGGCTCCTTGTGTGACCCCACCAACGCTCCCCACACCAGATTCAGCCCAGATCTTGTTAAATAGGATTAAGCTGGCTACCTGCCATTCAGTGGCTTGGACAGGACTTCTTATCTCCTGTCTTCAGGTGGCTGCCAGGAACAACATAAAGCACAGCGACCTACATTAAACAATGTGCCACATGCAGGTTTTGTACTGGGGCCTGTAGCTTAGGTATTGTCTTCCCAATGCTAATTTCCATGGCTAAGTGTAAGTTACTAGGTCAATTACGCAGCTAATCGGGATCTCATGACTGGCCTAATGCTAAAAGAAATTCAGGCTCAAGCCAGTTAAATGGTTTGATGCAGGCCATGGCCAGTCACGTGCATATCTGTGTGTGTAAGTGTATGTGTGCGGACACGTTTCTGTCTTGTATAGGGGTTTGTCTAAGCAAGCAGAGGTGTTGCATTTTATTCCACATGGTTTGTCTATGGATATAGCAGGACGGGGCCCTGATAGATACTAGAGAGAACAGTGGAGTCCGTCTCTTGGAGAACATGTGACATGTCTCGAGTGCCCTCCCATACTCTCCCTCGAAGCAGGGACACCAATTCAGTGGCGTAAGAGGCTTTGTAGCCAAATCCCCAGTTGATCTCCATAAAGTTTGTGTCTTACAATTAAGTACAGATGGTTTGCAGCTGGTTGTAAGGCTAGTAAATAACTCGGGGCCTCTATTTTCGCCAGGGATTTGGTGGGGGTAATCCCTCTCTTTGACAGTTTACCAGATTCAAATCAGTCCGGGCTTTGCTTTCCTTCCTCCACTTCTTCAACCTCTTTTTTTCTTCTTTCTCTCTCTTCCTATCCCCCCTCACTCCATCAAAAGCTCCTTATCCTCGTTTGAATATGCGATCATTCAGCGGGATAACATGACTGTATCTAAGAACAGAGACGTGGGTGATGCAAGAATCTCACTTAATTACCCCTTAAAACCCCATTCAATCTGAAAAGTCCGTAGTGTAGGTTGGAATCAAAAGTTTAAGGGACTATAGACATGTTGAGAAACAGGAAGATTAGTAACTTATAATAATCCCATGAAATAAATAAACAAATTACAAGCTGCCACACTGTATGTTCATATAAATAAAAATTATATTACATTACATTTTACTAGTTTAATGATCAGAGGGTCTATAAAGCAAACTCCATTTTATAAACTGGTAATCACCACTACGGCTGAACGATATGGAAACATATTCAAATTGGGATTTATCTATAGACCAGTATTGCGATCGCGATTTTGCATGTGATTTTTTTCCTTAGTTCATTCTGTACTATTCACTATATACAAGCAATAAATCATTCTACAGAATGACCAACACAACATTGGATACATTCAACATATTAACTGCTCTTTCATGAAGGCCTACATGTTATGATGAAATAAGAGGAACTGACGTACAAATTGATATGAATAAATAGTTTTTATTTAGCTATTGAATTGTAAAAACCTTCAATCACAGAAGAATGCTATAACTTGTGATTTCAAGCCTTGTAAACATGTAATACAATCATCATGACTTAACTTAAATAAAATTTGAAAAAGGAACAACAAAGCGCTGCAGAACGACAGGCCTGGTGTGAACATTAATATATGAAAAATAAAATATGAATCTTACTGATCTCCAGTCAGTTACAGTAACAAATCACAGAAACTAAAGTGCACACTGACCATGGTGTGAACACATTTTGATCACTAAAAGCCCTGTGGTTGGCCTTGTTTTGTTTTATTATCACAGCTTTTGAGATTTGAAAATTGTGTTCTATTATATTGCGATGTCGGTGACATTCTTTCCTATTCAACGTGTTGGCTGTCACTGTTCGCGCTGACTATCTAATACTGTTTCTTCTAAAGAAGCCAGACGCCACTGTTAACAGAAACCCATCCATCCATCTTCGTCTGCTTATCCGTTAACAGAAACCCAAAATGTATATTTACACAGATGTGTTTTTCCCCCCGAGAAAGGCCAACCAGTTACCCAGTGTTTATAATAATGAATGTAAATGGTTGAATTAACTGGTTACAGATTTATTATAATAGATTAAGACAGCCTTGGGTCACGGTGTATCACTGGTAGGAAAGAAAACAGGTTTTTATATCCAGTATATTAACATCTAGTAAAAAAGAAAGTACCGTATGCTCATACTTTGAACACTGATATCAACTGAAAAAAATCGCAGCACAAAAGTCGACAGTGACATTATCAGTATTGCTTAAAACTCCACCATATCTTCATAGCTCATATAATGCATGTCAATGTGCATATAGGACCCCTGTTAAGCAGAGCTCTCTCCTGGGACAGTGAGGAAGGCAAAGCCTAATGAGGACATAGTTAACGGCGCTCACACATCCTGAGAGAGCTGTGATCATCGCATGGTAAAAAGCAAACGCTCCCTAGGAAACCGCTTGACCCTGCTACTCCTTGTTTCCCCATCCTGCCATTCCTATTATTCAAATATATTTATATATTTATATCATTATTTATCTGCTGTTAGAGGAAGGAGCCAGCACAGCAACACCTCATCTGCATAAGACAGTAGCTAACTGCCCTGGTAGCGCCTCGGGATACGAACAGATGGGAGTGTTTAGCAAGCTTACCCACCTACCCCTCCCATCCAAAACACACACACACACACATTTACTAGAAGAACCCACACACACACACACACATCCTCCACCTTCTTTTCCCCACCTCTCCTCTACGCTTCTTCTCCCTGTGCACCCCTACCATTCGCTACCCCCTGCCAAATGTTCAGTTAACCTGTCAGTTCTCATAGCCCAAAAAATTCGACATGCCATATGCCTCGCTCTGACTTCTAACCCTCCACCGCCGCCCTTTCCCGTCTCCTTCATGGTGACATGAAAGTCCCCCTTTGAAACGCGAGGATGTCTCTCCTCTGCTGTTTGATTCCCAACGCCTGGCTGAGATCACAGCGATTGCGAGCGTCGTTTGTCGTGTATAATAAAAGCAGTCACTTAGCGTTACGCGACACAGTGGGAGCGCATTCATACCACAGCGGCACCGATGAGACGTCTGATGATCCACCTGGGCGAAAAGACAAATAACTCACGATGTGCCATCCTCGCTTTGGAAAAACGTTTTGTCGTGAAAGGGAAACGCGACTGACGCGTACCACGTCCAACACACAGAGCTCACGTGGTCATATCAGCTGGTTGAGGGCTGAATGTAAGTTCTATTTTACTTTAACACCACACACAAAACATACAAATTGTAACATAACAAATCCCCCCAGCCCCCCTTCGTCATCACGAAAAGATGACACAGCAACTACAATATTAAAGACCATACAACGAAATAATAACAGAATAGACAATGAATACACGTCTCTCCCCAGCACAAAGGTACCTAGGAGCGAGGGATGAATTTCAACGATTGACTGATTGTTAAAACCGGTGTACAATAAATCCATGCAGCCGAAAAGCTTGTCCTGTGTTACACCATCCAATAAGAGTCTCTTCTGTGAGCCTTGGCAGTCCTGCCTGTCCAGGCCATTTGCCCTTGCACAGAGGGCAGCTCCCAGCAGGCCTGGCCATAGTGACAGTTTGTTGTTGTTTATAAGGTCATCCCCACCACAGGGGGCAGCATATTCATTACACCCACCCCATGGCTCTGTTTGTCTTTGGCAGTCTGTTTCTCTGTGGGCTCCTGTCATAAGGTCAGAGGGTACTTACTATTATCCTCCTCTTGTCTTCACTCCAGGCCGACAAAGTCAGAACGCCTCTGGTAAGAGTTTCCGAATTAATTGCCCTTATCTAAGCAAAAAAATGGCAAGGGTACATGACAGGTAAGGAAAAAATCTGCGATCAAATTGTCCTGCATGCAGAAGATTTGCATTGATTATTTAAATTAAAGCTGCAGCGATTAGTCGACTATTTGATTACTAGATCGATAAATGAATCGGCTTCTATTTTGAAAATCGGTGAATCATTTAAAGTGGCACTATGTGACTTTTGAAGGAAAAAATAACACACTCAACACACGTTGAATTAATAAGCAACAAAACTCGGTTCAGTGCACTCCGCTGCTACAGACTCACTTGGTACTCACCAGTAACTTATCATGGTTAATATTAGCTGATGTTAGCAAAGTTTAGGTAGATATTTCTGTGTAAGTGACATTACGGAGCCAGTTTGGTGACATGATGACTCTTCTCTACTTGTGCTAGTGTTATACTATGTTTTAATATTTAACATTATCCCACAATTGTCACTTGGCCACAGTGGCTGCTGTTCAGCAAAAGTTACAAAGACTTCAAAGAGAGACTACAGTATGTAACTTTTGTTACAGCAGCCACTGTAGCCACAAGTGACATTAGTAGACAAATGTCACCATAAACAAATGAAATGTGTTGAATTGAGCCATGGTGCATTTAAGATTAAGTTCGACTTTTCATTTGTAAGAGGAAGAATGTGTTATTTCTTCTTTCAAAAGCTACTTAGGCACGCTTTAAGTTATTTCTCAAGCAAAAATGCAAAACATTTGATGTTTCCAGGCTCTCAGATGTGAGAAATTGCTGTTTTTTCTTGTATTAACATATAGTTATCTGAATATCTTTGAATTTTGGTTTGTTAGTGAGACAAAACAAGACATTTGATGACGCCACCGTGGGTTCGGGGAAAAACGTGAAAAAAATGTCATGGTTTTCTGATGTTTTATAGAATAAACAATTAATTAATTGAGAAAGTAATCAGCAGATTAGTTGAATATGAAAATAAACATTTGTTGCAGCCCTAATTGAAATTCTTTACAATCAAGTGTATGACAAAATGTGTGCAAGTGTGGAGTATATTTTATCATTTTTAATGCTCAAATCCAGCAGAGTCCCAACAATTAACATTTATCAGCGGTACATTTCAATCCGAGAATAACCTGCAATAGTCTGAAGCGTGTGGTGTTCTGAAAGAGAAACACAGAGAGAGAGAGAGAGAGAGAGAGAGAGAGAGAGAGAGAGAGAGAAACAGAAACATAGAGTAAGGAAGTGTCTGGGAGTGGGAGCAGCAAGCTAAGTGAGGTTGTTAGGAGGAAGCGCTGACAGTCCAATCCAGCACAGCGACCATTCAAAAGACAGCTCCTTTTGTTTCTGCCTCCCTTTCTTCTGCCAGGGTAGAAAGAGAGGTTGAATCTCTCTGCGCAGTAACCCACTGACACCTCCCTCTGATCTGCCTCCTGCACTCTACCTCCTCCACCCCAACGCCACCACCACCCTCCCTCTACTACATCCCTTCACCAGCACTCTCCTCTCTCTCTCTCTCTCTCTCCCCCCCCTATGCATATGCCATTGCCTAAGAGTCACTCTCCTGGTTGCCACAGTAACCAGCTCACCTCTCTCTCTCTCTCTCTCTCTCCCCACCAAAACCCCCCAACACCACTTTTTCCCACCAGAAAAAAAAAAAAAAAAAAATAGCTCACATATTTCAGAAAGAATGCTGTTGCACAATTGTCCTTTCCTTTCTACAATTCTTATCTATGCACGCACCACAGAGCAGACAAGGCCAGGCGAGAGAAAAAGAACGAGGGGGAAAAACGGGAGGGAATAAAGACATGAAATAAAAGAGAATTCTGACTAAGAATACCCGGGAGACCACATGTGTACAAACCCAACGGTCCTAGAATGACAACCTTTTTTTAATTTACCCTCTTACATTTACAGCACCATTAGCACCCCTGCTAAGCAGCATTCCCCACCTGCTCCAGCCATATCTCCCCATCCCCCTCCTCCATATCAGTCCTCCCACCTCCTTCATCCCCCTCTCCTCTGCCTTGTCGTCTGTGAGTGGCACTCAGGTGGTGGTGGTGAGTCTGCCCATATAGCGTCATCCCTTAGACGAGTCATTCAGCACCTGAGTCTGTCTGTGTGTGTTTGTCTGTCTGTCTGTCTGTCTGTCTGTCTGTCTGTCTGTCTGTCTGTGTCTGTCTGTCATCCCTCTGTCTCTAAATGTGCCCAATGCAATGCCCAATTACACCCTCATTACCTCCTAATTAGCCTGGACACAACAGCAACTGGTAGCACAATCACAAAGAGAGCCGAATGTAAATCAGTTACATTCGTTCTGACGCTATTTGTGGGCCTTTTTTTTTTTCACTGGGTGGTGGCATGTTAAATGCTCCCGCGGTGAGTGTAGCAATTTAGAGGAATATGGTAATAGGGGTGCTGATGGCTATTTCTCCTCTCACCAGACGCTGGTTTTGTCCTTTCATTTGCTGTTGTGGAGCTAAATTACATTGAAGGTTTAATTGGCTATTATAGATCACGGGCATCACAGTTGATGAATTATAAAAATCAGCTCAGTGATCATTGATAATCACTTTTCAGAGCATGTATCATAAATTAGACCATCATTGGCTCATGCTGTTTTATTCATATAAGCTAAGTAAGAATAGCAGGGCACACTTGCTCTTAAAGGCACGATCTGTGTGCTATCACTGCCAAGCTAAGACAATCTTCTCAACTGATCACAGTTTATAGTGTATACACAGTATATTAGTTGTAAAATAAATAAATACAAATACAATAGACTGCACACAGCTCAGAGGAAACGTATTCTAATGCCTTGTTGTCCTTTTGAAATGAGATTGAGTTGCTTGTTTCGGATCACACTAACTGATGGCCATTGGCGTAAAGAATCTGCAAGGCAGGATGCGTTTCTGTGTTCCATGGAAAGTTAGATGTCCATCTAGAGCTGAGCGATATGGAAAAAATATTATTGTTGACCTAATACATTGATGTCGATATTGCGGCAATATTGAAGGGTTGACTATTGGCGCTTTCACAAAATATTACCACAAGTTTTGATACACAATCCCCAATAATGTGGATACAATGACTAATGGGTAACGGCAAATAACAGAACAGCTAGAACAGTCTGGTAAGTTAAAAAAAATTACATCACTTTATTGTAATGCAGTCTTTAAAACCAGGAAAAGACAACACGTGTGTCATATGTGACGATATCTAGCCTCATGTATTGATATCGATATAATATTGATATATTGCCCAGTCCATCACATCTTGTACTATGATGTATATATTCATTTGGTGTGTGGAATGTTTTTAGCTATGCAGCCTCCATCCAGTCGCCACATCCCTCTCTTTCGAACAAGTCTTCCAAATAAAACAACACAAATGCCCTCTAACATGAAAACGTTGTTGTCTGACGAACCTGTCAGCAGGACGACATCACTTGTCAGTGTCTTCTTAAACTGTAACAAATTTCAGTTTTTTTCGTTTCATAAAATTCTGATCTGACACTGCAATGGTTCTATTCACTGTAACAAATGACAGTATAATTGAAAAAAGATGATCCATTCAGTGTCACAGCTGCACCTGCCTATGCTTGTCTTTGTCTCTCTCTTTGGCTACATGAGTGTTCCTGTTGTCTCAGAACACCTTCCTGATTTGGTCCAGTTTCTTTCCGAGCGCGCTGATGTGAACAAAGTGCAGCCACTCTGCCCACACACCAATGCTTTAATTGCACAGTTGATCTTTTGCCAAACACCACTCTCCTCCTCGATGAAGGCCTCACACATTAATGGGTCTGAAAGAAAATAGCCACGGAAGAATCACCTGCTGCTGGATTCAGTTATCCTTCATCTTGTCCTGTTGGTCCCATTTTATTTCCTTTTTGGATAAAAAATCCTGGTGTGCCAAGCCTAAAACTGAAAATACAGACACCAACTATCCTGTCATATGAGTGTTTCTGTTGTGTTCCGTAAACAACCAGTGATGTGGTCAGTCACTGGTTTTGCTGCCAAGTCTTCCAACTGTTGCTACAGAATCAGCTCCTCCTTAAGGTCCTTTTCTATGTTTAGTCGTCTCTAATGGTCATATCCAGACACATCCAGCCAAAGTCCATGTAGTAGTGAACTTGCCTTGTCAAAAGCAACAGTGTGGTTTCAGAAACAGTGTTGCAAGGAATTGGGATTTCTCCTAACCCAACATATTTACTTCAGACCTGTTACATTAGAATTTAGAATAATGCCTCAGACAGTGACGAGACATCATAGATGTTTAGCTATAGTAGCTCTAAGGATGGATGTTGGTCTGCTGGTCTGCCATACAACATCTTTGGTCAGGAAAGAAATATCTTCTCAGCTACTGAGTTGGATGCATGGTCATGACAGACATTCATGCTTTTCTGAGGATAAATCCTAATTACTTCTTTGATCCCCCTGACATCTTGCACCACCAGCAGGTGTCTCAGGAGCTACTTGAAACATTGTCATAAAATGTAGTACAAATATCCATGGTGCTTAGACAATGTGTCCTAAAAGCTTATGTGATCCCCTGACTTTTCAAATAGTGCCACCATCAGGCCAAACTAACTTTCGCTCACCTGTATTCAATGAAAGGTATTTCTACATCTACAAGATTGACTGGCACACATTTTGGAACATACTTCCATTGTCCCCGGAGCATTAATACTAAAGACGTTGGCTATCCCGTCACGTTTTCACTAGTGCAACCAGCAGCATGTCAACAGTCAACATTTTACATTATTACTTTGGATTACGACCAAATACCTAAACTAATGACACTTAGCATCAGGATATTAGCATTGTCATTGTGAGCATGTTAGCGTGCTGATATTAACATTTAGCTCAAGCACGGCTGTCAGAGCTGCTAGCGCGGCTGCAGACTTTTAGTCTTGTTAAGGTGTTAGCACCAGAGTAAATACTGGTTTATGTTGCAATGAATTCTCTGAAACAGTGATCCTTCTCTTAAGTGTCCATCTATCCATCTATCCATCCATCCATCCAGCCATCCGTCCATCTCTTCCCTCCTTTCTCCAGCCATGCAGGCTGGTGTCTGGTGTTTATGGGCTTCGTCAGCAGGCAGGGCTGTTTAACGAGGGCAGGGGGACAGCGTGGCACTAATTGCTGTGTGTGATTTATACCAGGCTGGGACCAGGCAGGAACACAGGCAGACGATGGCACTCTGAGAGCAGCTGCTTTGCCCAATATTTACTTAACCCTCGGCTGGCGGGCCTGGCAGTAGTGCCACTGACGATGGGTCTGTGGGGAGCCATTTCACTGCTCAGTATTATGTGTAGCAGCAGGGTTGGGGCCATGTTTGGGGACAGGCTCAAAGTGGGAGTGTATGGGAAGGTAGATTGGAGCAATTAGAGGGAAGAATGTGATTGGTCTCCTGACAGTTTGGCTATCAAGGAGGAATTGTTGCTTGATGTAATCAAAACCTATTTTCAAAGTAGTAGGATTTATGTTTTTATAAAAACAATTTGGTTACTGCGTTTCAAAACAAAAGCCAAAGCAACAGCTCATCACAGGGCGGAAGTGAGCTATTGCTTTTATAAAATGGGCACATGAAGTGCAGCAATATGAAAGTCTAATTCCAATCTAAATAGATTTTTTATTAATAAATAACCATGTTCACAATAAAATAGGCCCTGCTGGGCTGGGTGCCTGCACATACCAAGGCAGTGGCTACAGTATGAACGGTAGCGCAGGTACCTAGCCTACACTAGCAGCTAGCTTCTGGTTAACCCTAAAGAAAGGCGCACAATAACACTAACTATTCCAGACACTAACCAGCAACGAAGCGATCGAGGTAGCGGTAGAACAGCAACTCCCGTTTTCTGCGAAGTAAAATGACTGTTTTTGTCAATGGAGTCTGGTCAGCTCCAGTTCCCTGTCATAAAGGAATATATTCTAAATATAGCATACACTTAAAGAAATACTTTGCAGATTTTTAACAAGCTCTTTGTCATGTGTGCGAATAAATGGCTTCCCTTCGTGGCACCAGTTATCGGTTCGTAAGTCTAACGTCTTTGTTTTTTCAGTGGGGACTGATACTTATTGTCCAAAGGAATTAGACGTCATAGCCGTTGAATATTAATATTATATCATGGCTTTGAACCAATCAGATTGCTTGATTTGAGCTTTCCGTTTAATAAATAGCAAAATAAAAACAGAAATATATAACAACGGGATTTCAACACAAATTTGTTTTCTGCATGGATGAACAGAGGAGCCCTTAATGGTGATTAGTAGCGGTTTGAGTGTGCTCCTATATTGAGCAGCATGATTTGTACAGTGCTCACTCTTGTGTCATGTGTTAGCAGGGATAGACACTTCCATCCCACGCCTGTCTGCCTGGCTCATCTGGAGCGATAGTCTAAGACATCGCGGGGCTTGCATCCGCAACTCAATTAGTCACACCTCAAATAAATTAGCAGCGGATGCACTTTAGCACCTTTTGCTGTAATAGATCAGTTGAAGACCTTAAATAGTATCTAAATATTCACACCCTGTGTGAGCTTAATGATCACATTTCCACTGTAGAGAAACAAACAAACACATGCAAAACCAAGACGATGGAAGGGTGGAAAATAAAAGGAGGGGAGTGTGATTCTGTCTCCACAGCAACATTGATTGGTATTCTTCAGGTGGAGCAGCTGTCAAGTGGCCTGACCACTGCAAGCTAATGCTGTACGGGGAGAGAGTGGGGGAGGAAAACACCAAGGAAAAGGAAAGAGATGAAAAGCAAGGAGACAACGACAAAGAAGGCGATAGGGAGATGAGGGAGATGAAATTGAAAAGCCATGATATAAAGGGAAGGAGAGTAATATTTTATTGTGATTTTGAGCCATTCTAGGAAAAGTAGAGGCCACTGTGAGAATTTGATTACATGGTAGTCAAGTCGTAAAAGAGGGGCGTGTGTCTCCATTCTCTCCTCTTGAGGTGTAAAGGGGATCAACGGTGTGTGGAGTCAGGTTGTCTTCTTATAAGACTTCTTCAGTTTGGTTCATGCTCTTTTAATGAAGTTAAAATGATGATTTAATTGCATATATTTTATGTTCTTTTCCAATTTCACTGTAGTTGCCTGAAGCCCTTGGCCTAAATTTACTGTAATGTGAATTTGTATTAGATGCCACTCAATTTTTGTACATGTTGTCCTTTTCTTTGATATGAAAATGTCCAAATTGAAAATAACAAAACATTATGTCCTCAGCTTTTCTTAAGCCATGCTCAGACCAAAATAAAAAGCGATCCGGCGATTTGTCGCAGGGTTGTGCGGCGGTGGGAGTGTCACTTTACAGACGTCCTGTTGTGTTATTTAACCCCCCAATGTAGCAGTAAACTTTATATTTCACAATTAGACCACAATCGACCGTCTGATCGTTTATAGATCTCGACGTGTCCGACCGCACTTGAAGGCAGCTTTAGATCACAGGAGAGAAAGAAAGTGTGTGTGAATGTGTGTGTGTGACCAACAGACCAGTGTGAATGAAGCCTTAGTCCAAAACCTGTTGATGTCTTAAAGGGGTTTTTACACTAGACGCATCCAAGGTGGCGCGCGCCATCGTGATGTCAAAATGATGCAATATCCTGCCGGCGCGCCCGATTTATGGCCTCGCGAGCTGAGGTCGCGCACGGCTCTTTTTTTTTTTCTTCAGCGGCGCGCGACAAAGCGGAAACAGGAGGCCTGACTGAATTAGCCGACAACCGGATGTCAGGACTCTCACAGTGACTACAGGTCTCTCATGTAAACCTACTGGGTTAAGATGAGCTCTTTTATGGCGAATGAAAGGCTTGATCCGACGAAGTAGGTCATCCAATCAAATCGAAGCATTGACGGCAATGCTGCTGCCAGTTCTGCCGTTGTTTACCTTTTTCTTCTTCTTCTAGTCTGTAGAAAGAGCAACATCGGTAGCCTTTGCTCATTAGCGCCACCGCTGTTCAGGAGAAGACTGCAACTAGTCTCGCGACCACCAGCGCGGGTATAAATACTCACGGCGATCCCATGACGTCACATTTGTACGCGCCAGCTGGGCTGCGTCTAGTGTATAAGATGCTTTAATCTCCCTGAAAACCCTGTTCTTTTCCACTAATGTGCACCAGATCTTGGTGTGAGTGTGCAGTTCCTTCTAAATATCCAGCTGGACTAATAAATGAATGAAGGTCTCAGTGAAACCACCTCGTAATCTAACATTCTGCAAGCTTTACAAGGAAGTTGGTCCAAAGCCAGTCCTGCTGAGAGAGGAGCATCTACTCGAAGGCCTTTTATCTGTGCATATGGAGAACACGTTTTATTTGTGGACTTTCCAGAAGATTCATAATGTGTTGTCTGTAAGGAGTTTATCAGTTTACATCATCAACCATAATTACTCCAACATGTAAATGCAATTATGTCCCAGCAGATCCTCATAAATATTGAATGTTTTGCAGCTACAGGTTTTGTCTTCATTAATCAGAAACAGCAGGTAGGTAAACCAGGCAGCAGTTTGTATAAACAATATAATAAGCTTGATAATCAGCTGTTTTGAGATTGAGATGCTCATTTAATCATTCTCCTCCTTGTCTCTGTCTTGCTTTCTCACTTTTTTTCTGAGTACGAGAAAAATGCGTACATTAGTTTGATGAAATAAGCTTACACAGACAAGAGTGCATGTGTGAATTGTGAAGCACTAAATCATTTAGTCCTTTAGTCTATATTGCAGCTGTGCATTTAAAAATGAGCTTTTACCTGTGTAAAATATTATTGATATTTTTTTATATTTATATGTTGTTGGGGTTTTGGGGTAGTCATATAAAACCACATGGTTAAAACTGAAAAATGTTATTATTACGTCTGTATTTTAAGGGGTTGGTGAGAGGAAATTGGATTTAAGGTGTCTGTGTGAGTCAGCCACAGGGTTTGTGTTTATCATGATTTGCCGGAAGTGGGATGTAATTACACTAAAGTACATTTACTCAAGTACTATCATTAATTACAGTTGTAGCTGTAGTTGTACTTGAGTATTCAAATTTCCAGTTGTCTTTGGCGGCACTAAGCTCCAGACGCAGCGACGCAAAATGGACTCTGGGGGAGAAAGTTGTTTTGGTGAAACATTTGCACCCTGCAAAAGAAAACGCCACATTAGGGCTGGGCAATATATCGATATTATATCAGCATCGATAATGAGGCTAGATATTGTCTTACATTTTGGATATTGTAATATTGTGCTACGACACAAGTGTTGTCTTTTCCTGGTTTTAAATGCTGCATTACATTAAAGTGATGTCATTTTCTGAACTTACCAGACCACGAGTTCTAGTTGTTTTATTGTTTGCCTTTTCCCACGTCATTGTATCCCCATTATTGGTGATTATTTGTCAAAACTCTCATTGATTGTGTTAATATTTTGTGAGAGCACCAATTGTCAGCCCTACAATATCACTACAATATCAACATTGATGTATTTGGTCAGAAATATTGTGATATTTGATTTTAAATGAAATGAACTGTTCACACAATACAGTAAGGTGAGCTATTTAAATCAGCTGGATACATTGTTAAAAGTCATTAGCTCTTACCATTGTATCGCCGTGTGTACGTTGTCTACAGCAGTCCCACCAATCGCTCCCAAAAGCGTCCCAGTTAGGGAGTAAACATATTCTTTGTAAATCATTCCCTGCACCATCCAATTTTTTTTTTTTTAAACTTGCCATTTTCAGCATGTCGCTTGCCATTTGAAGTTTGTTGTTGTTTTCCAAATCGAACAGAGTTTAATAACGACAACACACAGAGAGCCGATGATCAGGATGTCAGGAAATTATCCTGGAAATGTGCATCTTGCATACATACAATATATATTTTATATATTGTATGTATTAATAAATGACAATAGTTGAATAATGCACCGAGATATTGGGCTCAGGATAATGCCACTTGATTCCAGAAAATCCTTTTAAACAAGCTGATTAGCATTCGAGGTTAGTAAAATGATGTCGCTCCATTGTCAGACTCTAATTTTATGAACAAACTGACGGACTGAATGCTAAATGTCATGTTCAGATGTAGTTTGTGTGATGTTGTGGATGGAGGCTGTAGCCCCAGGCCATGACCAGACAGGGTGACTCATTAGAGAGCTGCACTCTGTCTCTTCACTTCCTTCTTCACAATCACTATAATGTGGTTTGCACTCTTTTCATTTGTACACTTTCATACCCACAGCATGTCAGAGTGGTTTTAACCTGTCAGGCTTTCTTTTTAGAATTTTACACTAGTTCCATTAGTAAGTAAAAATACAGGTTGAGTCTGTCAGCACTGTCAGTTTAATACAGAGCAGAGGAAGATGGATTTCCCAA
The DNA here is from genome assembly GCF_010015445.1 of Perca fluviatilis. Taxonomy (NCBI): domain Eukaryota; kingdom Metazoa; phylum Chordata; class Actinopteri; order Perciformes; family Percidae; genus Perca; species Perca fluviatilis. Next base: position 30,571,996 of record NC_053127.1, on the reverse strand, counting down.
TGTGTGAATGACATTTAATGTGTAATTTAACTCTCTATCTTTGTTTTTATGTCTCCTGTCCACTAAGCTTATACACAGTCCTTACTCTCATTGAATAATCTGTTTTAAGTTATATATGTATATTAAAACAGTTGTGTACATTGGGTAGTTCCAGCTATCGCCTGTTGCTCAGCAGCGTAGTTCAGCACCATGGAGAGCTCCTCTCAATGTGTTCATAAGGAGGTGCACTGGAGTCTGGTTCATCCGCAGTCTGGGCAGGGGGTGGGGGGGTCTGCACAGAAACATTTCATTTTTTTTTTTTTATCAAGGTCTTTTTATTAAATGTTTTCAGAGTGTACAAGATACGAACAAAATACAAACAATCAAAACTAATCCCAAACATCTAACTCATCTACAACACTTCTAAATAAAAGCTAGTCACTTTATGACTGAAAGAAGAATAAAATTAAAAAAAATAATAATAATAATGTGAACTCAATAACATAGGCATATACTATGTATTATGGGGTTACATTCTTTGCTTCCATTTTCTCTACAAATGTCACGAAACGCTGCCAAGTAGTATGAAATGTCAAAACAGACCCTTGGAGAGAGTATCTTATCTTAAGATATTGCATAACTTCTCTAATCCACTGAGAATATGAAGGGGGTAGAGGCTCTTCCCATCTAAAGAGAATGAGTCACCTGGCCAAACATTTCATTTTGAGCATTAGTTTTTACATCTTCCCTTTGCAGTTTGACTAAAATAGTTCTCTATTTTATATTGGGAAATTGTGGTGCTTTTGAGGTTTTGTTTTGTTGTCTATTGAGCTCAATGTTAATAATAAAATTAATCACTTGAAAGTAACAAAAAGTCCAAAATTAAATCTAGATCAATACATATTAAATAAATTACTAAATTTTTTCTATAACTGCCAATTGGGCAGGGACATTTTTTCTTAGTCTAGCAATATACACAGTTGTATAAGTGCTAACATGAATACTAGGGCTGGGTTACAGTAATTGATTCACTAATTAAAATCAATCTTTTGTTTGAATTAAGTTTGAATGAGCTGTTATCGATTCATAAAATCCTGATATCGAGCTTTTAATATATGCCTTTTTACCGTGAATGTATCAGTAGAAAAGTATGTTAATCAAAAGTTAGGGGGGAGGCAATACTTAATGGAAACATTAACCTGGTGCATTATAAAAAGTATTTGAGGGTAACTTCTTGCTTGCACAATTTATGGCCTAAGTTCTCTAAGAATGTTGTTTATATCCAAGCTAAATTGGTGTTGTTAGTGAAATTTCCTTAACCTAATTGATATTGAATTAGAAATATAATCGAATCGGGAGCTTGTGAAACGCAATCAAATCAATTTGGGAAATTATTAGCCATACCCAGCACTAATGATTACATTACAGCTTTTACCGGACACGCACAAACATGGCAACAGTAAAAATGACACCATCCTTTGAAACAATTCATCTACCCAAATCCACACCAACGTTAAGACATCCGATCATTACTTGCGAAAACATTCCCCGTACAGACTTCCTTAAGAAACAAAAGAGAGGTCTTTCTTCACAGTGGGGATCAAAGTAGATCTCTGTCAAGCAGTGCACAAAGGATCCCGTCTTGCCACAACTTCCTCCCACTCTCTTTCTCTCACTCCTCTCCACCTTCATCTTTCTCCCACCGCTCCCTCCGTCCCTCCCCTCCTCGGTGTGGCTCCTGAATATTTAATAAGCCTGAATTACTGAGGCCCTCTACTGTAATGACGGGGAAATCAGACAATTAAATCAGAAGGGCTCTGGCTTTAAGTCTCACCTCCCCCAGAGGAGCCAGAGATTATTTAAAGTGTCACACTGTTTGATTATCTAATCCTCCTCTTGCCCCCTCTGCTTTACTCACAGAGCGGCATCGCCTGCTCCACTTGCCATCGCAAATTACCATTAAACACCAATGAGCACTGTATTTAAGTCCTTTTCCATAAGCAGGAATGTGGTGCCATGAAGTCCCAAGGGAACGGCACTATGGGAGTAACTCTTTAACACTGTTTAGCATGTGCTTAAAGGGTTGCTTCGTTCTCACTCAGGGCCTGTAATTAAACAACCACATTGAGATGTGTACATTTGCATGAAACCCACATTACTTTGCATTGAAAATGGCCCTTGTGTGTGCACGAACATAATTTCCGAGTGTGTCAAGGTTGCAGCTGTTACTTCTCTTCCCCCAGGTGGCAAAAAGTGTATTCAATCTTTACCTTTTTGTTTGTCTTCAATCCTGAGCTTTCATCAAGCATGAGTGAGAGGGGAAGCATGTGTCTAAAGAAACAAAACCGTGAGGAAAGATTGTATGGCACTAAGATACCCCTGACCTGCCGCATTGCACTTTGAAGTGAAAAGCTTGCAGGGCTGGATACAGGTTCTGCTCTGTGTTTCACTCCCAAAAAACAAAAGGCGGTTGTGTTTGGCTTTGGCGATAAGTAGAATTGTTGTCAGCTTGACTTATCATCCAGACAAAGTGACTGATTGTGATTGAGTAGATAGTAACAGCTTCCTTAATGCCTGCCAGTGCAGCGCGTGCGCACACACACAGAGGTTCTCACAGACAGAGTGATGAATATTCATGATTATACAGCTGAGGCTCAACACTGGTTCATTTAGTGTTGGCCAGAGAGAGGCCAATGATAGCATTGTAAACATACAACCATCAGGGGTTTAATAGCTCGACTCCAGTGCTGGCTAATTACACCGCACACACAGCCATACACACACACACACTGCTGATAGAAACACACAGGCGCTGATTCCAAAGCTATTGTGGTGCTGATATGCCTCCTCAGTTGTGACTTCAGCAGACAAACATTTGTCTGGTAGAAAGAAAAGTGCTTGCACAGCTGCCTTCGAAACAGTCTGGGGGAGAATAGAGACATGCTGTCATAGTATGTCAATGTCTGCCAAATAAATCCTGTACAAATAAACCCTATTCGTACACTGTCCATTGTTTGATTCTGTTTCTTTTAGATGAGATAGAGTTGCATTGTTCTGTGTACACAGCCAGTTGTGTGTCCGCAGTTTGCAGTGGTGGGAGAAGTATTCAGATCCTTAAGTAAAAGTATTAATACCACACTGTAAAAATACTCTGTTACAAGTAAAAGGCCTGCATTGAAAATGTTACCTAAGCAAAAGTATGTAAGTATCATCAGGATAATGTAATTTAAGTATTAAAAGTAAAAGTACTCAATGCAGTAAAGTCCTCCCATTGTAGAAAAGTGTAAAGGATCCAACCAGTTGTGTTGTTAATCATCTCAGCTGGACTTGTAGGCCGTTATATTGTTGGGTAGTTTAATTTACAATATAACATCCTATTTTATAAACTGCATGTGTTTTATGTGCAACAATCTTAAATTGTAATGTAACTAAAGCTGTAACAGATGAATGTAGTGGAGTAAAAAGTCCAATATTTCTCTCTGAAATGTAGCGGAGTAGAAGTAGAAAGTGGCATGAAAAGAAAATACTCAAATAAAGTACAAGTACCTCTAATGTGTACTTACGTGCAGTACTTGAGTAAATGTACTCAGTTACATTCCACCACTGACAGTTTGCTGAACTTAGGAGCAGTATTTCATCATGCTGAGCTCCACCGATTTTACACCGACAAGTTTACAGATGTTCGTCACTGCAAAGTGAAAAGAACTGGGCAAAGCGAGTTGCCTTGTGGCTAATGTAGGAAGCAGGGTTTGACATGAAAGCAGAATGTGTGGAATAAAAAAGATATCACTGATTCTGCTGCATCGATTTGGATCCATTTTTATTTATTTAGTTTTAACTCGCAGCCGTCACTCTGGCTCTCATATTGGATTGACATTGCAGGTGTCCCCTGGTGTGTCCAAAATGTAGTCTTAAGCAAAGTTTCCCTAAAAAGAACTCCAATTCTGTTTAATATTGTGGCCTTCAAATGTTAAACCCTACACAGATGAACAGTTGCTTTTTCAAACTGTCTATCATGTATCGTTACTGATTTTTTATTCATCTCCTTGAATAGTTTTGTAGCGATGCGGGATGTCTTGTAGAACATCACTCTGAAGACAGATAGTATCTAAAATCTCTCCTCCTTTTAACACGACAGAGAATGTGGGGCAACGCTGAGGCCAAGCGCCCCAGGCTTTAAGCTTCCCTGTTGCCTCCTGATTTGAATATCGTTCAACGTCTATTTGCATCTAGTTTTAATAGCGGTTTATTCAGTCAAGCAGAAGATGACATCTTTATCTGTGGTTGACATATGAGGCCGTTAGCCTCAGGCTAGCGTGTGTCTGGTTAATGAGCAGAGGGATGCTGCCGCTGATTAGGAGCGGTAATAAAAAATCTCCGCCTTCTTCTCTGACTCAACTCTGTAGCGAGCAGATAGGGTCTAGACCCAGATATGCTGATCAAGTTTGAAGTCCAGGTGTGATGAGGAATTAGGGCAGGTGCTTGGTTTGTGTGTGTGTGTTTCTGCAGTACTGTATTTGTGTACTTATGGGGTCCCAGTGTACTGCAACCTCTTTATGGAAGGGAGGGAGAGATTTACGGCATCTATGGACAAGGAAAGATTCCAGAAAAAATAAACTTTAGCAGGGGAAAAAAGGTAGAAACAACAAAGAAGAAGAACTCCCTCTTCCAGCATGGATAGACAGTGCAATAGATGCACTCGTGTACGGAGTAGACTGAAATAATAATAGTAACATGATATATAAAAACATTTGAATGACAATATTATGTAGGTAGACTGTAAATATATAAAGAATAGAAGGACAAACTGTACAATTCCTATAATACACATTTTGGCACAATTTATTATTTGTATTAATTAGGGCTGTCAAGTGGCCGGGTTGGTTCAGTGGTAGAGCAGGCGCACATACAGTACAGGCCAAAAGTTTGGACACACCTTCTCATCCAAACGCGTTTCCTTTTTATTTTCATGACTATTTACATTGTTAGAGGATCTCCTAGGCAATCATGAATGAAATATGTCATACTTAACAGTGAGTGAATTAAACATAAATCTTATATTTTAGATTCTTCAAAGTAGCCACCCTTTGCTTTTTTATTAATAAGGGAAAAAATCCCACTAATTAACCCTGACAAAGCACACCTGTGAAGGTAAAACCATTTCAGGTGACTACCTCATGAAGCTCATTGAGAGAACACCAAGGGTTTTGCAGAGTTATCAAAAAAAGCAAAGGGTGGCTACTTTGAAGAATCTAAAATATAAGACATGTTTTCAGTTATTTCACACTTTTCTGTTAAGTACATAATTCCACATGTGTTCATTCATAGTTTTGATGCCTTCAATGAAAATCTACAATGTAAATAGTCATGAAAATAAAGAAACACATTGAATGAGAAGGTGTGTCCAAACTTTTGGCCTGTACTGTGTACTGAGAGGTTTATACCTCGACGCAGAGGTCCAGGGTTCGAGTCCGACCTGCGATTTCCTGCATGTCTTCCCCCTCTCTCTCCCCTTTCTCACCAAGCTGTCCTGTCAAAAATTAAAGGTGGAAAAGCCCCAAAAAATAATCTTTAATTAAGGCTGTCAAAATGATGATTGGGGCCTCGGCCCGTGCCATAGTTTGGGAAATCAGGAAGCTGTGCAGCAGTAGCATTGTAGATGGCTAGAAGAAACCATGAAGTGCTCCGTGATAACATCCCGGGGAGAAAGAGAAAAGAAAAGAAACAAACCATTTTTTGAGCAGAAATGGATACAGAAAAGGGTCTTTTGAATGGTAAGTTGAGTTTCAAAGCCCTTTCAGATGGTTCTCGCCACGAGACTAAAGGTATTTGTCTGTACTGTACTGTCGATGTACGTTGAGTCTCAAATACCACTTGAGCTTTAAAAACTCCCTTTTCAAGTACATTTCGCACAGGTAACAAATGTGCAATTAAGTTGTGATTAATCGCAAGTTAACTATGGACAATCGTGTGTGTGAGTGTGTGTGTGTGTGTGTGTGTGTATCCACCTCTCCACCATTTACAATGCTGGGAATATTGCTTGGTAAGCGAATGGTGGTCCGTGTGTTGCCATGCCAACCCCAGCAGCTGTCAGTGTGCCTCCTGTAAGAATGACAAATGATTTTTATTAGAGGGGCTCTAAATTGGAGGGATCTCCCTCTCCATAGAGATGCTTATCCCAGCCTGATCAAACTGGAGTCACTGTGCCAATAACTCTGACCAGGCCTAATTACAACACGGGCCCTCCTGGGCTCATCATACACTCATTATTACTCACAGATTACACACAGGCAATTCTGGCGCCAGTCACTGTGTGACATTTCCACAGTGGGAAACAATGTGGCGTCTCATATGGCGGTATCATGGCTACACTTTCACATAATTAAACAGGTGCAGGGTTTCCATTTTACTAGATGCGAATTCAATTTGACAGTGCTTTTCAAGAATACATTTGGTACATTTGTAACCGTTTACATAGGCTAAACCAAATAAAAAATGACTGTTAACCCCTGTTTTTTTTTCATACATTTGTTCTCCTGTATGATCCGTAACAGAAACAATGTCAGTGAAAATTTTACGAATATTAATGGAAACCGAAAATGCAACGGCAACACCTAACTCCACCCAAAACACACGTCTTGTTCTATTTCTTAATATTACACACATTATTAGAGATGTTACAATACCATTTTTTCCTTCCCAATACCAATTCCGATACCTGAACTTGCATATCGGCCGATACCAAGTACCAATCCACTACCAGTGTGTAAAACAAAGCAAAAATATTTATATATATATATATATATATGTGTATATATGTGTGCGTTATTATTTTTTTCACAGCAGTGTACTACTAAGCCTGTATGGAGGTGATATGATTGCTATAATTGTTGTATGGGGCTGGCTCAGGTTAAAGCCTTTGTGATTTTATGAACAAAAACATACAGAAAATGAATTCCATGGAACTTTTTTATTGTCTAGTTTGACAGTCAGTCATAACCAGGGGCGAGTCTAGGATCAGACCTTTAGGGGGGGCTCAGCCCCTAATGAGAATATGACACAGATAAAGTGCCTTGTGAAAGTGTTTACCCCCCCTGCTAAATCAGTAATTTGACTGGATAGCAATGAATATTTGTGTTTATTATTATAACAGAGGATGAATGCAATTTATTGAACAAATGAAAAAAGGAGTACCAGAATCAAATGAAATGATAATGAGGTGTAAACAATAAATAAATAAAACATTACATTTACTTTCCTTGACTGGGTTACAGGTGCATAGCATTGGCGGCAGCGACACAGGATATTAAACCTGTTTCTTTGAACCTGTAATTGTTGGTCCTCTGTCACTAATAGACAAACTTTTCTAAAGGGTCTAAAATCGCCACTGGTCATAACCATATAAATTATTACATAAATTAACTACTTCAAAGTAGTTTTTTTACGGGGCTAAATTACGTAGTATCGGATCGCTGCATAGACCTGCGTACTTGCCAATACCAATTCCAGCATTTAGGCAATATCAGAGGCATTTCAGATACTGGTATCAGTATTGGAACAACTCTACACATTATACACAATTGGCTTCCATGTCTTTTTGGGTTCAAGTTAAAAGACATTTTCAAAAGGAACATATTTAAAATGAACCTACTGTACACCCAATCACCCAACACACATTCTGTTTTCCTATTTATTTACCACCGCAATAAGATTTATTTATATTATAGGTGTTGCTTTGTTAGTGTGCAACTGTACTAGCGGCATGCATTATCTTTTTATTTTTTATTTATTTGGTCAAGCTGTATGACTTTGAGTGGCCAAGGTTACGGTGACACTGTCTCCAGGGAGCACACTCCCCTCACTAATACACTCCAAGACAGTTGCACAGCGGGGACACTGCCAGCAGAGCGATGAGGAAGCAATTTTTATCTGCATTGTTTAGCTGACTCCATGAGTTCCCTGTAAGTGGCGTCCAGACTGTTGGTGTTGATTGTTCAGACGCTTCAAAGTTCTTCAGAGTCAGAAGAGTGCAGGTGGAGGTGTTCGAGGTCATAAGAGAAAAATAATCAAGTCTCTTCTCAGTAAACAAATGGAGTTTCTGCTGGGGAAATGTACTGTACAGTCTATGTGTACATCTGAGCACTGTGTGCCCTAACATTCTCATGTTTTTAACAGCACATTGTTTAGAGCTGCTAAGATTAATCTATTAGTTGTCAACTATTACATTAATCTCCAACTAGTTTGAGAATGGGTTAATCAATTTGAATTTTCTAAATCCAGGTTCTTAAATGTGAACATGTTCTAGTTTCTTCACGCCTCTGTGACAGTAATATCTTTGAGCTGTGGACAAAACAAGTCATGTGAGTATGTCATCTTGGGCTTTGGGCAACACTGATCCACATTTTTCACAATTTTCTGACATTTTATAGACCAAACAACTAATCGATTAATTGAGAAAATAGTGGACTGATTAATCGACAATGAAAATAATAAATGAAAATCGTTAAAGTAATAAACTTAGAGCATTGTGCTACATGCAGAGCTGCAAATATATACACAGTGTTCAGTTTAAGTATGTTCTTGTTTGTCACTGTCACAATATCTTTACATCGTGTTAGGCTCAGTGCTGCTCTTGCAAAAGTGTACTGGATTTGAGGAAGACAGCAGACAGTGTAAGAAACAGACAGGGGTAGTGGGTTCTTGTTGAGATCTGTCAGACAGACAGGGCTGACTTTTTTTTTGATAATTACTCTTCCTAGCCATGATCTGAATTAACATATGAAAGTTGTGTCTTTTTCTTTTTTTTCCATCCCTGGCAGCGCATAGCTGTAAGCTAATTTGTAGCTCCTTTTAGATGACAGAGAGTGGTTGTATCCCAGAGGTGCTCTTTCCCTCTTGATCCTTTATTTTTTTCTCTCTCTCTCCTCCCCCTCCTCCCATCTCATCTTTCCTCCACTCATGTCTCATTTATAGAATATTGAAATGACTCAGGCAACCGCAGTGACTCTTTCAGCTGTTTTGGGGCAGATGGTCGCCCAGCAAGCGTAGGTCAAGTACTCAGCTGTGTCACCATGTGTCACTGTGTTCAACCTTATCGGAAATCCTTCTCTCTTAGTCCCTGTCACACGTTAACCTGTGTGTCCAGCGATAACACATCCACACCAGTTCAAACTGTCCTTGGTGCAAAGTGGAACAATTGCGTTGCAATATGGATGTGCTTCAGCCTTTTTCTCACTGTTTTCTATTATGTCTCGCACGCAATTCAGGTTTCAGTGAAAAACTGCAAAGTCTCCCAATTTGAATGACCAAAGAGTCTACTCACAGGCTCATATGGGGCTTATATGGGGATTAATTGGAGCTATTTAGTGCGGATCCACAGAAAGGGACTTGTGTTCGATGCCAAAGCAGCTGGGCGGCCCAAGGAAGGGAAGAGGAGACGACTGATGGTCCAGCAAGCCACCTGGGATGAAGCGAAGCCACAGTTTTAGAAATATACACTAATAGATCCAGGTGTGGACACAAACGCATGCTCATATGTCTAGCATGTTAACACGCACAAACACTGCAAGAACAGTGGATGCCGTCTCTCAGGCGGTGATAGTATGCAGTAGGTGGAGCAGGGAAAAAGCGTAGTGGAGAGCCTCGGATCGTTATTATTGACCATTCCTCCATGCAGCAGTATGCTGCATTAACACATTCACACTCACTCGCATGCACACACGCATATAAACACATACAGTATGTCGACGCACGCAAAGACTTTGATATGCGGGTGCACAAGCCAGTGGGATTTGACATAACTGCAGTGGTAGGAGCATACACAGAAATGCCCTCAGCTTACAAGGACATGCAAATACAATCCAGTCCTGTAGGCCTGTATCTCTGTGTGAGACAATCGATCCTGTCTGAGCTTGGAAGAAAGAAATGGACTCTACCCACGAATCAAGAATGTAATTAATTACAATGGGCCCTGGACATTTTTTTTTATATTTTAAATGAACAGCAACCACTTCTACCTCCTGTTCTCATTGCAGTGGTCTAAAAATGCACCATCTGTTTCACTTACATGTTAATTTACCTCCTGCTGAAAAGATGCTCTGATTGCTTTTGTTATAGACCGAATCACTGTGTGCGCTAACACAAAAATCACTTCCAGGTATGACAAATGGCTGGTTGTTTTGAATTGCGGAGATATGTGGATTCTTTAAACTTGTTTATTTCTGTTTTCATTTTCAGCCGTTAGTTTAAAGATATATAGTTAAACACGGAGGTCCAACCTGTCGACCATTTCTAGTTTGGGTGGTGTCATTTTCTTTAGTGTACGGCCCAAGCATAGACTGTATATATAATATTTACAGGCCTAACAGGTACATTAGCTCTCCAGGCTAACGTAACCAAAGTGTTGACATATAAAAACATCAAAAATGCATTTTAGATGAAGGAGACGAGAGTATATCCAGTTGTTCCACATCCATGTTTGCCCAGAGCCATTCAATTGTATGTACAATGTACATGACACAGGGGGTTTTCTACCCAGAAGTTATTGGAAACAAACATTGTGATTGGGTCTATTAGCAACTTTTCCAAATGGTGACACTTAACATTTCAGATTACAGCATTCTAAACACAAGTGTCGTCTTCACTAAACTTCTAGATTGGTCAGCAACTACAGCAGACCTATTGTAGAAGCTGTACACATTTAGTTGAGCTCAGGAAGTAGTCGTAGTAGTTTAGGTTCATACGCTTGATAATAATGTGCTGTGTTTGCACAGAGGGGGTAGAATGAAAAACACAGTACCAATATGCTACTTTACTTTGGGCTACTTCAGGGAATTGGGCATACATTACTAAAAGTGTAAGGTGTCAAACTCTATTCTAAGCAGTCAAGTAATGAAGTGAAGAAACAGGTGGATGTTTGGCACGGTTGCGTTTTTTGGATACATGCATATTTGCTATCTTGCTGAGAGTTAGATGAACAGATTGATAACACTCTCATGTCTGTACGCTAAATATAAAGCTAAAGCCAGGACACAGCTAGATTAGCTTAGCACAAAGACTGGAAACCAAAATAAACAGCTAGTCTGGTAAGGTTAGAAATGGTAAAAGAAATCTACCTCTAAAGCTCATTAATTCACAAGTTATATCTCTTTAGAGGTGCTGGTGGGTAGGCAGACGTATTTTTTCACAGAGCCAGGCTAGCTGTTTCCCCCCACTTCCAGTATTAATGCTAAGCTATGCTAACTATCTCCTACCTCTATAAGTATTCAACACATTCTCACTCCCATCGCATCAAATACGGACGCTTGGTCATGTGCCTTTGGCTTTGTTATTGACGCTTAAAGTCTCCTTTGGCGTCTAGTGTCTATTCCTTTTTCCTAAACTATACCATATTATTCCGTTGTAATAGTGAAAAGTGCAATGTTTCCAATACTAAACATAGGCCAGCATATCATCCACTAAATTAACCCCATTCTACTAATCATCCAGAGCCAGTTTGATTGGCCGGTAGACAAGAGACAAGCACACACGTACGCATGTAAACGTGTGAGTGTGTATACGTGTCTGTTGGACCGTGCATTTAAAACACAGGCATACTCCTGTCTCCCAACCCTGGCCTTTTGTCACAGTGACAGCCAGTCTGCTCTAATGAAAGCTCCTCTCATTCATAAGCCTGTCAACTTCTGATGCCAGACAACTTTCAGAGAGAAAAAAAAGGGAGAAGAAGATGGAAAAAAGAGAAAGGAAAGACAGGAGAGACAGCCTGCTCTGCTGTTTTCCTTTGATATCTGCTTTCTCTTAATTGCTTCCTTTCTTGAAAATGAACTGCATTTGCAACCAACTAAATTCAAATTTGGTAATATTCTTGCTTGTCTCTGTGGTTATGTGATTAAGGACTACAGACTACCTCTCCTGTCCCCCCTCCTTTTACCATTGGTTGTCACACACGAGAATATCTCGACCACAAGCTCAAGAAAGCCCTCAGGATATCAAATCCGTGGTCTCTCTTTTCTAACTAGGTCATCACTTGCTCACAATCCTCACCACCCTCCCCTGTGCATTCCTCCTTCTCTGTTTTCTCCCCCCATTTCTCTCTGTCCTCTCATTCATCCTTTCTCATTGCACCATTACTGTAATCTGTAAACACGTTGGAAGTCATCTTCTGTCATTCACTCCATCAGCTGCCTGCGACTGTAAGCTTGAGGATTGTTTTCCCCAAATCTCTCTAAAGCTCATTTTAAAAGATAGTTATGTCTCCCTAAAGAGAAAGACTTGTGATTTTCAAAACATAACGAGGCCGGCAGTGACCAAATGTCATTTTGAAGATGTTTGCAGTTAATTAATGATTAATTGTTGAGATGTTGCAGATAACACAATGATCATAGCTTGCGCTTTACACCTCTTTCCATTATCCTTGCATGCAATATGCAAGGGCCCTGTACCAGCAGCCTTAATCTGTGTTAAACTGTCATGACAGGACTAAATGAGAGTAATTCAACACTCCATAAAGTCTGCATTATGATATCACTACCGATATTGCCAGAATCCCCTGCCGTACGGCGGCCCCATTTGATCCCCATCCCAGATTGGCTTCTCCATCATCTGTGACATGAAATACCCGGCAGCCACCGGCTACAGCACACATCACTCCTCATAAACACTGACTACCTCTCTCTACTTCCATGTGTTCACGCAAATTAGCATAACATTAGCATGATATTAGCACAACCGACCTGCGCAGCCATGCCCTATCAAAGCGCTCTGTGATCCCCGGCTCCCTGCACTTTTGCTGGAGCAGAGAAAGAAGGAGAAACTGAGAGAGAGAGAGAGTTTCTCCCAAGAGAGACAGAGAGAGAGAGAGAGAGAGAGAGAGCGAAGCGATGAGCTACATGATAACGAGCTGTGTTACACTGCTACACAACACACAGCCTTGTCACAGCGCCTCCGAGCTGTGCTGAGCTAAATGGGCTGCAGCAGATGTTTGGTGACTGCAACCACACAGAGCCGCGCACCTCACTTGACTTGCAAATATTTGCTAAGAGACTTTAAAATTGGATTTTCTGTATAGTCTTCTTTTAGAATGTGTAAGGTAGTGATTCCAGCGCATACGAATGAATCCACACAGTATGACTGGGGAATATTGTTTGTTTGTAAAAATGCTCGTTGTCTCCTGTGATGAAATCTGGAGGCAACTGATGCTTTGTTCATTTCATGTGTTGCACACACTGTTTTCACACACCGCTTTTGGAAAAACATGGAGACACAGTGCATTTCATCCAAGTGGGCATTTTCAGGATCACATTGATTGGTTTTGGGGCGGTGGGGCAACATTTTTGAAATGTTACTTTGCTTTCATTGTTGGTTTCATTAAGAGCTGTACTGTAGCTGTTTAAAATTGCACCCTACTGTACATCAATGAAGTGCAGTGACCTAATATATTTTATTTATTTATTTCCAGTGTCACGGTTTCTCATCACATCCACGGGAGCCCTGTATATCCTGGATGTGCAAATGGAAGACGGGCTGTATAACTACAGGTGTATGACTCGCCATCGGTACACAGGAGAGACCCGACAGAGCAATAGTGCCCGCCTCATTGTCTCAGGTAAGAGGAACACCAATCTGTGCACCGTTCAAATTGTGCATCAGCACCAAATCCTGACATATAGCTGTATCTATAAGGCATTTACTGTATTCTTCACTGTAAATGACACAACACAAGTAACATTTGGGTATACTGTTGATCTTGGTCGGTTTCAAAAATAGTGCAAAGTGACAGAGGAGCATATGGAAATAAATCTGTGCTTGTAGAAAAGGATCTAGATAAAGTGAATAGAATAGAGAGTGACAGGAAGAACACATGAATTAAAGAGGGGATGACATGTGATAAAGGTCATCAGAACTGTGCAAACACAGTTTGTGGGGACGGCTTCAGGACAGAAAATGCCCTCCCTTACCTCAAACCATTTAAAGGGACCGATTTCACATGTCGCAAAACACAATATATTGTATTCTGTTGCTGTCTAAAGTCTGAGCAGATACCCATCACGAGTATCTCTCGGATTGGGGGATGCTCGTGGCACCTCTGTGCCACATGGATGTTTAACATTATAAAATGATGCCAACAATTATTATTTTAATAGCTTAGTATTCTATGCACTAAAAAGGTATCTTTAAAGGCCTTAGGCCACCCTACACGTTATTGTAGGCCCAGTTTTTAAATACGACTTATACAATATATGTAGTAGCGGGTCCCTGCTCCGTCTTTCTTTCAGTTAAAGGGTCTTTTGCTTAAAAAATGTTGAAGACCCCTGCTTTAGACAGAAAACCAGCATTCAGGGATAAATAATCATCCCAGTTTAAACTCCCTTTGGTATGTGATACAGTATGCGTCAAAATGTGGTTTTGGAAATTGTTCAGAAGTGACAACAAGGATAACTCTCTCACTATACCCTATTTTCCCCCATGCAGATCCCACCAACTCAGCACCCCACATCCTGGACAGCTTTGAGCGTCGTGAGGTGATGTCGTCTCATCGAGTGGAGTTGCCCTGCAAGGCTTCCGGTCACCCCGCACCCAAATACCGCTGGCTAAAGGACAACCGGCCGCTAGAGCCCGACACTCGCTTCAGACAGAGTGTGACAGGCCTGCTGATAGAGAGGGCCCAGCCTAGCGACACAGGCACATATGTGTGTGAGGTGTGGAATGCGTATGGAAATGCTGAAGTGGTTGGCAGGCTGCTGGTGAAAGGTCAGTGCCCATGGGCTGGTGTTTAGTCATCGGGTTCATTTTTATCAGTGGTATATTGCCTCAAAACAGGGACAAGTTGGGAATCTAAAGATGCTGATTCAGATGTTTAAGATGCTTCACAGAGCGTTTTTAATCCTTCACTGGCAAAATAATACTGATGATAAAACTACAAAAAAACAAATGAGGCCAAATATTCCAATCTTCTTTCAAAAACCAGCCACTGACCTCTTACTTCCCTAACCTACAGAGCCCCTGAAAGTCGTGGTGAGCCCGCGGAAGGTGAAGGGCAGTGTGGGAAGCCAAGTTTCGCTGTCCTGCAGCGTAACCGGCTCTGAGGAGTACCAGTTGTCCTGGTACCGCAACGGAGAGCTCATCTACCCCAGTAACAGCGTTCGCATGACAGGCCAAAACAGGGAGAACCTGGTAATGGCTGGTATGGCCAAGAGTGATGGAGGAGCCTATCAGTGTTTCGCCAGACACGGCAAGATGTCCGCCCAGGACTTTGTTCAAGTCATACTGGAAGGTCAGAAATTACAGTGATCTCACTGGAGATGTGTGGGTGGGAGCAGTTACTATACATTACATTATGTGCAGGGTTTTCCCTATCATTATAAGGCTTAGGCACAGCACCCGAGCCATTTTGGGCACCACCTAAGCCAATTTTATGTAACTAAATGACTTGTCTCAGATCTAATGATTTAGCAAGTTTTGTCTAAAAGCTTTTTGAGTAATATTTATTGATTATCTGCTCAAGCTTTTCCAACCTTTTAGACACCGATATGGTAATAATAATTGTCCAAAATTATTTGACATTACACTTTTATATTTGGACCCCTGTCCAAATACGTGCACTTAAGCCTTCCACAAACCTAGGAAATACACTGTTATGTTGTGTTTACATGTATTTGTTAATGCTGATGTGAATCCAAACTATGTGGCTGTGTGTTCGTGTTCAAATCCAGACTGTGTATGTGGGATTGAGTGCTGCAGTACAGCTCAGCTTTATTAGATTTTCTGAAAGAGGCTTGCATACTGTTCCACAAGCTGGGTTGCTGCAGTGTCTGCCTCCCATGACCACGCCAATGTAAGGAGAACATTGATAATCAATGATGTTGTGCAGCCAGAGAAAGGCACTGTATTTATCTGCTTTACACTCTGATTCTTCTCTCTATACAGCAGACATGAACGTATTGCGATGAAAAGAAATTCAGAATAGATTCTCATTTGAAAAATTATCTAATATGACACTAATCCGTGCAGAATAATACAATTTACATTGCCATGTGTATCTCCCTTCACTGCCCAGATGGCACTCCCAAGATTCTGGCTTCATTCAGTGAGAAGGTCTACAACATCAATGAGTTTGTGTCGCTGTCGTGCACGGTAAAGGGCACGCCGGAGCCCCGGATAACGTGGACTCTGGACGACGAGCCAGTGGTACGGGACAGCCGCCACCGCATCTCCCACTACACCAACGGCGAGGGCCATGTGGTCAGCCACCTCAACATCAGCCAGACCCAGGTGCCCGACGGAGGGGTGTATCGCTGCATCTGCAACAACTCGGCCGGGACAGTCTCCTACCAGGCGCGAATAAACGTAAGAGGTGCTTGTCAGATCAACTCTTCCAACACACCATCACATATACACATCAACATGTCTTGATTTATTCTGTTTTTTATATACCTTTTTCAATTGGCTACGTTAAAAGTGCCTGGATGTGCAGATGTTTGTCAACCAGGTTTTATTGTTAGCGATCAGATGTGTTAGTTTTTTTTTTTTTTTTATCATTTAGAAACCTGATATTGTAGATTTAGTGCTCATAATACAACAGATACTTCTACAGCATCCTGTACTCATCCGTCAACGTTGTCAGCATTACATTTTATAATGCCCACTTCCTACCCAACACCTGCTGATAGCTTTGCATTGGGATGCCATTAGGCTGATTTACTGTTAGCTCCAGTGTATGACTGTAGTTCTATCTGCTCTCTACAGGGACATGGTTGGCTGGCTTGCTGTTGTCATGTAGCGGTAACACTGGGGCACTCAAGCTTTCTGTGCTTGGTGCAAGGCTATTAGTATTTCTCTATTGTGGAGAGGGAAGGGTACTTTCTGTACACTGGTTGGTTTAATTTGATTGTGTTCATTCTTGCATGTTGTAAGGTTAAATAAGGCGATCCTCTAGCCCTTAAGCGAGGGTTCATGGATGCCGAATGCAGCTAAGCAATGAAGATAAATCTCTACAGGTGCCGTTGCAGAGAAAGTGTAATGACTGTTTCTCACATCGTTGGCTCCTTAATCGTGCTAAAGAGAGTAGCAACCTAGGATATGCTTGTGCTCAAAGTACACTACGGAGCCTCATAGTGCTTTAAAGAGAAGCCTAATAGTCCATTTCCCTGATAGACACTGAGCTATGGAAGCCTATTGGTTATTCTGTTGGTTTTTCACAAGTGTGTGCGAAAGCTGGCAACATGAGTAATGGTTTCAATAATAGCTTCATGAGTGGGGAAAGGGAACATTTCACTCTAATGCTTGTCAGAGGCAATCACAGCCGGCCCAGAAGAGGTGGGAGCGCAATGTAATATTCACTACAAGCTCCCATAGAAGGGTACACAAGTCCCTGGTTCTGACAAGGCAAAAAAACTGAGCAGAATGGGTCCGCTGGTAATGATTCTGAGCCGGGTTTCCTGTTCTTTGAGTTACTACAAGGATATCGGACAGTCTGACATCTTGGCAATGTTTGTATTTCTTCCTATCAGAATTGATCAAGGCATGTAAAAGGCATGCTTGTGATGTCTTGAAACACACACAACACAGCACAGCGATATTTTATACCACCCCCCCACCTCAAAATCATTTTAAGAGAGTTGTCTCTCCAATGTGTCCTTCAAGGGCCTGCCAGCATCAGACCAATGAAGAACCTCACTGCCATCGCTGGGCGGGACATGTACATCCACTGCCGTGTCATTGGCTACCCGTACTACTCCATCAAGTGGTACAAGGACTCCAATTTGCTGCCATACAACCACCGCCAGCGGGCCTTTGAGAACAACGGCACCCTGAAGCTCTTTGATGTGCAGAAGGATGTGGATGAAGGAGAATACACATGCAACGTGCTGGTGCAGCCGCAGCTCTCCACACACCAGAGCGTCTATGTTACTGTGAAAGGTATGAACCTCAATCTGATCTGTCTTCTGATAACTGCAGTTCATGACTCAACACTGGATTGTAAAGCCTGGACTTTATATTTAGAGAAATTGCCTAAGATTTAGGCACTGTAGCTGTGTGTAATCACGGGTACTCCATCAGGATCTCAAGTGTCAAATAAGCATCTTAGGCCATTTATTTGAGATGTACATACACACTGTATCATACTCCAGTACATTCATGGCAACTCCATCATTAATCTCTCAGTCTGTGGATACTAAGACAGAATCACTTTATCAGTCTTACCCTCTGTCTTTCCATCTGGCGTGCATGCTGTTCGTCGCATTTAAAAGATACATGAAAACATCACCTCAGTATCTACCTTTCCTTGTCGCAGAAAACACAGATATGCAGAGGGAAATTTGTAAACCACAACCTGTAAAAAAAAAACAAAAAAAAAACACACTCACATCACTGATAGCAAAGCACCATCTCCATCATCCCAGCCAGTTTATCAGGGGCTCATCTGAATATGCAGCGGCGCTGAGCTGAGTCAGATGATGATAACCTCAGATGGCTTTCTCTCTTCAATGACGTTGCATAATTTGTGATGTCGAATGGGCATCCCCCCCTTTCTCTCTGGCGGGTCTTGACGTGCTAACAAGTGTGCGAGGGGGAAATCACACAGCGTAGACAAAGCTATGCCGCCATTCCGCCTCGGCTAATTTGCCTCTCGGCTGCTTAGCATTCCACCGCTGCCGAGAGGGAATCCCCAGGAGCCCATTATGCCTATTTTGTTGTGAATTAAATAAGCGCTGAAGTGCAGCTTATTCCAATGTTATTTTAAATCATTAATTTTTCAAAGCATCTGGTTCTCACGGCGGCTACAGTGTCCCCAGAGAGCCAAAGACAGTGAGAGAGAATGTTATATGCATGCAGTTTGAGTGAGAATTCCGCTCTACGTGGGTAGAGGTAATGAAATATTTCTCTCATTTCTGCAAAATCACTAATGCTTATATACTGGAACAAGGTAATAAAGAGAGAATTGTGAATAATGAGTTGCTATGGGAGTGCTTTATAAAGTACTCAGCCATAGGCCTATGTTGCCTTTTTTTGTATGTAAATGCTATGATCATTTTGCGGTTGTTAATCCTAAATAATAGGCATGTAACCCACAGGTCTAATGTAAACCTCCTGACGTGAAAATGAATTTGAATTTGTCTCATCCCCAGTTCCACCTACCATCCACCCGTTTGAGTTCCCTCGGTTTTCCATCGGCCAGCGAGTCTTCATCCCCTGCGTGGTCATGTCCGGCGACCAACCCGTCTTCATCACCTGGCAGAAGGACGGTCGGCCAATCGCAGCCAGCCTGGGCGTCACCATAGACAACATCGACTTCACCAGCTCCCTGCGAATCTCCAACCTCACACTGATGCACAACGGCAACTACACCTGCATTGCACGCAACCAGGCCGCCGCCGTAGAGCACCAGAGCCAGCTCATCGTCCGAGGTGAGAAAGGGGGGACGGGTGAGAGATATGGGGGTGGAGGTGATGAGGGGAAAAGAGAAGGCACTGAAGTGTAATACACAAGCAGAGATCTTTGTGTCTTATATGATTTGTTACCAGGGCCTTTTAGTTAACTTTTTTGGCAACCAGCCACTGTTGCTAATGGATTATAAAATCCACTAGCAACCTTTTTACCAGCCGGGTGAAATACAGGAAATGCACGAGCATCGTTCTTGAACTCACAGAATACACATTGAAGTGCTGTCAAGTTATTAACAAATTAATCAATGCAATTAATGACTCTTAGAATATATATTTCATCTTTTTATTTATTGCTTTCCCCTGTCGCAGACAGTTATCATGTACTGACTGCTATTCTGAGTCCACAAAAGAGCAGCAGACACACTCCTCTTCCTCCACCTCTGCTCCAAGGAAACTTGGAGGACTTGGTTGAAATGTTAAAGAACAACAGAGGCAAAAAACAACTAATGAATCACTCAATTCTCATTGGCTACCCGCCAACGCGGCAGGTAGACTGACAGTTCAGCCCACCAATGGCAAAATTCACCCGCATTTGGCACGTGGTCGGGTGTTAATTTCAGGCCCTGTTTGCTACTGTACTAAAGGTTTTAGGGACTCACTCAAAGTGAATTCTGGTGACAGTTAAGATAGTGGTGAGTGTCAGTATCATATCTTTAAATGACTTGAAGTTGTTCACCCAACTGTTATCTGTATGGTAATATTGGTCCTTGATCTTTCTCCCTGGATACAATAAAAAAATGCTATGAGCCAAAATGTATACTCTTCCCACTGACGATTGGTTAGTGAAAGACCTTGAGAGATTTCTTTCAATGTAAGCTGGTAGCGATCAGTAGACATATATGTTTGATTTTGAAATTAATAATTGTAATCTAATGGCTTCTTGACTTGCAGTTCCTCCCAAATTTGTGGTGCAACCTAAGGACCAGGATGGCATCTATGGAAAAGCAGTGATACTAAACTGCTCAGCTGAAGGCTATCCTGTTCCTACCATCCAGTGGGAGTACTCTAAAGGTAAACGCACAGCATGACACACATTAATATGCATGTGCATACACACATATTACATACTGTAGTAACACACTGTCCCTTCCAGGTTCGGTGAAAGTGTTAGAGGTTTACAAGGACTTTGAACTGTATAACTTGCCTTGTCTTTTCTTTTGACAACCATGCTGAATGGTATGTTAAGATTGTTTGTCCTGCGGCAAGCGTATTCTCTGTGCTAGATCATCTTTTTGCCAATGCCAACACAACAAACTATAATGTCCACAGCCCTGAGCTTGAATGCATAACAACACCCACCTCAAGTCCAAACGAGCGCTGTGAGACGAGAAACAGCAGCAGTTCAAGGAAGAGCTTTTCATTCCGCTGGAAGTAGGAAATAGGTGGGAGATTATGTAACTGCTACATTTACATGATCCCATCCTGGCTGGACACAATAACAGTGATTCCTGAAAACAAACAGGATCTGTATGGATATGAATATCTATTGCTTTCATTCGTTGCTTACTTCATGACCGAGGCTCATACACTATAACTGTTAACACAATGCTTATCTAAAGCTAATCTTGATGACTTTGGTGATACTCTGACTTTTCCTCTAGCACCATCGTCAGGTCAAAATTTTAATTAGACCAATACTTTTGATTTACGGCCAAATACTTGCAAAACTTATAACTTTCCCATCAGCCTCATCTGTACTTTGTGTTTACTACAGTACTAATAAGAAATGTTGGCATGCTGACACAGTAAACTGAGATGGTGACCAACATTATACCTGCTAAACATCAGCTATTAGCATTACATGTTGATCATGTTAGCATGCTGACATTAACATTGTGTCCGAAGCACCACTGTGTCTGATTTCAGGCTCACAGAGCCAAAAGCATGGCTGCAGACATCCATCACCCCCTCAACCCACCCCACAGACCCCTGTATCTCCACTAATGAATACATTGTAACCGTATAAAGTGCTGAAACAGTTTTTAGAAGTTTGTCAGCAAACAATGAAAAATAAATCAATAAATAAATGTTGGCATCTGGGACAGTTAGGGCTGGGAATCGTTACTCAATACCTTGAAGGTATGGACCGAATAACCCAGTACTGAGTGGTATTACGACTTCTCCAGTCAAATGATACCTGCATTCAATCATTTTTGTACCCAGATCTAAAAAGATAATTTCTATGGTTTTGCTCACAGCCAATCACCTCAAGCATTCTTCGCTTTTATGCGACTTGTGATTGGCCCACTACCCCAGCAGCTACAACCCATACAGTCTGTGGTGTGGTGAAGTCCAGGGTGGTGTATTTGACGGAGCTGGCAGTTCAGTGTGCTGAGATGCCACCAAAATGTTCAAAAGTATGACTATACTACACGCCTGTGGCGTCTAATAAAATAAATGCATAAAATGCCATTTCAATATTATTGGCATCAGTATTACTTTACTGGTATCGTCATTTTTGTTTTTTTAAACAAGATGAATGTCTACAGTAGGTTTAACCATAACTAAGACAACTAAGAATGGACAAAGAAAATACAAGAAAAGTTCACAGTCCCTATCTGATGATGAGATGGATGGATAGATAGATAGATAGATAGATAGATAGATGGATAGATGGATAGATGGATAGATAGATAGATAGATAGATAGATAGATAGATAGATAGATAGATAGATAGATAGATAGATAGATAGATAGATAGATAGATAGATAGATGGATAGATAGATGGATTTTATTCATCCCAAATTGGTTACAAGCAGCAAGTTACTTGCATGCACACATACTCACTCTCACACATACAGAAAAAAACAAGAAATATACTAGAAATAATAAATAAGATAAAGAATGAGATGCCAGAGCAACTATTGAAAAAATATATACTTGAATGTAGAATGTACATTTGTACAAGTGTAGAATAAAATGTACAACCTACTTACTGTACATAGTATATATAACAAAATAAAATATGTAAAATATTAAATATGAAGTAACCAGTGTGCAAGTAGCATAATAGTGCAATATTGTAATGTGTGAGGAAATGTGAGTTATCTCACACACAGCTGTGTATGTCAACATGATATGGTCCATTGTTGTTCTTCAATAACCCCTCACAATGTATTTTTCCCCACGCTAATTTAAGACCATGTGTTGACATATCGCATAAGCTCATAGAAAATTGATGCACCACCCTTTTTTTTTATAGCAGACATATTGTAGTAGTGTTTGAACTTCAGGGATTGTGATTGGGCTAGCTGTAAACTTTCAGACATTTCTGTAAAAAGGGAGTAACGTATTAACTAGCCAGTGTTTGTTTTCCTGTATTTTGGTCTAAGTCTGATCAACAGCCACTCTGTGCTCTCTGACAGGCGCCGGGGTCCCTCAGTTCAAACCCATCGTCCTCAACTCAGGCTTTCGGATCGAGGTGCTGGTCAACGGCTCTCTGTTCATCAAGCACGTGCTGGAAGAAGACAGTGGCTTCTACCTGTGTAGAGTCAGCAACGACGTCGGGGCTGATGTCAGCAAGTCCATGTATCTCAACGTCAAAAGTAAGTCTAATGAGAAAACGCCACCTAAAACGATATGAATGTGAGATTAAAATGGGCATCTAAGGTGCTGCAGACAGATTATCTCTGTATTTAGGGTGTTGAGAGTATGCAGTTTACTCTCTTATTGTCAGCTTTCCATAAATAATTATTAGTCACACCTGGTTTATCTAGTCAACTCTCCTTTTGCTTATGGCTGCGTTAAAATCAACTCTCCATTTTAAACTGATGTTTGAGTGATGTGATGTTGATTAATAAATACCAGAATTTGATCTTTTAATATATGTCTTTTCATAATGGAAAAGTACCTTATATTTTACAAACTTTTGGGGGGTCAATTCTTAATGTAACCTGGTAAATAAAATAACACATTAGAGTGTTGCTTCTTGCTTGTACAATTTACAGCATAAGTTCTCTGAGAAGCTCTTTTATATCCAAGCAAATTCGCTATTGCAACTGAAATTTGCCTAACCTAATTTATATCGACTATTATCGACTCGGAAATGTAATTGGATCTGGACCTTGTGAATCGGAATCGAATCAATTTGGGAAATCATTGGCGATACCCAGCCCAAGTGCTGCTGGTAACAAGTAAAAAAAAGTGAACACTGCAGCACAAAGGTTAAGTGAGTTGAACAGGACTCGGCTCTGTCTGTGACAGTCAGGCCACCGGCAAGATGCCGTCACGGCGCTGGCTCCGCGCTTTGTGCCTGAATCAATCCCACGAAAGCAACACACGCAGCCACCGCCACCGCATCTCTTGGAGAACGTACAGCACGTATTCGCTGTGTGGCCAGGGACTTAGCTCCCCTCCATTAAGCCTTGAATTCTGCATGCAGGCAGGAGCTGCCATGTGGAAAAGAGGGCTGAGGGATGGGAAAAAAAGGGGGTTGAATGGGTTATCCATGTCTTCTTCTTTCAAACCCTTGCTTACAATATATACATGTCCTTCCCTTTGTGCCTGACCAATATTACATTTGCCATGTTCTCAATCTCCCTGACGTTATCAAAGGATTGGAGCTAACACCCATCACGCTCACACATACATAGCTATGGATTTTTTTTTTTTTATCAAGTTTCAACCAATTACAGATCATCACCAGGACCAACAAATCACTGTTCAGGTAATATTATTGCGATAGGTCCTGCACAAACACAGTCGTTACGTACGTGAGACAGAAGCTAATTACTTTCTTTGGCAGAGTTCCTTTGAATTCATGCAATTCTCAGACATGTCACTGTTTGCTTACTGCTCAGTGTTTTTTTATCATAATATCACCCTTTTTTTCCCCCCCTAATAGGAATACTGCCCTCTTCAGGATGAAAAAATAAACCATGAGCATCTACTACATGATTTAATAATTCACCATAGCTTCTCAAAAAGAGAGATGCTACAGTAAAAACAGGGATTTGATACCATATACTTATTCTTCTTATGTGACAAGCAACCATGTCACAAATAAAGTATATATCTGAACTCCACATAAAATACACAGTTCTGTGTGAGTTCCTGCTTGTGCACGTGATGGATTTGCATGTGTGAGTGTGATCTCCAGCCAGTCGCTGTGGCTGGGTTCTCATTTTGATCAGTCACTGCTAGATGAGGCTTATGCCCCCGTGGCGCTTATCAAGCCAGAGCACACTACTCCCTGCTGAGTGTCTCTCTGTCTGCCAGCCACAGCCAAATAAGCTACCACTCCTTCACGAGCCCTCCTGTCTGACTCCAGCACTATCACGCTGCCTCACAGACAAACAGACATGCGCACAAACACAGAGGCACCAACTCGCAGCGCAGTCCCTTATGTCATACAAGTGTGATTTACAATTCAATATCCTTGAAGATATCCATTTGAAGTTATCGTTTTGATACCCACTGATGATAAGTTTTCACTCTTCAAGCCCTCTTGATTCCAATTCTTAATTGCATTAAAAACATAATATAGCTGAGCGTAGATTGAATTCCTGTCCTCCTTTTTTTCATTTTACAAAATTCTAAAAGATCATCGTATGTGGTCTGCAGGCTGATCAGAGATGTCAGATTTCTCGTAAAATTGACACACTGTCAGAGCGCTGAATGAGCACTCAGAGGTAGTATTTCATTGTTGCTTTGACAAAGAAAATAAAACCCCCAATAACGGCCGCAAAGTGGTAAACCACAGAACAAGTAGAGAGGCTCTTTGTGGCAAAAATGTCTTTGTAACATGCACAGAATTATTAGCATGAATTAGCCTACCGAGTAGGCTGCAGCCTCCCAAACTTGGAGACAAAAAAAAAAGACATTTAGTTATTTGTTTATTTTTTCAATGTGAGGATTTATTACTTTTCTCTGTGTTATATCATTCTCTTTTGGTCAGACCAAACAAGCCACATGTATTCTAAAAGGGCAGACAGTGTTTGGCACAGGCAAAGGTTTCACAGTCTTAAAAGCTGTCCACCTTTGGTCACCCAGTGGAGGCAACTGCATCTGCATTCTCATTTTGAGAAAAACACCTTTTATAGGAACTAGTTTCACTGCTGGGATGGATTTCTATATCAACCAGACTCCTGTTTTTTTTTTTTTCTTCATACACCGACTGTGTGTGTGCGTGCGTATGCGTGTGTGGGTGTGTCAGCAGTCCCTCAGGTGCATGCTCTAAAGAGTCAGGCTGTTGTTGTGATAGTTGTGCTGTCCTGATTTGTGTCTCTTTGCTCTCTGTAGTAACCCAAATCTCCATGAGCGCCAGGGGAGCCACACCTCATCCTATCTCCCTTGTGTGTGTGTGTGTGTGTGTGTGTGTGTGTGTGTGTGTGTGTGTGTGTGTGTGTGTGTGTGTGTGTGTGTGTGTGTGTGTGCGTGTGCGTGTGCGTGCGCGTGCGTGTGTCCCTGCCTCTCCATGTGCATAATGGGCACAGTGCTGAGCCTCTGCAGTGCACTATAACGTCCGAGGCAGTAATGCTCAGTAATGTTGGACACTGTGATTGTACACTCTGTCCTGTTTTTATGTTCTTTATCCAGGCCAGCCTACACCACTTGAGCAGCGGCAGCTACTTAAGAGGCTTAGGAGCCAATTAGGGAGGCACACAAGCTGACGCAGGCTGAAGTACTCATGTGATGGATAGTATGATCTTCGCCGTGTATCATTGGCTGTCCAAGTGTGGCTTGATGTATCAGTAAACAAACAGTGGAAAATCAATAGATTCAATCCGAAACTCTGAGATGTAGAGCACAGACACACGCATGGGGAATATGCGGGCCAGGGTCATCCATGTTACACAGGTGAGCAAACAAGCTCATTAGCACACACAGAGACAGACAAAGCAGTGCACACGTTTATGCAAAGACACAATGTAAAGGCGCAGATACAGTGCAGCCATTACCTTAAGAGTAATGGGCTAATGCAGTGCTTGGATAGATCCCACTCTGCCAGGCTATTGTGGTGGACTGCCCAGGAAATGAATCGCAGCTATTGTGATGTCCTAGCTTGGCACTTTCATTGTTATGAGTGTCTGTGCATAGGCTAATGTCTCGTCATAATACACCATGCATCATCCTGCATGAACACCGCCAATGCACTAACGGCCAGTAGAAATTGCTTGCACTCACTGCAACAGGATTAGGTTGTGCATGTCTGAGTGTGTACATAGGGATGCAACCATGCATCGTGAATCGGTTAAAAATTGATATAAATGTGTAAAGATTACAACCGGTTGAGCTAAAAAATGAATCGCGATGCAATTTTTAAACAGTCTGGTGCGTAGCCTACTTTAGATTTCTCTTGTTTGACTGCAGATGTCACTACATTACACTACATTTGTTTGAAGAGATTTTTTTCCCCATGTATTTAGTTATTTCGATTTGGATTTGTTTTAAAATCTAATTATTTGTTATAGATTTTTGTTATTTAAGATAAAATACAATTTCAGTTGCACTTTTGATTAAAGGACACATCTGTTGTTTTGCACAGTTTATATACTGTAAATAAAGGAATGTGTTTTAGTCATTTGTCAGCAGAATCGTGAATCGTGTCGAATCGTGAAATGAGTCGTTACTTCCCTAGTAATGACTTTTGGTTCTGTCCCGACATTGGTTGCAGGTGGAGGCTTTTTTTATGCAATATCCAGTCATGCATTCCTACCTCCAAAACAGATGCAATTCAGTCAATTCATTACCAGTCCACGGCGGATGCTATCAGACTCAGTCAACAGCCACTCACTGTTTATCAGAGCCAATTAAGACCAATCAAGCCTATTAGACATCATAATGTTGGCAGACACAGTGATGAGGCCAGAGCACTTAATGAGGCTCCGCTGAAGAGAAGAGCTAAATGTTCCTGTGGTCACTGCAGTCTCCCAAGCACAGCGTCCTTCAGACAACCATAAGGAAGTCCCCTCTTCCTCTGATCTCTTTTTCTTTCATCTTATTTACTCATCTGCATCCAAGCCCCCCCCTCATTCCCACCCCCGCCTCCCTCCCTCCCAACCCCCGCACAGAAGCTCACCCAGTCTGCAAGCATACATCGGTTCATGCTCCATGTCCAAGCCAATTGTGCAGCTAAGGGAATTATTTCAGTACATTGCAGGCGGCCAGTGAACCAGTCATCTTTGCGCTACAGAGCTCCCTCCCCCCCCTACCGTCCCTCCCCAGCAAACTTGCAGTGTGCCTCCAGGGCAGGGAGCTAATACACATCTCAGCTCGTCTTGTCTTGTCTGGCCCTCGTGGCCCCGTGGAGCCAGGGTGCCCTGTGGCTTACACCGGGCAGCCAGTGACACGGTGTGGAGGGAAATGTAGACTGGCATCCCAGTGTTCTCGGCATGGGTGATACTCATCTGGAGAGAAGAAAGCACACCAGAGTTTTTATTTTTATTTTATTTTTCAATTAAACATTTTCGGCACTTGAAAAATCTTTAGAAAAATAATTTATTGGATACAACAAGCCCAGTTCAGATACAGCCCAAAGAAAATGACATCACATCAACTCATACAGTTTAGTACATTGCAAACATCAGAAAGCTCATGACCTCAGTTTGTAGACCGAATGATCATCATCATCAACCTTTTTCTATTTTGCACATTTTTCTTATGGAGCGTGATGTTTCAGTCCTTTCCTTTTTGTTGTTAATAACAATTAAGCTGGCTCAAATGATGCCTCTGAAAAATCATCACATCTCATTGAACCTCTGAGATGGTCTCACTGCTTCCTTTCTCTTTGATCATCGATGGATAGCCCCACACTGACGTACTGTAGCCATTCGGCTATAACTATGTGATCCATTTGGCTAACTGTGTTTTCCACATCACTGGCACCACCAGTTAGAGACACTAGAAACACTTTCCTTTTGTATCTTCTTTCTTTTTTTTTTTTTTTTTTTGGCCCTGCATTGCGACATTCAGGGCGTGATTGTGTAATCATCATCATACTCCTGTGAAAATCAATGGCAGGTCCATGTTCTATTCCTGGCTACTAGAAATGGCCCTTTTTTTCTAAGAGTAGAGACCAGAGAGAGAGAGAGAGAGAGAGAGAGAGCGAGAGAGAGAGCGAGAGAGAGAGAGAGAGAGAGAGAGGAGAGACTGTCCGATGCCGGTTGGCATGGCAACCTGGCCAGGTGAAAGGGAGCCTGGGAGAAGGGGGGGATGGCTTTTGTCTCACGGGAGTAGCCTATCAGCAGCCAGCCTATCCCCCACAATCCCCTGCAGGCTTAAGCGTATCATCACTGCCCTCTGGGTTGCTGTGGAGGAACAGGGCTCTCCTCACCTCCACATAAAAGACACTTTGTGCTGTGCAGGAAACATACACTACACACTCTGCTTTTTATTCTCAACACTTTCTGAAAGCTGTAATGCTCATGTTTTCTTTTCTTTTCTTTTTTTTTACTAACGTAAGCTACACATACTGCACCGGATTTCGAGGAATAATGTTAGGATGAAAAACTGACATGTTTAGGACTGCAACACACCGACATTCACAGCGTTCTCTGCCATCTTCCTCCCCTCTTCCTCTTTAACACATCACATCGTATTGGTTTCTAAAGAGGAGCAGTGTGTGTGTGTGTGTGTGAGAAAGACAGTGAGCACCATTTAGTCTATTAAAGTGCTCACTATTTATGTTTCATTTGAGCATGTCCGTGTAAGAGCTGCAAAGAGAAATCGATTAATCGATTAGTTGTCAACTATTAAAGTAATCGCCATCTATTTTGATAGGCGATTAATCGCTTTAAAACTTTTTTTATGAAAAGAAGTAAAAAAAAAAAAAAAATACACTGATTCCAGCTTGTTAAATGTGAATATGTTCTTGCTTCTTCACTCCTCTGTAACAGTTAGCGGAATATCTTTGAGTTGTGGACAACACAAGACATTTGAGGTCGTCATATTGGGCTTCGGGAAACATTTTCAGACCAAACAACTACTGTCATTGTTTAATCGAGAAAATAATCGAGAGATTAATCATCTATATAATTGATTTAAGTGCATACAGCAAGTTATTACTAAAACTGAAATCCAGCGAGACACATAAACAAAGATTTCAGTGGTAAGATGAATGAGTGATGAATGATGATTCAAAGTGATTGATATAAGACAGGATGGATGGATGGATGGATGTGTGCTATGTGCTTTGCCCCATGTGTTGTGTTCAAGGCTGAATTAGATATCAGGGGAGCTGATGCCTAATGAGACAGGAGACTCACTTTTTCCTCCTTCACCTCCTCTCTTTCTTTCTTTTTCTCTCGTCCCCCCTAGTCCTGTTCCCATAATTCCACTGGATATTAAAGAAATACATCAACACAACAATTACAGGGCCACAAATTGTGCCTCAGGGCTGGCTCAGCTGGGCTGCTTGCACACACACACACACACACACACACACACACACACACACACACAAACACGTTTGTACACACATGCATTTACATAGACACGAGCTGATGTGTGTTTTAACACACGGAGACACAGGCGTACAGACCTCATGCGCCTCATCTCTGAGCCTTCTTCATGTTGCATAGACACTCCCATTTGTTTGCTTTTGTGTCTCTGCCCTCTTCCAATATCAAGATGCCGTGTTGTAAACTAGATTTAGTTTGATGTTTGCAACATGTTAACTGCAGAACATTCAAAACTGGGACTTCAGTAGTCAGAGGATCACATATACAATAATATACAAATCTGCAAATTGATTTTCTATATGCTGATGTCAGTAACATGATTCAGAAACACAAATGAACAGGGATGATGATTAATAATGCAACATGAAATAAATGTTTCCCTCATTAGTTGAATAAAAAGTATCTTATTTATGAATGAATCTGTCCCCTCTAAAATGTCTTAATCACATATTGTTATCACAGCTTTTACTAGTGAACTTGAAAATACATATGTGCTTTTTTGCATCCTTAAATGTACCAACGCTCTCAGATGTGGATTGAATCTACAGACATCATATGATTGTGTTGCATTTCAATCAATACACAATTGTAAAAATATATATATATATATATATATATATATATATATATAGAATCTTTTTGTTTTCTATTGCCCCTCTCCCAACTGAAGAGCTGTATTCGGGCGTGACTGGCTGTCAGCCTCTGCTCTGATTGGCTGTGAGATCAAAAGCAACCCCCTCAATCCCCTCCACATAACCCTCTGATGATTGGTCCAGTCCAGTTGGTTTGCATTTCTACATCACCAGCGGCTCATGCTCAGACTTGCCCCTTTGAGGTGTCACTTTTTTATTAGAGCAGAAAACCATCAAATATCACACTACCTATTACTAAATATTTTCCTTTTAAAAACTAAATCCTATTTTTCGTATTAGGTTTTTTGATTTTTGAACCAGTGCATTATTTTTTTAATGTTTACCCATTGTATCAGCCTATCAATAACAGTATATTTTGCGCTGTAACAAAAATAAATGGGAACTGCAAAAATGTGCTGTCTACACAAATGTGTTTTAGCTTTAATGTATTTCCCCTCCAGATCCAAGACGCTGACATGTCTTTAAAGCCTACAGTACAGACATCCTCTCTCACACACAGCTAACGGACGGAGAGCTGTCTTGATCTTCTCACCGTCCTTGCATTTTGTCACCGAGGCGAGCGCAGTGTCCCGCTCTGCCGGGAGTGGGCCACCTCTGAGCCACTTACAATGCAAAATGAAAGTAGCTGTGCACTAAAACGATAACGTTTAAATAAAGCCTGGGCTTGTTTTTTTCCCCCTCACTTTTCCAAATGTGTCTCACATAAAAATTCATATTTTTCATGCAAAATAAATCAGCATTCTTTTTTCACCGCCGAGCCCCAAATGGCTGCAGAGTGAATAAGAGATGAGGCTTAAATGTTTGCAACCTCTTGCCTGACACTTCCTATCACATCACTGGAGTCACGCTTTGTGTGTTTGTGTTTGTGTGTGTACATGGGTGTGAATGTTTGTGTGTGTGTGTGAGCATCTGGGGACAGAGGGTTGTTATACACTCTGCTGTGGGTGTAATGAGCCATGTATGTCGTTAGTGTGCGTTTAGTGTGCTGTCTTCAGAGTGTTGTTACAGCATCGCTGTACCATTTAGGACTCTCAGATGCAAGAGACTTTATAGAGAAGCTGTACGTTCAATTACAGTACACTAACAATGCTGGGAATTATCTGTGGATCTGATGTAAGCAAGTTTTATTTCCACGCAGTTGATATAAAATGTTTTCTTTTCATTTTACGAAAGACAGTTGGTACATTTTTGCATTAGAGCGAGATAAATAGCTGAACTGACACGGTTACGACACATCTGGTGATTAAAATGCCAGCATTGCTTCTGATTGTTTAGCATACTTGGATATCGCTTAAACAGGGCCAAAATCATGTTCCTTAAGGTTTCCTAAGTCAATATGATATGAATAAATAATGTATGTATGTCATAGAACCAATACATTTGTGATTTTGATGCTGAGTAGTTTTGGTGTCCATGTCTGTTTCCTTGTAGACACTCTAGTTGTCAAAAATCCCTTTCTCAAAAGCCTCTTTGTATTTTATTGTTCCCAAAGACAATGAATTTTATTTCATGATGTCACTTTTCATGACAGTGAATTTCTCACCAGTCATCTCTCACCACTCACCTTTCAGCCAATCATATTCTCTCTGCACCTTTAGCAACTGCCAGCTAACTAGCTAACTAACTAAGCTAGATTGTTGTTGTTGTTGTTGTTGAGCTCACAAAAAGAGGGGCTTGTGATTGGCTGAAAGTTGGGGGGTGGGAGGGGGGGGAGAGTGATGACAATGTGTCATTAAAAGAACACTGTGTCAGGAAACGGGACAAAAAGCGGACTTTTGAAAAAGTGCATCGTAAAATAAAAATGCTTAATTAAATTTTTTCATAATAATGATTTAAGTTTTAATAATGTCTTCCATTATTTCATTTCATTTCATTGGTTTATATATTTGACTATTTATTTATATGATTATTTATTTTATAATGTCTTATTTAATTATTTAATATCGACCACTTTGGGGCTCCATAGATACTGGCTTAATCAAAGGTTATTTGAGTTGGAGAAAGTCCTTTGCTTGTGTTGTTTCTTTGAACAATACATCTATCTGTCATAACTTAAGTACCAATGTGGTTCATCTAGAAAACAAATGTAACAAGATATCTTCCTCTCTTTTTCTCTACCTTATTTCCGCACCAGTCCCTGCCATGATCACATCCTACCCCAACACCACGCTGGCCACGCAGGGAGAAGAGAAGAAGATGAGCTGCACGGCCCACGGTGAGAAGCCCATCATGGTACGCTGGGAGAAGGAGGAACGCATCATCAACCCCGAGACCAGCCGCTACGTGGTTTCTGTCAAGGAGGTGGGAGATGAAGTCATCTCCACCCTGCAGGTAGGAGGCTGTGCCACTTGGAAGTGTACAATCTAACTGTTCATATTTATTTAGTATATAAAGTCACTGCATGCAAATGTGTTCTCTTAATTTATTCTGACTTTTCTTGTTTTTTCTTGTTAAATGCGGGATACTTTCACCTCTTCAGGCCTGTCAGTCAATCAATCAGCATTTATTTATAGAGCCCTAACAGGAACCAGCAGGTATTCAAAGTTACTTACATCAAGGATCAAGAATAACATACAGTAAAATCAGAAAAGAATAAAACATAACATACAGTAAAATCAGAAAAGAATAAAACATAACATACAGTAAAATCAGAAAAGGTTACTGAAAAGCAGGAGGAAGAAAGAAAGAAAGAAATGTCCCAGCACTACTATGTATTAAAAAACATCCTACGAAAATAAGTTTTTAGGTTAGATTTCAGAAGAGCTACATCTGTAATAGTGCTAATATCAGGCCCTAACCCAGCCAACCATTTGTACCGCGACGTGTGGACTTCTAAAATAAGTTGATTGGATGAAAAATGACCTGTTGTGCTCACAAAGGGTTAAAATCTCTGCCAAATATGCCCGGGCCAGGCCATTAACGGCCTTAAAAACAAACCTTACAATCCTAAAATGGATTCTACCGTGACATCCTGTGAAATCCTAGCCTGGATGCCAGTCGAACTTAGCCCCGCCCACAACATTTGAGGTCGGGAAGTTCGGTCTGGACTTGATCCGTTGTGGAGCAACGCCTTTGACTTGCAGCTTCTGTGACTTCTGTCTCCGTTGCTCTGATTGGTTGTTGGTCTATCCAATTGAGTGCAGAGGCATTTCCTTTCCTGGTTCGGTTGAAACACGCCCCACATGGAGCGGAATCAGACTCATATTCCGACTAGAATCTGAGTATGACGACGTCAGGCTAGTGAAATCCTTCTAATGACATAGTTTGAGAGAGTCTTTGGTTGAACTGTTCACCACTCATGTCTACACTAAGGCCATGAAGTGTGATGAGGGCTCACACCGGTGGTTCATTGCATTGGATCACAAGTCAAACGCTGTGGGAACCACAACTGGAGAGAATACCTCTGCATTCAATTTCAGATGTTGGCATCAATTTGATGACATCAGTATCACGACCAGTGACCAGTGGGCAGCCACCTGAATAGTATTTTTTTTTATTGAAACTCCTCTGATTCCTGTGCATCCATCAGATCATGCCCACAGTGAGGGAGGACTCCGGCTTCTTCTCTTGCCATGCCATCAACTCATTTGGTGAAGACAGAGGAATCATACAGCTCACAGTGCAAGGTAAAACTTCACCTGCTTCAACTGTTCAAAGAAAAAAAAAGGCTGTAACGGAGCAATTGCAGATAATGGCATATTTGTACCTGCCATTTTAAGTTCAGTAACACTTGGAAACAAAGGAACAAATCCTGCACTCTGCTCTTGCTATAACATCACCGTTTATTTACAAAAAAAACTACGTTTCGGTCCCTCCAGACGCACCTGCACTGAGGAATTTTTGGATGTGCAAGCTGTTTCTTCAAAAAAGTTCAGTAACACTAAAAAAAGTGTTGGTTAACGTTGTGCCTTGTAGAGCCCCCGGACCCCCCAGAGGTGGAGATCAGAGAAGTGAAGGACAGGACCATTGCACTGCGTTGGACTATGGGTTTTGATGGCAACAGCCCAATCACAGGCTTCGACATTGAAAGCAAGAACAAATCAGGTACAAGAAAAGAAATGTATATTTAAGATTAGATGGTATGATCGGACAATGAGACACATTCTTTACACAAAGCGTTGGTTCAAATGTGTAGAGCGAATCATGTGTTTTGGTTGATTATCCCAGCATTCACTTTGTCTCAGCACTATGATTTAACATAGCCTGTCCTAATGCACTTAGCTTTGACTTCTCCCCTTGACTTTAGCAACCCCAATAAACCTTGCCCTGTCCCCTCTACAGCCTCCTGGGATACTGCTCAGAAGACCAAAGACGTGTCCCCTCAGCTCAACCAGGCCACCATCATCGACCTGCACCCGTCCTCCACCTACAACATCCGCATGTTCGCCAAGAACCTGATCGGCAAGAGCGAGGCCAGCAAC
This sequence comes from Perca fluviatilis, assembly GCF_010015445.1. Taxonomy (NCBI): domain Eukaryota; kingdom Metazoa; phylum Chordata; class Actinopteri; order Perciformes; family Percidae; genus Perca; species Perca fluviatilis. Next base: position 30,537,097 of record NC_053127.1, on the reverse strand, counting down.
GAGCTCACCATCACCACTGACGAAGCAGGTGAGAGGGATGAGTCAGTGTTGTATTCTGAATTCAATTCAATTCAATTTTATAGTCATTGACACAATGGGCAGGCACATATAGTATGTAATGAAATGTAGGTCATTGCTTTCCAATAAACAGTGCACATACTCAGTAGATTAAGAATACAACACATTAACATTATCAACATTATTACAGACTCAGAGTTAGTGCAAATTACGTTTTATATATATATATATATATATATATATATATGTTCCTGACACTCACTTTTCACTCTTATTTTCATGTACATAAATCATATACAGTTACAGTAAGAAAAGTAATTTGTTACTATGACAACAAATCAGAGTAACAAAAACACACGAGTGAGGGTGGAGAGTGAAAGACGAGAGGCAAAAAGAGGTAAAGGGCCAACTGAGTCAATTCATTAACAGCCCGGTGACATCTGCCCATTGGCTCTGTTGCATTATTGAACACACGCTGACCCCACACTAAAAGCAGAATTTTTCAATTAGCAGGCTCAGTAGTAAATGTCACACCACGGTCAATAGACTGAGGCTGGACCCCATCTGCAAATCACACCCCCTAGCCCTTCATCCCCCCCACTCTGCCACCCCCCCACAGAGCACTTCTCCTCACCCTCAGCAGACACCTATAAATACAACTATCACATTTGTTAAAATAGCCACATCCAACACTCATCACTTCTGGACATTTGTTTCGTGGGGTTTTGTAAACAAAAATGTTGTTTGCAACGGCCTTTCTAAAAAAAATAGTTGAGAAAGTTATCGGATGTGTACAGTTTTAGATTCCACACTAAACAGTCATACATAGACAACATATCCAACAGTTACAGTCATGTGAAAAAATTAGGAGACCGATGCTAAAGTTGACTAAAAAGAGGAATTAAAAAATCATCTTTTGGAAATTGATCTTTAAATGCCTTAATTAAAAAAAATGAGGAAAAATCCAATATTTAAGGACACCAATTTTCTGTGTCAATGAATAATGTATCGTAAATAAATAAATTTGCCCTATGTTAAATTCCCATAGAGGCAGGCAGATTTTTATTTTTAAAGGCTTAAAGGTTATTTCATGGATCCAGGATACTATGCATCCTGATAAAGTTCCCTTGGCCTTTGGAATTCAAATAGCCCCCCCACATCATCACATACCCTTCACCATACCTAGAGATTGGCATGGGGTACTTTCCATAAAATCATCTCTCAATGCAAATCAAACCAGCTATTAGGCTAACTGAAATAAAACCATGCCAATCTCTAAGTATGGTGAAGGGTATGTGATGATGTGGGGCTATTTTAATTCCAAAGGCCAAGGGAACTTTATCAGGATGCATAGTATCCTGGATCCATGAAATAACTGGCCTTTAATAATAAAAATCTGCCTGCCTCTATGGGAATTTAACATAGGGGTGTGTATACTTATGCCCCCTGTATTTTAAGGAATAACATTTATTTATTTAAACATTATTCATTCAAAAAGAAATTTGGTGTCCTTAAAGGTTGGATTTTTCCTCATTTTTTTAATTAAGGCATTAACATCAATTTCCAAAAGATGATTTTTTTATTCCTCTTTTTATTCAACTTTAGCATGGGTGTCCTAATTTTTTCACAGACTGTACATCCATGCTTCTTTTTTCACTGTTTTGCATTTCTACACGCTTGTACTGTCAACGATTTTTTTTTACACTGTTTCTATATGTATCTTTTATGTTAAAGTTTTTCTCTATCTTTCTTATCTTAATAATAATATGCACATGTTGGGCGATCTGATCTCAGCTCCTGATGGACCACCCCAGGAAGTGCAGCTGGAAGCCCTCTCCTCTCAGAGCATCCGAGTCACTTGGCGGGTAAGTTAATCCGACCCTGTGTGTTAGAAATGTGTGTATATTTGCATGAGGTGAGTATGTAGCTGTGTCCAGATAGGTACAATCAGGGATGACAGCGCTGAGGTCTGGCTTGTGGCTGAAGTTTTAAATCCCCAAAGAAATCCAACACTGTTCTCTCCTCGAAGTCAATGAGTCTTTGAACTCAACATTTCACCTGCTACTGAAGCTGGACCAGTCAGCTGCCAGGGGTTTCTTTGGTTGGCTGTTACTGAATAAATGAGGGTGTATATACAGTAATTTAGCAGTTTTGGTGACGTCGCAAGTTATTATTTCCATCATGTGTAGAGTCATTTTGGCCTTTGGTCTCATTCAAATTGTGTGTAGATCCAAAGGAGGCGTATTCATTTTACACGTGGCACCAGAACGCATCTAAACATATGCGTCGAATGATGACTTGTAATCACGTTTTACTTCCTCTCTCTCATTCTGGAAGAAAAAAAAGTGCACATTTTCCCTCAGCCAAGCAGCTGGAGAAGAGGACTGTGTTGGCTGTGTTTTGAGATGTGATCGCATTAATTCAAGATGCTGTCAGGGCCATGAGAGAAAAAACAAAAGAGAGTAGCTAACCTGGACTATACAAGGCACTCAGAGGAAGAGCACAAACAGCATATTATAAGAGTTTTTGGCAAATTGGTGTCATTTGAAATATTCTCTCTTTAGTCTCTGTGGTAGAAAATTCATGACGTGTATATGTAAATTGCTGAATCACTATTAATGTATCTGTTTGATAACTCTTGCACTCTTTGACGTGAGAGTGGCTCTACGCTGTCCGGACAGAATGGTTATAAGACCTTGGGGGTGTCTCATTTTCTTGATATATGCGTGTGGGAAACAAACGAGATAGCTAAAAAGAGGGCCTTGGGGGGGGGAGGGGTCTACAGTATATATATCTAGGTGAGTGTCTGCAAGCTAACACCATACTGTATTTGTGCATTATGTGTGGCGTCTCACTTTGTGATATCAGAACGTAATGTAATATATTCATAAGTTCATAGGAGACTGAACAGAGAGTTTTCTTTATCCACCAAAATTGTGCTTGACCTGAGGGTGCTATTTTATTCATCAGTCGCTGACTCATTTAATTTGTCTCGTAAAATGTGATTCTTTTGCACTCAAATAAAAAGAGCGCAGATGTTCAACCCCATTGTCTCACATAAGCCGCGTCGTTCCCTTGTCAGGCGCCCAAAAAGCACCTCCAGAATGGAGCCATCCGAGGCTACCAGGTGGGCTTCAGGGAGTACAGCTCCGGTGGAAACTACCAGTTCAGTGTGATCAGCGTGGAGACCACAGGGGACAATGCCGAAAGCCTGGTGCTGGACAACCTGAAGAAGTTCACCCAGTATGGAGTCGTGGTGCAAGCCAGCAACAGCGCTGGGACCGGGCCCTCGTCCACTGAGGTGGCTGCTACCACGCTGGAAGACGGTAAGAAAGGAGTACAATACCAAACTCAGACCGAAGTGTAATGGCAGACAGAATATTGTGAATTAATCTAAAAATAACAAGAAAACATTAAAGTAAAGAAAGTCGGATACAACATAATAAAAAGACATTTGCTAAAAGGGAACACTAAGCAAAAACCAACCGAGTATTCAAAGCTAATAGACGTGATCAGTATATTTGGATTGATGATAACTGTGTCCTATCTAGGCATCGACTGATACTGTTTTTTTAAGGCCAATACTGATAGCGATTATTAGTAGTTAATAAAACCGATACAGATATTTGGATCCAATATGCATATACAGTGAAAATGAAAATCTATAAGTCAAAATTAAGTAAAGCAAACTTATTGCCTTAAGTAATTATTTAATACATTATATAGTGTTGTGGGGGGGGACAGTAAGTTGGGCTCAGAGGTGAGTGAAACCGAAGCAGAGGGACAGACACAGAGCTGTAGAGGAGCCAAAGTAGCGCACTTTTTAATTCATTAACTTTTATCAGTTATCAGGCAAATAATACACTGATACAGATAATTTTCAAACTGCCAAAAAAAGTCCAGTCTATCACTATTCCTAACATGGGTGATGCCAACACAACACTGTGCATTTCCTGTTCTCAAAGAGGCAGACAGCGTGGTTTCATTTTGGAGAGATTTGTGAGGTTATATCACAGCCTAGTGGAGACCAGAGGGTGCTGCCACGCGTGGTCAGTCCTATAGTTTCTACTGTGAGTCCACTGTTTTTATAGTCTGCCTCCTGCTTCTTTCCCCTCAGTGCCCAGTCGTCCTCCGGAGAACGTCCAGGCCACAGCCACGTCTCCGGAGGTCATCTCTCTGTCCTGGCTGACCCCTCCCAAAGACGCTCTGAACGGCAACCTGCTGGGCTTCAGAGTCATCTACTGGGCCAACCTGCCTGATGGAGGTACACACTTCTATCTGCACACTTCCTAAAAACGTTAACTGTTATGTACAGTACCATTGTCCTCAGGAATCTGCGCTTTGTCATTAACATATTTACAAGGAAAAATTTTAAAAGCTGCTTGATTGTATTTTTAATCAGGCATTGAAGTTTAGTTGAAATATAACAATCTTGACTCTATCATTGATTTAACAGAGGCATTGTTATCACAAAGCATAACAATATATATATATATATATATATATAGACACATACACATACACATTCATCACTCAGGTGGTTGTGATCTGCATGAGTCAAAGTTCCCTGTGGAGTTTTAGACCTTTAGTAGTGCTATGGAGCTGTTTTTCTACAAGTGGGATGCATTCGACACATTTGTTAGACCTCAATGATACACATGATGCATGTTGCTGACTTACACTGAATGTACAGTAAACAACACTTAAGTTTGTTTATAAGAAAACCCCACAGGGCCCATTTAAAGTGCTCATATTATGCTTTTTGCCTTTTCCCCTTTCATTTATTGTGTTATATATCTTTTTTGTGCATGTTGTAGGTTTACAAAGTGAAAAAGCCCAAAGTCCCCCCCCAAAGGGACTTACCATCTCCAACAGAAAACACTGTTCACCAACTGCTCCAAACAGCTCTATAGTAGTCCAGCCTTTACTTCAGAGACAGACGTGTTCACTTTGGAACACACGTTATAATGCTCGCCTAGCTGCTAGCGTGGCACGCCCTCATACTCTGCTTCTGACTGGCTAGTAGTCCTTACCTAGGTACTGTCAGGGTACACCCTCATACTCTGCTTCTGACTGGCTAGTAGTCCTTACCTAGGTACTGTCAGGGCACGCCCTCATACTCTGCTTCTGACTGGCTAGTAGTCCTTACATAGCTACTGCGCATTCGCGATTCCCAACAAAGATGGAGCAGAAGTGAGATGCCTCACTCCGTAGCTAAAACAGAGAGCTCAATACACTGGGTGAGAAGAGGAGCTGCAGCAATGTGCAGTAAAACAAAAATATGGTGTTTTCTAAAAATTAAAAAGAAAAATTGGATTATATGAGAACATATTGATTTTAATACAGTACATCACAACGATTCAGTAAAATCTAATACATGATTTACATATATTATCCAAAAAGGAAACAATTCGGACCTAATTGGTTCCTTTTTGGATAATTTGGGGTCTCAAATATACAGCCCTAGGGCCAGAACTGGCCCACGAAAGGGTTCTACTGGATGACTTTGCATAGTAAAAACAAAACAATATTATAGATTCCAAGTGCTTACGTACAGGCTACTTGACAAAACCCTGTCAAGGCCAGGCTACTTTTCATGCAGGAGCCACCGGTGGGAAAAAGGAGAAAAGTAGACACAGTGTTGGGTTTTCCAAGAAAAATGGACCAGTTCCTATCTCCTATCAGACTCATCATGGCGATGGTTTTACTGGTTCTACCAAAAGATCAAATTGGGCTGCATGTGGCCCATGAACTAAAACGAGTTTGACAGTCCTAAATTAGGCCAATCATTGAAACTACTACATAGAAGAAGAACATATAGGAAAAAGATAGACAATTAATGATAATATATAATATATACTATTTTAAAGATTATTTTGGTAGTGCATTTTTTTTTTTAGATAGTGTAGATAGGAAAGGGGGGAGAGAGAGAGGACGACATGCAGCAAAGGGCCACTGGTTGTATTTGAACCCAGGCCGCTGCCAAGGACTCAGCCCACATGGGGCGCACACTCTACTCAGTGAGCTAGAGGTCACACCGCAATGTTTTTTTGACTAGCAATTCAGTGATTATTTTATTACTAATAAATGTAGAAAACTGCTGCAGATTCCCACACAGAGGAGACCAGAGAGAGGGACCTTGGGTCAAACGCAAACATAAATACTTCAACTGCATCAGATCTGTTTACTTCCTTTGCTCACTGCTGATGTCCAGTCTTGAGTCAAGCCAGTAATCTCTGCTGAATGCAAAGGTTATGAGCTAAAAACTGTGTAGTGCTAAGTTTATATAACGATTAATGTAATAAGGATAGTTGATGCTAATGAGTAAGCTATAGCTTATAGTTACCCAAGTGTATTTGTGGGTATCTGACTAACATATATACTCATAAATAAACTGAATTGAATTGAGTACTGGCCAAAACTCTGCCTGGCCCTGTGGAAGTCAGACAGCATGCCATGCCACTGTCACATGCCGGGGTTGTCAGTGGGATTGGTTGTGACAGCACGATTACCTTTGACCCCTGCACTGTCACTTCATGTTGGCCTGCCTGTACAACATGAACGCTCCAGACTTGACAGCCACAACTAGTTTGCATGGTAACAGTCCGTAGCTCTGTGGGAGATCATTAAAAGTTAAATGTCACTTTTATTATTTATAAATGCTTTGGCTTGTATTGTATGTAAATATACCATGACGGTCAACACTTGTCACTTCACATGTATCTTTTGCAATCAAACTGTTCTATTTAGTATTATATCTCTACCAATCACAGAGCAGTTCATCAGTATGAGGGGATGTAATGTGACTGACCAGCAGAGGGAGATACAAGCCCTTTCTAACAAACAGTGGTGCCGGTTGTATCAGTGCACCAGTGATAGATGTCTATGGCACCAGTGTTGTTGGAATCAGCTCAGTGTCACAGTGGTTGATTTTAGACAGTAATAGAATAATCCCATCCGAATGGACTGCCACACATACAGGCTACTGACTCTGTTTTGCAAAGTCAAAACAAAGACCAATAAAATATTACATTTGTTTTGTCTCGAATCCATATAGCACTACTGAGCGCCACAAAACTCACCAAGAGCAGTGATAAAAGTTTACAGCTCAGTTGGTTTTGTTTTCACTTCTGGTTGAAATTCTTCTTTTTCTTTGCCACTTGGAATAAGCTCAGTGAAGTTTTATTGTGGAAATTCCAAGAAGAGATGCAGCTGGGCTCATATATCTCTGGAGAGAAGTGACGAGAGAGAAAAAAAAAAAAGGGTGAAGAAACATTGTTAAGAAGAGAAATGGCCAGGGAGTGACACAGAGAGACATCAATAATTCAAACCCCAGTAGCTGAGGGTAGCAGGTTGCCAGTGGAGGCCTGCCACCACAGCAGACCTTGGACCTGGAGTTGTTTAGACTTTGTGATTGAATATGACATTATATCCAAGGCTGGGCTATGACACCCTTGGACCTGACATCTACTTTTATGAATGTGACCTGCTGTATAATACATTAGTCACCATGTTTGGACCAGTGGCAGCTTGTCATATCACTGGCTATATTTGTAATAAGAAACCTGCATTGGCTAAAGCTGCCTACACACGATCTACAACAAAACTGCGAGGTAGGGCGCAGAGCAAAGAGGCAAAGCGCAGCGAAGGAACGTTGTGGAATTGTTTGAGCCCAGCGCAGAGCGGTTTTTGCCGCCTATCATGAGTAGGCAGCTTAAAGGTCCCATGGCATGGATATTTCACTTTATGAGGTTTTTTAACATTACTATGAGTTCCCCCAGCCTGCCTATGGTCCCCCTGTGGCTAGAATGGTGATAGGTGTAAACCGAGCCCTGGGTATCCTGCTCTGCCTTTGAGAAAATGAAAGCTCAGATGGGCCAATCAGGAATCTTCTCCTTATGAGGTCATAAGGAGCAAGGTTACCTCCCCTTTCTCTGCTTTGTCCACTACCCACAGCTGCCCAGAGAATTTGGCCCGCCCATGAAGAAATAGAGCTACAACCATGGCTGAAAGCTGGTCAAGGTGACACCCCCACCCTCCACCTTGCCCCACCTCTCTCCTCCTCAATAGCATTTAAAGTTACAGACACAGAAATGGCACATCCTAAGGAAAGCTCATTGTGGGACTGGCTCTAGTGGCTGTAATTCTGCACCAAGGCTGAATTTCGGGAAAGAAACTTCAGATACAGTATTAGGGGACCACTACGGCCTATGTAAAAGCATCCAAAAAGCAGCATGTCATAGGACCTTTAAGGCCTTTGACCTGTGGTGTCTTCACTAAATGTTACTTTATTTTTTTGTCCATCAGAGCTCGGAGAGATCAGGAATGTGACAACCTCGAAGCCTTCTCTGGAGCTGGATGGACTGGAGAAGTACACCAACTACAGCATCCAGGTCTTGGCCTTCACCAGAGCTGGAGACGGTGTTCGCAGTGAACAGATCTATACTCGCACCAAGGAGGACGGTAGGAAGATGAAGTCACCACTCCAAATTAAATCACAAGGGCATGTAATGTGAAAGGGCAGCAGTCAAGCTGTTTCAAAGAGATGCTTAGACTTGAGTTTGACTCGCTGCTGTAGGGCCTCAAGGAATTACAGCATGTCTGTTCTTAACATTAAATGGAGAAATGGCAGCTTTGCCAAGTTGAGACTATTGCTCAGCAGTGAATGAAGCCCTGTGGTAAAAAACAAAAGAGGCTAGGGAGCAGTAGGGTCTTTAACATGCTTATTAAGTGGAGAAATGTAACTAACTTACATGTAGCAGGAAGTCCTGCGGAATATGACATTTTGCCATCTGTTATCTTGCTTTATAATCAGTGTAAGAAGCACCGTAAAAATCTTCCGAGGAATAATATTAGCTTAATGTGGAAAAATATATCAACTAGATGATCTTTTCCTTTTAGTTCCTGGGCCTCCAGCGGGTGTGAAGGCAGCAGCTGCATCGAACTCAGTGGTGTTTGTATCCTGGCTTCCTCCTCTCAAAGTGAACGGCATCATCAGGAAATACACCGTTTTCTGCTCCAACCCACACCCCACGGTAGGTTTAATAAAAAATGAAAATTAGGCATTCAGTACTATGCCATAATTAAAGTCTATGAACAAGTTAGCATTTGGCAGGCTGGCATTATTCTATACTTTTCTTATTGTCAACAAATTCTATGAAAAGACCAAATCAACAATGTGTTAGTCTGTCTCTCACTGCTTTCTGATTTCCCTACCCTGTCTGTGGCTCTCAGCTCCGAGGCTAAAGAATTTTCGGTAACACTTTACTTGAAGGTATCTACGTAAGAGTGACATGACACTGTCATGAACACATGAACCCCAAACCTAACTCTAGCCCTAACCCTAAACATAACTTAAAAAAAACCCCGAATGACACTAACTAAAAGAAGCGTTATGTCATAAACGTTTATGACTTGTTTATAATGTTTATGACACGTTCATGACAGTGTCATGTCACTCTTATGTAGATACCTTCAAGTAAAGTGTAACCGAATGTTCCTTTGATCGGTGGACATTGGTTAAAACGTAACTTAAAGCAGCTATAACCAATATTTAAATCATGGATGGAAAGGCTATGTACGATTCACTAATAATAGAACTACATAGCTCATTTACAGTTTTGGAAAAAGATATACCAGGCTTTGGATACACACACAATATTTGTTAGTAGGAGACATGCATTGTTGTTTTTGATGTGTTTATGGGATGTGTTGACAATAAGAGAAATATAGAATGTCACCAGGCTTATCCTTTAACATTAAGTCAGCATTTAATGTTGATGGAAAACATGATGATATGAATGACGTCCCTGAATGTCTTCCCTCGGCCAGGTGAGCAGTGAATTTGAAGCGGCCCCGGATGTGTTCTTCTACCGCATCCCCAACCTGAGCAGGAACCGCCAGTACAGTATCTGGGTGGTGGCCGTCACCGCTGCAGGCCGTGGAAACGCCAGTGAAATCATCACTGTCAAACCCATGGCAGAGGGTAGGTGGAGCTGAGCTTTGGTACAGTTTGAAGTGCCGAATAAAGATGAAATACCTGCACTGTGCTGCGTTCCACATTTGATCTATATTCAGATTGCCTGATTTACTGGTAAATGAAGTGAGAAGTAAACTCCTGAAGGTTTATGTCTGAATAAGAGGCAAACGGTGTCCCAGTGTAGTGCCTGATGGGACTGTAATGCAAAATGGACTCTCAGTTTGAAACACAAGTCCTATAATAGCAATGAGGAAGGAAATCACAGTGTACAATGTAAAGATATTATTATTTTTTACTTTTAAAAACATTTTTAAAAGTCACTGCAGCACAAGATTCCTTGTTGGGGACTACCCTGCTTTATCCTCTTTCCAAAACTAACTTCACCCATGTAGATGTGTGAAAAACATGATCTTATCCCCAGTATCTCCTTATAGGAAGACAGGTAGGGGAGCATCAGCTGAATGTAAATAGCTCTGTGTTTGGCCCTGTCGACACTTTACATGCTTGCTGAGAGCTGATAAGCTGATTGCATATGCTGATAGACCCCATGGTGTCTGGAGTCAGGACCCACAGCTCCTATTACGACCTGTCTGAGGTCTACAGCAGGTGATGGATGCTCCACTGCTTAGATGGAGAGAGAAAACCATCAGACTGTGGCCCCTGAGCCTGTATCCTTGACTCCAGCCGTTTTCCTCATAAGGACAAGGTCCGGAGTTATCCTTTTCTCACACGTAGCACACAACAGGAGATTGTCCGTGTCGGACTTGTTCTCACTTAATGGAAATACTCCGAAGAGGGGTGGCGCTGGTCATAAACAAGCGAGTCTCTTGCCGTTCCTTGAATATGTCTACCGTTGACCCTTACCGACAGAAGTTCCCGAACCTTGTTGTCCCTCCAGTTAGACCTTTTAGTTGTGGTCTTAGTGTAAATGACTCTAGTGTAAATTACTTTTATCTTCAGTCTCAGATGTTTGTTTCCTTCCGGTTTTGCACCGCCAAATGATAGAAACGGCCCTCAACCTGCCCACAAATCTCTGCACAATGACCTGCTGTTTTCACACATGGGCTCAACAGGCCTTGTACTAGGGAGTTGGCAGGGTAGAGGGTTTTTAATGTCCGGCCCAACTGATGCAGACATTTGCGTTCTCACATACAGTTCTGCCGGGCAATGTCTAAATTATTTCAGGGTTGCAGTGCATATGTGAAAGGGTCAGTGAGCCAAAGGGTTACAGAGTAAATGAAAGCCCAACGATATGAAAGAAACTCTTTCTGAAATCATTCAGCAAACAGCAACACATCTGTTTGTTACTGCATCTCTCCTGTGTGCTGATGAAGCGTGTGTGTGTGTGTGTGTGTGTGTGTGTGTGTGTGTGTGTGTGTGTGTGTGTGTGTGTGTGTGTGTGTGTGTGTGTGTGTGTGTGTGTGTGTGTGTGTGTGTGTGTGTGTGTGTGTGTGTGTGTGTTTTTGCAGCTCCAGCTCGGATCCTGACCTTTAACAGGACAGTAACGACTCCCTGGATGAGGGACATTGTGCTGCCTTGTAAAGCAGTGGGGGATCCATCCCCGACCATCAAGTGGCTGAAGGAGATGTGAGTTCAGTAAAAGCTGTTGCCGTAGGTGCCGTGATAGATGGCTACACATGTATACAGTCTCCAGCAGTAGTTCGATTTGTCTCTTCAAAGTTACCGTGTGACACTGACGACATCTACGTTTCAGCAATGGAACCCCAGCGCCTGTTGTGATCGACAGCCGGCGCAGCGTCCATGGTAACGGCAGCCTTGTTATTCGCACGGTGAAAGCAGAGGATTCTGGGAACTACACTTGTGTGGCCAGTAACAGCTTCGGGTCTGACAAAACCATCCTCAACCTGCAGGTTCAAGGTAAGCAAGCATTTTTTTTTTTGTACCAACCCCTACAATCTCCAAGATCTCTGTTTTTTTGTGATAAAAAAAAAAAATGGTTTAAAAAATGATATTAATATTAAGAATAAATTAAATTAGAAACAAATAAATTAAATTAATAAATTAAAATGAATTAAGGAGTGTATATATTTATATATATATATATATATACAGTGCCTTGCGAAAGTATTCGGCCCCCTTGAACGTTTCGACCTTTTGCCACATTTCAGGCCTCAAACATAAAGATATAAAACTGTAATTTTTTGTGAAGAATCAACAACAAGTGGGTCCCAATTATGAAGTGGAACGAAATTCATTGGCTATTTCAAACTTTTTTAACAAATAAAAAACTGAAAAAGTGGGCGTGCAAAATTATTCAGCCCCTTTACTTTCAGTGCAGCAAACTCTCTCCAGAAGTTCAGTGAGGATCTCTGAATGATCCAATGTTGACCTAAATGACTAATGATGATAAATAGAATCCAGCTGTGTGTAATCAAGTCTCCGTATAAATGCACCTGCTCTGTGATAGTCTCAGAGGTCCGTGTAAAGCGCAGAGAGCATCATGAAGAACAAGGAACACACCAGGCAGGTCCGAGATACTGTTGTGGAGAAGTTTAAAGCCGGATTTGGATACAAAAAGATTTCCCAAGCTTTAAACATCCCAAGGAGCACTGTGCAAGCGATAATATTGAAATGGAAGGAGTATCAGACCACTACAAATCTACGAAGACCCGGCCGTCCCTCTAAACTTTCAGCTCATACAATGAGAAGACTGATCAGAGATGCAGCCGAGAGGCCCATGATCACTCTGGATGAACTGCAGAGATCTACAGCTGAGGTGGGAGACTCTGTCCATAGGACAACAATCAGTCGTATACTACACATACACAAATCTGGCCTTTATGGAAGAGTGGCAAGAAGAAAGCCATTTCTTAAAGATATCCATAAAAAGTGTCGTTTAAAGTTTGCCAAAAGCCACCTGGGAGACACACCAAACATGTGGAAGAAGGTGCTGTGGTCAGATGAAACCAAAATCGAACTTTTTGGCAACAATGCAAAACGTTATGTTTGGCGTAAAAGCAACACAGCTCATCACCCTAAACACACCATCCCCACTGTCAAACATGGTGGTGGCAGCATCATGGCTTGGGCCTGCTTTTCTTCAGCAGGGACAGGGAAGATGGTTAAAATTGATGAGAAGATGGATGGAGCCAAATACAGGACCATTCTGGAAGAAAACCTGATGGAGTCTGCAAAAGACCTGAGACTGGGACGGAGATTTGTCTTCCAACAAGACAATGATCCAAAACATAAAGCAAAATCTACAATTAAATGGTTCACAAATAAACATATCCAGGTGTTAGAATGGCCAAGTCAAAGTCCAGACTTGAATCCAATCGAGAATCTGTGGAAAGAACTGAAAACTGCTGTTCACAAACGCTCTCCATCCAACCTCACTGAGCTCGAGCTGTTTTGCAAGGAGGAATGGGCAAAAATGTCAGTCTCTCGATGTGCAAAACTGATAGAGACATACCCCAAGCCACTTACAGCTGTAATCGCAGCAAAAGGTGGCGCTACAAAGTATTAACTGAAGGGGGCTGAATAATTTTGCACGCCCAATATTTCAGTTTTTTATTTGTTTAAAAGGTTTGAAATATCCAATAAATTTCGTTCCACTTCATGATTGTGTCCCACTTGTTGTTGATTCTTCACAAAAAATTACAGTTTTATATCTTTATGTTTGAGGCCTGAAATGTGGCAAAAGGTCAAAGTTCAAGGGGGCCGAATACTTTCGCAAGGCACTGTATATATAAACACATATACACATCATATACCCATATATACCCATACGCAAAACAATATCACCCCACCCTCCCCAGGACCCCGTGGGTTGGCAACTGCAGTCACAGTCTGCCTTTTAATGTCTCTGCCGCTAAAAGCCACATATCCACATTCACGTGTCTAGCTCCATTGATGCAGGTTGTTGAAAGTTCCACATAAACTATGTCAAGAAAGGTCAGAAGCCACTGCTTAATGGTCAAAGTGTGTGATGGCTTCCAGCGCACTGCCACCATTTTCTCTGCAGCTGTTAGCCCAGCAAGGACTATCCTTTTCTGACATTTAGAAATCCAGAGTGAAGAAGTGTCATTCAGCAGCAGAACTGGTATTGTCGCAGGAAGTGTCCCAGAAACGAATGTCGTCAGTTCTGAGGCAACATTCTGCCAGAACCGTGCAACAGGGGGACACTCCCAAAACATATGGTGAAATGTGCCCATGGTCTCCAAGATCTCGGTCTCGTTTTTTTTTGCCGGCACCCCTGGCGATAAGCTACAATGGCAGGTGTGTTTTTAGATCTCACTTCCCAGAGATCGGAACAGTGTCACTTCTGTGACGTCAGTCAGTTGGCAGTTGTCTTCTTCTGATTGATGTTTATTTTTCTTTGGACTTGAATTTTTAAAGTTTCATAGTCTGTAGTCATCCTCTTTTCTTTGTTTGTTCGGCCATAGTAACCCTTGAGAATGTCGCCACACACACCCAGTTCGTAATAATACTGTAAATACAAGGGCTTTCATCAGTGGACCATAGGTGCATAGGCTCAATAAACATTGTGTTACCTCATTTGGCGATAGATAGTGACTTAACAGGCGTTATTTTAATGAGAATCTCCAAGATTACTGTAAAAACTAGTGGCCATCAGAATGTATAACGCCTACACACAGGCGATGTTATGAGCCTACTGCACCTGTGGATTGCTGTTGATGCATTTACACACTCTTTTAGTTCTACACCTTTTTATTTTTTAGGACTCGCACTTACAATCACTAATTTCTGGGCCTTTCCTTCAGTTCCACCTGACCAGCCTCGCCTCACAGTGACCAAGACAACCACCACCTCGATAACCCTCTCCTGGATCCCTGGAGACAACGGAGGCAGCTCCATAAGAGGTCAGACAGACAAAACCCTGTTTTTCTTTTTCAATGTTTTTGTTCCTGTTGTTGTTGTTGTTGTTTTTCCTGTTCCTTAACATTCATTTCCCCACGTGTTCTTTTCCAGGCTACATTCTGCAGTACTCTGAGGATAACAGCGAGCAGTGGGGTAACTTTCCCATCAGTCCCAGTGAGCGCTCCTATCGGCTGGAGAACCTCAAGTGTGGAACCTGGTACAAGTTCACGCTCACAGCCCAGAATGCAGTGGGGCCAGGACGCATCAGTGAGATCATCGAAGCAAAGACCCATGGGAAAGGTATAGACTAACAAGTTGACTTTTGAGAGGAACATAATATTAGAGGTGATCATTTATATTTTCAGTGATTTTTTTTTTTTTTAACTTAAGTCATTGCACCCTCACAATATGTTATTATCCTTACAAGTGGAGGATTTATATATCTAGTGGGAGCAAACTTCAACATTTGACAATGCAATTGATTTAGATTTTATTCTTAGTAAGCATGTAGTCATGTGATCAATACAGCATAGTATACTCATTGTTTAAAACATGATATCACATCCTTCTAAATGGAAAGAAAAACGCCTGTTGTGAGAATTAATTATGAATATAAATAATATAAAATAAAAGTAATTTATTCAGAAACATATTGCTATGTTCTTTACTAATAATGTAATTGATTATTCAATGAACAGGACACCGCAAAATGTAATGATACTTGTTAAAGTGCTCATATTATGCTTTTGGGCTTTTTCCCTTTCCTTTATTGTGTTATATATGTTTTTGTGCATATTATAGGTTTACAAAGTGAAAAAGCCCAAAGTCCCCCCCAAAGGGACTTACCATCTCCAACAGAAAACACTGTTCACCAACTGCTCCAAACAGCTCTACTGTAGTCCAGCCTTTACTTCAGAGACAAACGTGGTCACTTTGGAACACACGTTATAATGCTCGCCTAGCTGCTAGCGTGGCACGCCCTCATACTCTGCTTCTGACTGGCTAGTAGTCCTTACCTAGGTACTGTCAGGGCACGCCCTCATACTCTGTAACAGACTAGCTAGCAGTACTTACTGAGCATGTGCGACTCCCAACAAAGATGAAACAGAAGTGAGATGTCTCACTCTGTAGCTAAAACAGAGAGCTCAACACACAGGGTGAAATGAGGAGCTGCAGCAATGTGCAGTAATACAAAAATATGGTGTTTTCTGAAAATGAAACCATGTAACTCTATTCTGGTACAACCTCTAAATACAATTATGAACCTGAAAATGAGCAGAATATGAGCACTTTAACGTAACATGTTGCATCACATTTACATTTTCAACCAATTTTGAGGTAAGTTTTGATTAGAGCTGAAATGATTAATGAAATGAATCATCATAAGATTATTAGGCAACTACATTGATAATCAATTTATTGTAAAAGCCATTTTTTGAGTAAAATGCCAGTTTTGGGTCCAAATGTGAAACGTTGCTCGTTTTCTTAGTCTTGCATGATACTCAAAGGGGTTTTGGATTGTTGGTCAGACAAAAAAAATGATTTGAAGACTTCACCTTTGACTGAGATGGGCATTTGTTTTGTACATTTTGTTAGACCAAATGATTAATTGAGGAAATAATCATCAGATTAAAATAATTTTAATTAGTTCGTTTTTTTTCTTCTTCAATTGTTAAAAGTTAAATCATTACCACTAAGCACATGTGCCCTGGTTTTGCAGGTTTTTTTCATTCTTTCGATCTTATCTTAACACACTGAGGCGTCCCCTCTCTCCACAGAACCTCAGTATGCTAAAGAGCAGGAGCTGTTCACGGGCATCAACGCCACTCGGGTCAAGCTCAACCTGAATGGCTGGAATAACGGCGGGTGCCCCATCACCTCCTTCACCTTGGAGTATCGGGCCGTGGACTCGCCCACGTGGACCACGGCACAGCGCACCTCCCTCACCAAGAGCTACATCCTGTACGACCTGCAGGAGGCCACCTGGTACGAGCTGCAGATGAAAGTCTACAACAGCGCCGGCTATGCTGAGAAGAGAGTCAAGTTTGCAACACTCAGCTACGATGGCAGTGAGTTGACACAATAACAGGGGGGGCATAACGTTTCCAACTCATTTTTTCTTTGCAGGGAGCAAAGTCACTGAACTATACTAGAAATATCTGTCATGGCTGGCAGAATGTAGCGAGGAAGTGCACCTGCGTGATTCACCGGCTGCTCTAGAGCTAGTATAATGGGAACACTGACACTCTGACGGTTGGACAAGTACAGAGTCTGGGATAAAACGCCTATGTTTCCAGTAACTGTAGCATACTGAGTCTGGCTAACCGAAGTAGTTGAGGCAAAGCAGAATAAATCACTTTTTTTTTTTTTTAATAGCAGTGCTCGAGGCTGGAGGGGATTGAGACTCCCTTGATGAATTGGGCAATAAGAAGCACATTTCATGCGGACTCCAGTGGCTGTAGCTGCTTTGTGTGTTGCTGCTTGTGAAGCCTCCATCACAAGCCTACTGAATGCCACCACATGAGTTAAAAAGTTGTATGATCTCGTTTGAGATACAGGCTACATCTGCTCTACTACATTTTGGCTTAAAAACAAATATCTTTTGCTTCGTTTACACCTCGCGTCCACACAACTCCGGCGTTTCCGGGCCCCTAAAACGGAGACATTAAGAAACACTGCTAACCCCTATGTGGTTTGAAAACTCCGGGGCTGCTTGTGTAGTCTGGACGGGCACAAACGGAGAACCTTTGGAAACGATGATGCATGTTTTATCGGTTAGGTTCGCTTACACACCTTTCAGTAACAGTTCCACCTCGTCGTCGGTCCAAGCTAATAAATCCCTGCTCTTACTTTTCACCACTATTGTTTTTTCTTCAAAGTATTTTCTGCATTTTCAACTCACACATCCATGATTTTCAACCGCAGTGTTACGTCAGACAATCTGCTTCCTGTTTACACGGGCACACATTCCCACTGTGTGTCAGTGGTCATGTGATGTGTGCTGTCAGACGTGTTAATATGGACGGAGATTAGTTCAGCTACTGGAACTAAAACTCTTGTGTGGACGGAGATTGTGTCTCAAAACGCCGCTTAAAGCTGAAAACGCAATAGTGTAGATGTAGTCGAAGGATGCTGCCAGCTCATATTTCAACCCAGAAGTTCAGAGGTTTTCTGCCATTACCAGCTCTCGAGACCAACCGCTTCACTTCCTCCTTTACTAACATACTGGAGCTGGAGAGAATAATCACGCTGAGCATTTCTTTATGAAGGATGAGTTCATTTGCATTTAAGTACGCTTTGGCAGAATGGAAACCAGCATTACTGCCCATCAAAAGATCAAGTGCTGATATAAACAGAACGCAGCAGCTTGTGCTGGAACACTGTACGTGATCGCTTGGAAATAAAATGATAAACGCTTAAGCTGTAAGCTACTGATGATCAACTTTTACACAATATGATCAGCAGCTATCATTTAATGGCACAAATGAAATGGTTTTGTTGTTGGGATTCTACTACGACACCGACAAGTGTTGTGGTCCATGTTAATGATGTCTTAAAGCACCAGTATCTGTCATGACACGTATTACGACTTGTGCACAGGTACCATCGCACCATTGGTGAAGGCGCCCAATGTGAGCGAGGACAACTCTGGGGGCGGCGAAGGTTTGAAGATGATGGTGACCATTTCCTGCGTGTTGGTGGGCATCGTTGTGATCTTCATCGGGTTGCTGGTGCTGAGGAGGAGGAGGAGGGAGCAGAGGCTCAAGAGGCTCCGAGGTGAGACGAGCGAGGTCCTCTACCGTAACGTGGCAGATTTTAGCCTCCATTCTCTCGTGTCAAGTAAACTTATGTTTTTTGTTTGTTTTCCAGATGCAAAAAGTTTGGCTGAGATGCTCATGAGGTGAGAATGGGCGCTAACCATCTCAGCATTCCCACACAGCACTTTGATTAATTACGACAGGAGTTTCTGATAATTATAATTTTTTATTTTTTGGTTTTGTGCTCTCCAGCAAAAACACACGTCCAGCAGAGCCAATTAACAAACAGCAACAGACGCTCCGCATGCACATCGACATCCCCAGAGCCCAGCTCCTGATCGAGGAAAGAGACACCATGGAAACTGTTGGTAAGCTCACCAATGTGTGTGCTGCGGCCGTATGAGTAGGGTTGGGTATCGTTTGGATTTTTACGATTCTGATGCCGAACCGGTACTTTTAAAACGATTTTGATTCCTAAAATGATTCTTGAAAAACTGAAAAATGACATCAAAGATGTAATATGTTTACTAGTGATCAGTGAAGGGTTAATATGCTTTTTACAGTCCGTTTTGGTGAGCCCAGAGGGGAAAATATGGCATTTTAAAAGTAGCCTACATTTACGGTAGCTACAGAGAAAAGGGTGATATTTCAGAAAATATTTCAGTCGACACATTAAGTGGAACCGAAATGAGGAACCATAAATTTCCTTCTAATCCGGTCCGATTTCTACCGGTTGCGTAGGATGGAACCGGGTTTCGGTATCAAAACCCTACAAATGAGACACTGTACTTGTTTTTTTCACAGTAATGCATACAGAAAATGAACCTGGTTGTTGTGGTGCTGACCTTGTTTTTGTTGCTGTCCCACAGACGACAGGTCCACTGTGTTACTGACTGACAACGACTTCGGGGAGACTCAGAAACAGAAGTCGTCCACGGTCACCCACACAGTCCACTACCAGTCCCTGTCCCAGGCCACCGGGCCACTGGTAGATGTATCTGATGCCAGACCAGGAACCAGTAAGTCCAGTACGGACGGTTTTTTTTTAAAACTTCATAACACATAAAGGGCCCTATCTTGCACCCAGCGCAGCGCACCACGAAGCCCGACGCAGTCGTCAATGTCCCGTCAAGCGTCGTTTAAATAGCAAATGCACCTGCGCCCATCTGTGCGCCCATGGTGCTGGTCTTACAGGGAGGTGTGTTCAGGTGCATTCTGGGCGTATTGCTATCTTGAGGCAGCGGGAAGTGATCGCGCCATTGACCAACAAAAACCTGGTCTAAAGGCCATTTCATTGTTATTTTAACAGCAAATTAGTAAACTGCTCCCAGGCTTATGCACAGCGCGCACACTATGCTTGTTACACACACAGGGATGCGCAGCAGCACACAAACATGCAAAAGATTACAAATAAAAATATTACGGTGCAACTCCTCCATCATAACAGCAATGCTCCAAGGTCCAAACGCGGCTGGCTTTTAAAGGGAATGGGAGATGATCTCTGATTGGTTTATTGCATGTTACGCCCAAAACACACCTATGAATGAATGAAGACACTAAGTACAAATCTTTTGAACCATGCGCCCGGCGCGCAGACCATTTTACCGCCGTCAAACTAGCAAAAGTAGATTTGGACACGCCCTAAACGCACCTGCGCCATGCGCTTGACGCCGTGCGCTTAGATCGTTAAAATAGGGCCCAAAATATATTATTACACGGCTAGATTCTGATTGGTCAATCACGGCATTCCACGGTTCTATTGCCATGGACGGAGTTCTGATCATAGACTCTGGCAGACAATCAATAAAATAGTTGTCAGATCATGTAGCTGATCAGCGGATCACAAAGGGAGAGAGAGGGTGGAGCTAACAGGGAGCGCTAACAGCGCTAATGGCATCAGTGCTGACAGAGCTTTAGTAAGCTCCTTGTTTAGCTCACTCACAGCCGGAGAGTCATTACTGCGAATTTGAACCCCTTCAGGCTGATTCAAGACCTGCATCACCCTGTCGGGGTTCTAATCTGCAATAATGACAGGCTCGCTCTACATTATTGTTTGCATACATGTGCTTTAGTTCCTGCCTGTTGTTTTCTCAGATATGTTCCTTTTCCAAGCACTTTTTCCTTTAGTTATTTTGTATTTTTCCACCTTTGATGTGGCTTTTTATTTACATCTGGTATGCTTATTGCTTTGGTACGAAATGATGCGAAGCCTGCGAGCTAATTCAGGCAACTGGAGACACCACCACACTCGCACTCATACTCTTCACACTGCAACGTACACCCTTGGGGATCATGTACATAAAGGTGCCCTGTGGAGTGTTCTTGTAAACAAACATTTCGAAAACAATTTCCTCATAAAACATTTGCAAAAGCTGAGTTTTATTTTATATCCTGCATTGTTCACTAGCTTTCAGTCTTCTCTATCTTCCCTGCCTTTGCTGGCACATTGCTGCATATCTTACATTTTGGTGGCAACTGATATTAGATGCAGGTATGCATACCATTGCTATTATGACCAGTTCATTAGTCATGTCCATCATAATAATGTTTTTCTGTCTGCAATAACACTTTGAAAAATCTTAGGTACAATTATTTTATTTATATTCACAAGCAGTTTTTTATACAGTGTATGTTTCCGGTGCACTTTTGCAATTATAACTCATAACCTATCTTACAGCTGTTTTGTCTTTATATTGTTCTTTTAGGAGCCGTCACACTTTATATTTTATTTATTTCTTTTTATATGTATATAGCTTTATATTTTCATTGTATTTTCTTAACTGTATTTTTTTTTATATATCTTTTGTAGAACTGACTCTAAGAGAAATGCACAAAAATTCCAATGTGCTTGTGCGGCCCTGTACCTGTGCAAATGGCAATAAATATCTATATCTATTCCATTCTATTCCCTTCCATAAACACTCCATGTTCTCCTCCTCGTTCTCAGACCCTACAGCCCGCCGCACAGCCAAAGCCGGCCCAGCCGCTCGCAACCGCTACGCCAGCCAGTGGACCCTGAACCGCCCGCACCCCCCTGTCTCCTCCCACACTCTCAGCACTGACTGGAGGCTGCCCACCCCCAGAGTTGCAGGCTCTGTCGACAAGGAAAGTGACAGCTACAGCGTCAGCCCATCTCAGGACACAGGTAAGCTGCATACATGGACACAGATGCTTTAAATCGCCCCAAAGTTTCAACAGTGTAACAGTACCCTTCATCTCTAACATCAAATCAGTTTCAGCTGTCTGACGATTAACAAAAGCTGTGTTCTAAACCGTTCCCTCATTCACTCCCTCAATTTTCCCTATATGGTGTTTGTTACATAGTGAACTATATAGGGAATGACCAAACGAGATTTCAGACACTACACTGACATTTTCGTGAGTCCTTCTGCTTCTTCTTCTCCTCCGGGAAAACACTACCGTGTTGCATTGTGGTATACAGGAGTAAAATGTAGGGTACATCGTATGTACACTGAAATTAGCCGTGCATTGTGGGTATTTTATAGTGGACTATATAGTGAATGAAATTATCCGCTGACAATTTGAACACCACTACAAAATGGCGACACACACTATGTAGGGAACTATTTCGGCGATAGGGGAACGGTTTTGAACACAGCTGAAGTTACACACTAACTCCTGACACTAATCCCTCCACTAACCCCGGCCCATGTCCAGACCGAGCACGGAGCAGCATGGTGTCGACGGAGAGCGCGTCCTCCACCTACGAGGAGCTCGCCAGAGCCTACGAGCACGCCAAGATGGAGGAGCAGCTGCGCCACGCCAAATTCACCATCACGGAGTGCTTCATCTCTGACACCTCCTCTGAGCAGATGACGGCCGGCACCAACGACTACACCGACAGCCTGACCTCCAGCACACCGTCCGAGTCAGGCATCTGCCGCTTCACTGCTTCCCCGCCCAAGCCTCAGGACGTCAGCCGGGTCATGAACATGGCCGTGCCCAAGGCCCACAGACCGGGTGAGGCCACAGAACGGTCTGGGCCTGAACCCCCGACCGCACGCTAATCTTTTATTACAAATGGCCTCATTATGGTGCTGATTACACTAATGCCTAAACTTCAACTTCCTGTTTTAATATTAATATCCAACCGTTAACTGTGACTCTAATGCCGACAGTGAACCCAGTCGGAGTGCCGCAACATGCATTCAAGTTGATGATTATCTCAGTTAAAACAGGCTTACAGTCTTTAAGAGAGAAGCTGGGGGAGCATTACATCAACAATTCAGTCCAAGTTACATACGATAGGACATCCGGAAATATTAATTTATTCATATTTCACACCACTGACTAAAGATTCATGAGTAGTCACTTCAGATCTTCCAAATCTAAGGGAGGAAACCGGCTACTGTGATGAAAGGGAATGAGAAAGTTTATTTTGTTTCTTTTACCGACATGTGTTATTGAGCTTTCACACCTAAATGAGCCACACTTCATAGAGATGCTAACAAATCATTTTTGGTACAGCATCGACTGTCAGTGAAGCAGATCCAGCATATTCTTCAGAGTATAATATGTAGGAAATGTATCGCACAAATTTGAATTACAATTCGGGCATTATAGAAAAAATGTCTGCACACATAATAGCGCCCTAAAACGTGAATAGTGACTCATTCTGGACACAGCCATCGAGTCAGCTCCAAGTGGAGTGTTAGCATGTTTCAGCGACTTGATTTAACTGCTGTTTGATGCTATTTGAAAATGTTATATTTAAGATTGAAATACATGAAAATGACATAACTAATGGAAAGAACTGACTACATGTTTCATTGAAAAATAACACTTTAATTTGATAACTTTCTTAAAGTGTTCATATTATGCTTTTGGATTTTTTCCCTTTCCTTTATTGTGTTATATATATATTTTTTTGTGTATGTTTACAAAGTGAAAAAGCCATCTCCAACAGAAAACACTGTTCACCAACTGCTCCAAACAGCTCTATTGTAGTCCAGCCTTTACTTCAGAGACAAACACTCGTCACTTTGTAACACACGTTATAATGCTCGCCTAGCTGCTAGCGTGGCATGCCCTCATACTCTGCTTCTGACTGGCTAGTAGTCCTTACCTAGCTACTGTCAGGACACGCCCTCATACTCTGCAACAGACTAGCTAGCAGTACTTACTGAGCATGTGCGACTCCCAACAAAGATGGAACAGAAGTGAGATGTCTCACTCTGTAGCTAAAACAGAGAGCTCAACACACAGGGTGAAAAGAGGAGCTGCAGCAATGTGCAGTACAACAAAAATATGGTGTTTTCTGAAAATTAAACAATGTAAACCTATACTGGTAAAACCTCTAAATACAATTATGAACCTGACAATCAGCATAATATGAGCACTTGAAATGATACAGTAGATCATCTAGAGAGCCTATATTCATGAAGATTACCTTTTCAAGTTTAGCTATTTTCAACAGTGCATCTGTCCAGTCTTGAATGTGTGAAGCATTGCTGTCTCTCCAGCGTTTTGGCAACAGCAAAAGCTACAGACATCCACTTATTACGATGATTGATTAGGCAATCTTGGAACCCCTAGGGTCGGGTTAAATACAAACTTTTATCACATCACAAATTTTCTGGAAAAACTTCAGCCCGTACATTTAAGATTGAAGTTAATAAATAAAATACATGGGAGAGTTGAGGTGATGTCGGGCGGGAATGTGCGCATGTGTTTTCTCCTGACCCTAACTGTGATGTCTGTGTGTTGTCCTGCAGGGGGCGAGTTGGTTCACCTTCCTCCATACCTGCGCATGGACTTCCTATTAAACCGAGGCATGTCCTGCTCGGGCTCATCCAGGGGGACAGCTAGCGGGGAGAGAGCGGCCATGGGTCAGGCCTGTCTGGAGCCCCAGAAGAGTCGCTCGCTGAAGCGGCCCTCTCGCATGGCGCCCCCGACGCCCACAGAGGCCCCTCAGGCCAGCAGGGACCCAGTGGCCCAGTGGCAGCCTGGCTCCGCAGCCACGCTCCCCCACAGAGAGGGCTCGGAGCTGGCCCAGGCCGCCAAGCTCAGCACCTCCCAGGAGTCCCTGCTGGACTCGCGAGGACACCTCAAACAGAGCAGCAACCCCTACGCAAAGTCCTACACGCTGGTATAACAGCAGGGGCACCTGGGGCGGGACTAGAACTCACTCTAACACTGGACTTACCACTCAAGTGCAGTAAACTGACTTTCACCACGTAGTTCTGTATATACAGCCCCCACCTCTCCAAGGGCGGGGTCACTTTTACTAATCTCCTTTAATTTATTTTAGAGCTTTCTTTTATCTCTTCTTTGTATTTCTTTTTCTTTTCGTTTGTTTCACTTGAGAAAAAGATTCACTCATCGGAAAACGGTTCCAGCCGGAGTTTTTGCCAAACTAATTGAGTAACGAGGGAGCATTATTTATTCTTGATTATTGTTAACTCTTTATAATTAATCAGTGATTATTAATTGTTAGTTGTCAGCTATTAATGATCATTAATTATCGAATACCAAATGATCTATTCTCACCATTACTGCAATGTTTTCATAAGAACCCGGACATCTTCTTATTTTTTTTTATTTTTTTTTTTCTGGAGTGGAAGATGACGATTTGGAGTCATTTTTTTCCTATGGAATATCCTTCTGAAACACTGAATGAAACTCGGGAGAAATCTTGGAATGAAAGCAATTGACACCAGTCCAAACTTTTCAGCTGCTCTCAAATTGTTACTTTTTTTGAAGAAAAAAAAAAAAAAAAATCTATTTCCTATGGATGCATGGGGACTGACCAATTAAAAAGACAATGAGGATTACGATCGCGGCTGGACAGCCCAGTCGAGCATTTTGTCACACTATGAAATGATCCAATGTGAAGATTTATTATTCTTATTACTATAAATATATATATAAAAAGAGAAATCACTTTTATTTGTGGATATTACAGGGAAGAATTGATTTGGTTAATAAAGTCCTTAGTCATGTTTGCACATATCTCGTTTTAATTAGGAAATGGAGTCTCTGTTGATCTTTCTCTGTGTCCCATTCTCTGATGGTGCAATATGAAAAAAAGATATGAAAAGTATATGAAAACTATTGCTCTATACTGTACTGTAATGATGAAAAATAACTATGTTGTGAGTATACTTACAGGGCCGGACACAATCCAGCTATGTATTCAGGTGTAGTTTACCACTGCTTGTTTGCCAGGGTGGTAAATGATGTTAGCTAGAATAGGGAGGGTTAAGAGAACTAATGGTTTGCACTTCACAACACCCCAACTCAAGTGTGTCCAGATAGATCCCCTTACTCTCAGTGCACTAGGTAGAGTCTTCAGGGCTCTCACTCTCCTCAGTAGATTTACTGTTGCTGCATTGCAGTGATGCTCCTCTACAGGGAAAACAAAACGTGAGACAATCCAGCAGAATCCCCCCTTCAAACCAAACCTATAATGTCTATGGGAAATATCTAAAAAAAAAAGAAAAAAAAAAATGTGGATATACGTAAGAATCTGTTTTTGTTCCTGTCTACCCTGGCTCATTTCTGTTCTTTCTGTTTCTTTTGAGTTAGCCTGAAGGGAGAGGAGTTTGATCCAAAATGCTGTGAGGTCATTATGTCGGTTTCTATGATTAGTTCCTATGATTAACTGTCTTCATTATGATTATACATTTTAACGGGAAAAAAAAAAAAAAAAATGTCACTTTTTATTTTTAACATGAGTGTTCACCACGGTGGCACTGGAATAAAGACAAACTAACACAAAGTTCAAATTTGATTAATAAAAAGGCTGTTCCCCAAAGTGTTCTCCACGGGTTTGACATGAGTGACTGATGGTGGTGTGGAGATGAAGCAGACGGACGGAGGGCGGGCCGGGGCTCTGCTCTCTGGCTGGTTGGTTCGTGGAGACCTCGGATCCTTCGCCTTATTTTCATTATGACAGCAGCGGGACGTCCTAAAGGTAGTCAGCAATGTCTCGGCAAAAGAAATGTTTCATATTGGCCAGTCAGATCATCTTCTGTGATTCTGTAGCTTCCATGCCTGCAGGTGGCAGAGTTGTGAAGAGTTATGTTGCCCACTAATCCGTGCTCTTCCATTCACTTTCATCCAACGTCTTTAAAAAGCTTCATCTTTAAATGAATCAAATTCAAATTCAAAGAAAACACATTTTAGAAACAGGACAGGGTGATGCAGTCTGCATTTCTGGGACATTTTGTTCTTTGGTGGTGGGGGTACAAATCTTTTTTTTCCCAGTGCATGCTGGGATAAACTCCAACCGGCTTAACCCAGGAGAAAGCAGATCTTGGAAATCAATGAATAACTGAGCAAGTTTGGACAACACAAGCTGAGAAATCTACCAATAAAGATTCCGAACACAGAATGCGATGCAGCTGTTGTGAAGTATGGTGTGTAACTATTGGAGCTGTGCCCCAAATCCACACTAATTCTAAATGTTTTTTAGTCTGTGTACACACTGGAAAAGTGACAAAATAATGTATGAATAATAAAATTAGAAAGACACAGCTATGACATCTCCCAGCTCCACCTGCTGGTCTATAAAAGCTAGCTAGTCTGACATTACATATCCAAAGACGTACAAACTGGGACCCCTTCAAACACTTACTCACTGATGTTCGTGGCAATCTCAGTGTTATGTAATTATAAAATGTGCTGACCATTATAGTTTGATAAATCCATCGGTCTCTGAGGGTAAATGTCCCCTGTCATAAAGTCTGTGAACATTTAAATGTCACCACTTCTAGATATGCCACTAATAGTTTATCAGGATAAATTCTGAAGCTCACCATAGGTGTATAATGTGTAGTCACAGAGCCGCAGCTTGTCAACAGGCAAGCCAGGCAACTGCTTGGGGCCCCAGGCCATTAGAGGGGCCCCCGATGGCTGACAAACTCTACTCCACAGCAATGTCTCAAAATATGGCAACTACAGTGAAAGCAACCCCCCTTCCTGTTAAACAAATTACAATTTGCAATGACACCTAAAGGGACCCCATTTCATAGCCATCAAAGCATGATATAATGTTTTCCAACTGAAAGAGAAAGGAAGATGAAGACGAGTTATCCTTCTCGGAGTGAAAAAAAAAAGAAAAATAAGGATGGGAAGAAAAGAAAGCAGGACAGTGGTATGAAGAGCAGATAATGAAGATTAAGTTGTGTAACAGTAACTGTCTGAATGCTGTCATTTAACCTTAACTATGGGGGAGACAATTAAATAACTTTAGCTAGCCAGCATTAACGCTAGACTAATGGTGTTTATTCTTTCCCGTTTTTTTTGTGAGTTAACCTAGCTAGTGGAACTGGAGACTCCAGCCTGGAGTGCGGGTCCGTCTAGCTCCTGTCCCAGGAGAGACTTTCAGGACTGGGTCTCACTTCAATAGAGCGAAACGTGGTCTTAAGATCTGGAGGACACAGTGGCAGCGTTTGTCGTAGCCAAGGCCCGTAAGCAGCATTTGTAGAGTTTAGAATATAATTGTGATGAACTCTGGTTTTGAAGGGCCCCATAGGAATACTTGCCTAGGGCCACAACAGACCCTATCGCCACTGTGTAGTCATATCATTTTGAGCATTCTAAAGAACGTCCTTCCTAAACTGCTATATTAATTGATGACTGTCCAACCTGCCACCTTGAGGCTTCCGCCTGCGCCTCACATGTCTTGCCTGTTTGATTGCTTCCATGGTCTTAGATCAGGCGACAGGGGCTTCGGCAGGAGGGTGCATTACTCAGCATGACAACTATGTCAGCCATCCACCTCTGAAGTCAATAACAAATTAAGTGTGGTTACAGATTTACTTGCCGCCACACTTGGCGGTTAATAACTGTAGTCATGAATTATGTTCAGGAACGCGGAATTCTTCCCTCTGATCAGCCTGAGAAATATGAAGCTGTCACTGGGGAAATGATTCTGAAAATGTAAAGTAATGAACATTGTATGTCCCACTGCAGAACCGGAGCAACAGTTTGCAGCTGACAGCTGGCATTGTTTGTGTTTAATTTGTTGGATTCAAAGAGATCTTTTCTCCTCTCAAATCCATTCATTGTGTGAATTCTGATTCGGCAGCATTCACAGTATTGTTCTCTGTCGTATCGAGACTATCTCTCCACCGTTACATATTCCACATGGTCGAGGATGATCCCCCTGAGGTCAGGTACGTGGATACTTCTTTAAGCCACACCGGCTTACCCAGCCACGCCCTATGACGCTATGATGCTGGCAAAGACTCACTGATAGTCTCAGAGCGGCCTACAGCTGGTCTCTTCCCTCAGAGAGCCAAGCGTAACCAAGCGTTATCCAATTATTTGTTTTTCAACTTTCTTTGGTCGGCTCTAACTTCTACATACGTGCAGCTACAAAAACTATTCACATATTAAAATGTTAAGCTCCTTAAGGACATAATGGCTTTTTTTTTACTCTTCTTTTGCTATTCATAGTTTTTTAAATATTAAGCTTTTTATCAAAAAAAGGTTTTATGCAATATTAAGACTTTTTAATGGCTTTTTTTTACATGCTATGCTATTACTGTTTTCAACTTACATTATTTGATGGCAAGGTGTCTTAGGCTAAGCTCAACTGCAGGCAAAAGTGGCCCAAATCCCATTTGTTCGACATACTATACTATGACATTTTCATAGTTTTTATCGATATACCTTACTATGAATTTTATAACTTTTATCGACATACTATACTATGACTATTTTTTCACTTTTTTTGACATGCCATACTATGACTTTTTTATTACTTTTATCGACATACTATACTATGACTTTATAATATTTTGTATCTATATACCATACTATGAATTTATGACTTTTTTCGACACGCTATAATATGACTTTTTATCACTTTTTTTTACATACTATACAATGATATTTTATCACTTTCTTCGACATACTATACTATGACTTTATAATATTTTTTATCAATATACCATACTATGAATTTATGACTTTTTTCGACACGCTATAATATGACATTTTTTTCACTTTTTTGATATACTGTACTATGACTGTTTTATAACTTTTTTTGACATGCTATAATATCACTTTTTATCACTTTTTTTGACATACTATTCTATGACATTTTTGTCACTTTTTTCGACATATTATACTATGACTTTTTTATCACTGTTTTCGACATACTATAATATTACTTCATTACTTTTTTGACATGCTATACTATGAATTTTTCATAATTTTTATCGATATACTATACTATGAATTTTATAACTTTTATCAACATACTATACTATGACTATTTAATTACTTTTATCAACATACTATACTATGACTTTTTTATCACTTTTTTCTACATACTATAGTAAGACTTTTTTCGACATGCTTTACTATGATTTTTGAATCACTTATTTTAACATCGTATACTATGAGTTTTTTCGACATGCTATACTATGACTTTTTCATAATTTTTATCGATATGCCATACTATGAATTTTATAACTTTTATCAACATACTATACTATGACTATTTTATTACTTTTTTCAACATACTATACTATGACTTTGTTATCCCTTTTTTAGACATACTATACTGTGACTTTTTTTACTCATTTTGACCTACTATACTAGGACTTCTTTCGACATACTATATTATGATTTTTTAATGTTTTTTTCGACATGCTATACTACTTTATTATCAACTTTTTTTCGAGATACTATGCTATAGCTTTTTTTGACATACGATACTATTACTTTTTTATTACTTTTTTTCAACATACTATACTACGACTTTTTCAGTTTTTATCGATGTACCATTCTATGAATTTTATAACTTTTATCGACATATTATACTTTGACTATTTTTTCACTTTTTTCGACATGCCATACTATGACTTTTTAATTACTTTTTTCGACTTACTATACTATGACTTTATAATAATTTTTATCAATATACCATACTATGAATTTATGAGTTTTATCGCCATACTATACTAGGACTTTATCATCACTTTTTTTGACATGCTATAATATGACTTTTTATCACTTTCTTTGACATGCTATACTATGACTGTTATATCACTTTTTTCGACATGCTATAATATGACTTTTTATCACTTTTTTTGACATATTATACTATGACTTTTTTATCACTTTTTTCGACATACTATACTATTATTATTTTCGACATACTATAATATTACTTTTTTCAACATGCTATACGATGACTTTTTCAGAATCTTTATCGATATACCATGCTATGAATTTTATAACTTTTATCAACATACTATACGATGACTTTTTCAGAATCTTTGTCGATATACCATACTATGAATTTTATAACTTTTATCAACATACTATACTATGACTATTTTATTACTTTTTTCAACATACTATACTATGACGTTTTTCATCACGTTTTTCAACATGTTATACTATGACTTCTTGGTAATTTTTAGCAATATACTATACTATGAATTTTATCACTTTTTTCAACATACTATGCTATGACTTCTTTTCGACATGCTATAATTTGACTTTTTTATCACTTTCTCAGACATACTATACTAGGACTTTTTTCAATATACCATGCTATGAATTGTATAACTTAACATACTATACTATGACTATTTCATCACTTCTTCAACATACTATACTGTGCTTTTTTTTATAATTTTTTTTCGACATACTATACTATGACTTTTGTCAACCTACTATACTATGACTTTTTTCAACATAATATACTAATTACTATTTTATCCCTTTTTTGACATACTATTCTATGACTTCTGTATAATTTTTTCCAACATACTACACTGTGACTTTTGTCGACGTACTGTACTATGACTTTTTTTGACATCCTATACTGAGTTTTTTTATCACTTTTTTAGACATACTATACTATGACTTTTTTCGACACGCTAACCAATTTCTCTGTAATCACTTTTTTAGACATACTATACTGTGACTTTTTTTAATACTTTTTGACCTACTATACTAGGACTTCTTTCGACATACTATATTATGACTTTTTTATGATTTTTTTCGACATGCTATACTACTTTTGTATCACTTTTTTTTCGAGATACTATGCTATAGCTTTTTTGACATACTATACTATTACTTTTATATTACTTTTTTTCAACATACTATACTATGACTTATTCATAGTTTTTATCGATGTACCATTCTATGAATTTTATAACTTTTATCGACATACTATACTATGACTATTTTTCACTTTTTTCGACTTACTATACTATGACTTTCTAATAATATTTATCAATATACCATACTATGAATTTATAACTTTTATCGCCATACTATACTACGACTGTATCATCACTTTTTTCAACATGCTATAATATGACTTTTTATCACTTTTTTGACATACTATACTATGACATTTTTGTCACTTTTTTCAACATACTATACTATGAGTTCTTTCGACATACTATAATATTACTTTTTTATTACTTTTTTCGACATGCTATACTATGAATTTTTTATCATTTTTATCGATATACCATACTATGAATTTTATAACTTTTATCAACATACTATACTATGACTATTTTATTACTTTTTCAACATACTATACTATGAGTTCGTTATCACTTTTTTCTACATACTATAGTAAGACTTTTTTCGACATGCTTTACTATGATTTTTTTAATCACTTCTTTCAACATCGTATACTATGAGTTTT
This sequence comes from Perca fluviatilis, assembly GCF_010015445.1. Lineage (NCBI taxonomy): Eukaryota > Metazoa > Chordata > Actinopteri > Perciformes > Percidae > Perca > Perca fluviatilis. The sequence continues at coordinate 30,504,846 of NC_053127.1, read as the reverse complement.
TTCGACAAGCTATACTATGATGTTTTTAATCACTTTTTTCAACATGCTATGCTATGAGTTTTTTCGACATACCATACTATGACTTTTTCATATTTTTTATCAATATACCATACTATGAATTTGATCACTTTTTTCAACATACTAAGCTATGACTTCTTTTTCGACATGCTATAGTTTGACTTTTTTTATCACTTTCTTAGACATACTATACTAGGACTTTTTTCAATACACCATGCTATGAATTGTATAACTTGAATTTTATAATTTTTTTCGACATACTATACTATGACTTTTGTATAACTCTTTTCGACATACTATACCGTGACTTTTTTATCAATTTGTATGACAGACTATTCTAGAACTTTTTTTGACATGCAATACCATGACATCTTAATTGCTTTTTTTGACATACTATGCTATTACTATTTTCAACTTACATTATTTTGTAGCTTTGTGGTTTAGATGTGGGCACGGCTTCACCTTTGTAGGCAGTGCAAGCTATCACCCCTGGTTCGATCCACAGTCTGCCTTAAGCCTTTTTGTGTGGAGAATCTATTTCTTTCAGACTTTCTTTAATATGCTATACTATGACTTTTTATTCACTTTTTTTGGACATACTATACTGTGGCTCTTTATCGTTCGACATACTATACTATAACTTTCTTCGACATGCTATAATATGACTTTTTTCTTCTTTTCAAATACTATAACCATATCTATACCAATCTTTAAAAAAAAATCTAAACTTCTATTTTTCCTTTTTCGACATTCTATACTATGATTTTTTTTTTACTTTTTTCAAAATACTATACTTGACTTTTTTTATACATTTTTCCAACATACTATACTATGACTTTTTCCATCACTTTTTTCGACATACTACACTATGACTTCTTTGGACATGCTATAATATGACTTTTTCTCACTTTTTACGACATAACATGACTTCTTTCAACATACTATACTTTGACAATTCATCACTTTTTCGACATACTATACTATGACTTTTTTATCACTTTTTTCGACGTACTGTCATGACATTTTCCAAAATGCTATACTATGACTTTTTTAGAAATGCTATAGTATGAGTTTTTTCAACCTACTGTATTATGACATTTTATCACTTTTCTCGACATACTATAATATAATTTTTTTTGACATGCAGTACTATGACTTTTTAATTGCTTTTTCCAATATACTATGTACTATACTATATACAGTACACTACTGTAAGATCCAATGGCATTATTGAGTATTTTCATTTTACCAGAAGTAATGGATGGACAGAAGCCACATGCAACCAAGGACATCATATCCTATAATCATTGTTCATCCTCCTTTCTGTAATCAAACAGGTCAGTAATATCATGTTGAGAAAATAAAATGATATTTGGGCGTCCCGTTACCCAATTTGTGACTCAGGTTAAAAGTTTGCTTACATTGAATTGGTATAATCCTAGCAATCTGGCGGGCACAAGAGAGCAATTTCAAAAAAATGTCTTCAGCAGTTCGAATATTTGAAACATTTCTGCAGGACTGCTTTCCCTTGAGAAGATTCAGCAAGTTAAGGCTGATGTTATACCTGCCTAATAATAGAAAATTAACTACCAGTGTGGAGGAGATTTTCTTTTTTGTTAGTTGGCTAATTAAAGTAACCTGTGGTGTTGTACTTTCAGCATTGCATCTGAGTAAAGACCTATTTCAGAGTCAGTGAATCTGGAGCTGCTGGAAGGTAAAATTGTTTGTGTTCCCATTAATATCTATTACTACTATCTAATACATAGCTTGTTATCAACCCCTGTTTTAGATGTAAGTTAAGTTAAATGTTAGTTAAATGAAAATAAAGGTACTGCTGAATGTTACAATATTTTTCTGTGATCATTATATGCACTCCCTGGTTCTCATGTTAGATATGATAATAGGGAATCACGTGTCAGGGGTCCCAGCCAACCTTTATCACAGGGCCTGCTGCAGTGTTTTCACCCCCTTCTGTATCTTCAACCTACAATATCAAGACACAGGAATAGGCCTGGATGCCCCATGGAATAGTTTTCTGTAATGGGATATCACCACTTTTGAAAAATCTATACCAGGTCTGTGGTTCATCCACTCAATTAATTATTTGATTTAATGTTAGAAAAGAGAAGATTGAGTTAATTACAAGCTCAAGGCCAGTTCAGTTAAATAATCCAAAATACGTATGCAACCTTTTATGTGACTTAAAAAAAATAAATAAATAAAGAGCGTAATAGATGTTAATAAATCCATTTTATTATGATCTACTTCACATGCTGCACATACTGTGTTCAGTAATGGACAATAGGACCCATTTCAGTCGCATCCACTAACTGGAACAATTTTGTAGAAAGTAAATCAACTTGCACTCCTTTACAATGTTATTATTTATTTATGAGTGTGTGTGTGTGTGTGTGTGTGTGTGTGTGTGTGTGTGTGTGTGTGTGTGTGTGTGTGTGTGTGTATGTGTGTGTGTGTGTGTATGCTTGCATGCATAAGTGTGTGTGCTTGTACAGTTAACAAGTGTGAGCCAACTGAACAGTGATTGTTAAAATCACAAGAACAAGGAAATAGACACAATTGGAATCAAATCACAAGCACAACATCTACATTCTCTAGAAAGCTGACAGCTCAGAGAGGTTCATGTCATCAGGTGAACAGAAGTGATGGAGGGGAGACCCAATACAAATTAGACATTGATTTGATTTTAAAAGCATCAGTCATACGGCGTAAAAGCACTGGCGACTGTGTGGGATCATTTTACCCAGCCAGAGGGAAATGCCATTAACGGAGCTCCAGTAGAGCTGCAATATCGTTTGATTATGACGCCTTGCTAAGACTGTCCATGAAATCATGACCCAAGCAATCACAGCAATGCATGTGGCTTTATATTCCCCCTGAATTAAAGATAATCAGTTTTTGACAATTTATGAGAAGACTTCTTTTAGTTTGCTGTTAACTTTACATGGGTATAATACACTGATTGTGACATAAGAAAAACTATTAAAACTTAAAGCTCTACTGCAGCTACACAAGTGTCATTGAAGTAAAAAACAGAACCAGCTAAATGATAGATGACAGATTTAAATACATACAGTACACCCATCATTTGATAATGTATTCTTTTTGTATATATCATTATAAGTTAGTAATTACACACAGACTTTCACAAAGATACTATTTAGCTCCAGACCACCCCGCCCCCCTACCCCCACCCTTACTTTTCAGTTCATGGCGGTGCAGTTTGATGACATGCAAGACCAGGCCCACATCAAGTGACGAGGCAGCTGACAGCGCCCGCTCTATGACTTCACATCCTGCTTCTTTTTCTGGAATTTCCTGAACTGCGACTGGATGGCGACAGCGGCCTTCTCCGTCTCCGGGTTTTCCATGTCGATGTCAAAGTCCTCGGGGAGGTTGTTCTTGTTCTTCTCATCTGTGGAGAGGAGGTGGGGGGGGGGGAATGGCAGGATTGATGTGTGTCAGCAGCTTTATGAATCTCCAGGAGTGAGAGTCCTAAACCTCTTATCCATCCATCCATCCATCCATCCATCCATCCATCCATCCATCCATTCATCCATTCATCCATTCATCCATACATCCATGCATTACCTATTCATAGTAAATTGCTGCTAGTTCAACTACATTCACATTTGCGTAATGATTCAAGTAGTTTTAATTACGTTTTGGCTGTTTTTAAATTAATTTAACCCATATTCAAACAGTATTCTTTTTGGTTTACCAGAGAAGAGACTTCAAGGATAAGTTATTTTATTTCTTCCTTAATTTTGATGTATTATATTGTTGAGTTTAGACAATTATTTGACACTATAACTCAGAAAACCCTCTGTTTAGTTAGCTAAACAGAGGGTAAACTCTGGGAAAAGAACAAATTATTTCACATAAACATTATTTCACAAAAAACAACACAGTTTTTTTTTTGTCTCTGTTGCAGTTTTTAAAGAGTGAGCACATATCAGACTTAAATGTCTTTAGAGATGTCTGAAATTCAATAAAAAGGACAGTCCAGAAGCCCACACATTGACAAACAAGGCTAACTGCTCTCCGCAGTCTGATAGAGAACACAATGGTCTTTTATGACAGAAGACAAACTCCTCTAATCCTCCAATTATAAATAGCAGCAGACTAATAGTCAAACTTCTTTCTTAAAGAGCCCCTATTATTCTCCTTTTCAGCACCATATTTGTACTCTTGGGGTTTACTACAAATAGGTTTGCATGATTTCAAAAAATCATATTATGTTTCTCATACTGTCAATTGCTGTAGCTTCTCCAACTGAAACACTCTGTCTGAGCTCTTGGCCCACCCTCCTGAAAAGCCCTGCTGTGATTGGTCAGCTGGCCCACTCTGTTGTGATTGGTCAAACAAACAAACAAATAAGCAACAAGACGGGCTGTGCTTGCTCAGGCATCACCTATAGGCAGCACATATGGAAAACTGGGCTGGCTTTCTCAATCAATGACATCACTAATTGAGGAATTTCAAACAGGAATGTGGGCGAGGCTTTTCAAGCAGTTGAGAAAAAGTGCTGTCTGTGGGAGAGAACACTCAATTTGGAGTGAAATGTGTTTTTTTGTACTTTATACATCTATTACACACACAAACAACTATACAACACACTAAATGAGGGGGGGGGGTGATCCAAAAAAGCTCTTTATTATTGATACTGTAGTGTATACCATCCTCCTGTGTGAAGAGAACAAGACATGCCTCGTTGAAATGAGAAGAAAAAGATACGCTGCTGATTCAAAGGTATCTCACAAAGACATCCTGCACAGCAAAACCACATCCTCGGTGCTGAAGTAAATAGTGAGGAAGACTGAAGCCAGCCAAGTCGGTGCTGACTGCTCAAACACCCAACATGCAGATTAAAACAAGTGAAAAGCAGCCAGTTGTTTATTCGAGCAACACAGTTGTCATGCAGTACAGTGCTCCGTGCGTGACTGTGCTGACCTGCAAGCTGTGATGTAGCATAAACAAAGATTTTTCCAAACGGCACACTTACGTTTAGATGGAACCTTTTGTTGACCTTGGCATTGACATGGCAATGAAAACAAATTCATATTTCATGATTGCAGAAGCCACACACACACACACACACACACACACACAAAATGACAACCGCTCCACAGGGTCAATGCCCTTTACTCCACAGAGAGCGTAGGACTTTATAAGTCTGCACATCACAGTTTCAGTAATGTGTTTTGCTGCTGCGTGAATGAATCACATTGCCACAATGAATGATGGGATTATTTCCATAAGAGGTTTGGGAAAGGTCATGTTCAAATTGGTTCCTGTGAGACTTAAAGCAACCTAAGAGTATATGGACAATGATTGATGAAGGCCCAGTCTAAAGGATACTGAGCACCTAAACCACAAATGGGTGACCTGTGAAGTCAAGCAATGCCTATGGATACTGAACCAGGGGCGTAGCACTAAATCCCGGGTCCTGTAGAAAGGCATTCTCTATTCATTCTAGCATCTTTTTGGGCCCTCGGTACTCAGTCCCATTTCCAGTCCCAGTCCGACACCCCTGTAGTCTGCGTATATCCACAACGTTCCATTTCCGGGATTGCACCGTTGCCGGCGGAAATTCTGCTGGATGTCACTCTTTTCGGCCCGATGTCCGTAACCTTCCTCTTTCTTTGTGTTGGCATTTGAAACTCTTATACTCACAACTCAACTACATAATTGTCTCGAAAGAAATGTCAAAGGTAAGAGTTTTCCTCGCTTTTTTGTTCCTTTTTTTGTGTATGAATTACATTTTCACATCAGGGTAAATCCATCCATCTGTCCAATCTGAGTTTTCTGTTGCACGACTTAACCAACTTTTGAACGAGCACGTTCCACCAAAACAAGTTCCTTCCCGAGGCTATTTTGCTGCGGCACCGTGGCTCTGTCCGGAGCTTGGCGCCGCCCAAGACGATTGTGATTGGTTTAAAGAAATGCCAATCAACCAGGGTACGTTTTTCCCTCATCCAGGAATGCTGTGTGGACTAGTGAGACCCTCATCCACAGCGCTGTGGAGGAAGGTCTGGCAAAGCGAGACTACCCCCGTACTGAACCACAGGTTAGACTCCAATATATTACAACAAACAATGGAAAAAGAAACATATTTATTTCCTTCAAACTGTAAGCTGCTGTGTCCATAGAAAAAGGCTAAGTTATTTATTTCCATACAGACAGGATGCCCTGTCAGTCAATCCCTAATGGTCATGACAGCTAACAAGAAAAGAAGCATCTTTCAATGGAAAGACTTGAAAAATGTTACTGGGACTCCTGTTCTATTTCTCTTTTTAATAAATTCAAAGAGATACAATACAGGATATTAGTACATAGGCAACACAGAACCCCTCTTGAACAAAATGTATCTTAGTAGATATGGTTTGTGTATTAGCCCTTGTGCTGTCTTCCCGTCAACCTTGAAAAAAACTTTTTTGACGCCTTTTATTCACAGTTTGTTTTTGCTTTTTCCAACGTTAAATGCGAGAAATTGTTAAATTTTTCTTCTACACATTTTCAGCGCTTATTTCTACGTCACATATTTTCTGATATAAAACAAAAATTGAAGTCAGCACAAGGGTTAAGTGTAAATTGACAGCTGGAACTTACATGCATCATTTGTTTTTAGAGTTGATCAAATATAACTACGCTCTGGCCATGCACAGCCAGGAGATTAGTACTGTTTTTTTATTAGATTTTTGCCTTAAAATTACATTCTAGATATTTACTATGTATGGGGTACCAATACAATTCTTACCAGGTCCCCATTCAAAGACAGATATGTAAGTACAAGGGAACACAACAAGAGGTTAGAGAATGAGGGAAATGATTGTGTTTAAGTGGTATTTAAATCAAAGTTGTTAGCACCTAATACATGATTACAGGGTACAGTAATATTGTTACTGGTAAATTAGAGAAATGGGTTAACAGTGTTGTAATTGTAATTAAATGAAATTAGTTATTTGTACTTTTAAATTTAAGAAAATGTACTTAGCAAAATGACATTTTGATCATGTAGTGTAGTGTACAGTATTTTTGCTGCCAGAGAACAAAACATTAGGATTGTTCCGAGCATTTGAATAACTCCCAGTAATTTTCATTTATTTCTAGTTCCCTTCAAAACACAAATTTGTTACCCTTACCATTAGGTACCCGGGGTTACCATGGTACAGCAGGAGCACACAAATAATTACACAAATATTAGACAATTGTGAGTTGTAATCTAAAGCTTTAATGTTAATGTTTGTAATTTTACTTGGCCTGCATCTTCAGAGGAAACCTTGGACTCACGTAGATCTCAGATGGACATCCTTTCTTTATAGCATGAAAGACATACTGTTCTATGAAAAACCTCCTACAGAAATTTAAAAGGCTCAGTTCCAAATTAAAAGGAAATGAATGGCAACAGCTATATGGATCTATGAGCGCCTCTGATAAATCGTTGGCCCAGTGAGCTGATCCAAAAAGGGAAGGGCGTACTACATCGTTGGGGTCCTGACATTTCTGTGGATTTGCCTCTACACAATAGTATGGTATGAATGTTTAGTTTAGTATGTTTACATGCAGGGTTGGGTCAGATTACTTTGAAATGTAATCCATTACTGACTACAAATTACATGGTAATTTTTGTAATCAGTAACGTAATCAGTTGGATTACCCAAAACATGTAACGTAATCTGATTACTTTAGGATTACGCTTAGATCACTTCAATAAATATGCACCTTAAGTAAAACAGAAGTGATACATTTTTCTCATTATTATTTCATTACATCTGTATCAACGTTACCTAAGCTAACTAACAAGTCGAGTGATGTTAGAATGAATCCCAGGATAACCTTAAGAGAGCCATTAAAAAAAAAATCCAATATAACATTATGAGCGGTCGACATAACGTTTAGCCTAACCATCGCTACCATGATCAACACTGATGTGGCAAATGCAAATTTAACCTTCACTAAATGGTGAAATAACTGAAACCATTAGTTTATCATCATTGGACCACCCCACCTGATAGCTAGCAATGTTTGAACGATGCCGAGCATGTTCCTGTAATGTTAACGTTAACGTTCAATTTACCGCCAAGTGTTTCTTCAGATTTGAAGTAGATGTTAGCACCGTTGATAATACTTGCACTTTTGGTTTGCACAACTTGCACACAACCATTCACATTATTATTTTCCAATGTCTTTCAATTGAAGTTGTGGCAATATTGCCAACTAGTAAACACATTTTTCCCAACTGAAACGGGTCTGTCTTTCGACGTCAACGGCTTCTCCATCTTGAGTTTTGATTTGAAATTTTTTCTTGTAAAGAAACTACACAGGCAATTGGATGATAGTGACATCTAGTGGACAAAGGAATGAACTGCTTGTCAAATTAAAACAGGCTATTGTAAAAAAGTTGCATTGTTTGCATGATAAAATGTAATCAGGTAATCCCCAACAATGTAACTGTAATCTGTAATTTTTTATTATTTACCTGATTTTTGAAATCTGATTATGTAATCCAGATTACATGTAATCTGTTACTACCCAACCCTGTTTACATGTGTATAAAATGTATACATGTGTTTAACATCTTTACTGACAAGGGAATCATTTTTGTATGACCTCCATTTTGTTGCCCTCTCTCTTATATTTTATTGGGCCTGTGATGTTTAGTATTATGATAATGTGTTGAGAATTATAGAAAAAAATCTATTTATCTTTAAAAATAGTTTTCCTAAACTGTACATTTGTTTGAGTGAATTGGAGTTCAGTAACCTTCCTAAACCAAAAACATAAGAAGGCGGTTCAAAGTGTGAAAATGTCAAATGAATTAAATTCCCGCCTCTATCAAATTCAATTAAGCTGCCTAAAATCCCTCCCGATCACTGCCGGATGTTCCCCTGCGGACTGAGCCTGAGCTGCAATACACTTCATCATCCGAGAAGTTGGGACAGAAATCCATTTCAACACGGTGTCTTAACAGTGTTATCAGCAGCCGCAGAGAGAGAACAGAGGTGACATGTGGTCTCCAGGTACATAGAGCTTCTTTATGTGCAGAATGGGTCTGTGGAGCCATTTAGCGGTGAATGGGCTGCTATTAACCTGCTGCATCCATTGTGTTAGGAGAAGGTTGACTTCAAGGAGTGGAGGAGATTACATTCAGTGATTCCTCAGTGTATTCTATCATAATGCCGCCATGAAACCTAATTTTGTGCAGACTGCAAAAAGCACTTCAAAGGTACACAGTATCTGCTTGCATGGTTCAAACTTGGATAACCGGTAACACAACACAACCTGCTAAATGAACATTCATGACATACAACATACAGCTTTTTTTTTTTCCAAAGCACGGTTAACATCTGTTAATTCTGCAAGCCAGAGAGGAAATGTCAGACTAATTTACATGCGTCTCACCTGAGCTGAGGTCATGAAAAAACATGATTCCCTACTCTGAGATTAATTAGAAACAGGCTTTTGTTCTTGCATACTTCAATTTTGCCAGGATGACAGTTCTGCATTTAAAACCATTTATGAATTTCAAAGGATCCTGCCAAGTACCACAAGCCCAATTTTTCGGTTTATAGCTTAAGGGAGTTGGATTACATTATTATGCCAACAATACAATGGCCCAGTATGCAAAGTAGGTCTCTGTCCTGTGAATTGTTACCATGGTAGAGGAAACCTCTCTATCACCATAACCCCTGTGGTATATGATGTTTCTTATGCAAAAGCACAGAGATATTCAAATCAACTTCTCTGTCAAATTCTCTCAGATTTTAATATGAAATGCAATACGTTTGGGGATGTTAAGACATTTTAGAAAAAATAAGTGAGCTATGTATACTGTTTGAACAAACTGAACAAATGTATTGTTCGCAGGATAAGCCCTTTGAGATGCAACACTCTTTTTCAACAGGGTCCTGATTGCATCTCACCAACTATTAAGAGGTGTACACGGCACACAAAACACAGCAACAAAGAAAAAAGAAAAAAAGAGCACTTACAAAATACATGAATTCATAATTATAAATGTAAACATTATAAGCAAGATAAATCTAATTTATGATAAGAAAAGATTGGTTTTGAATAATCCAAAATATGTTGTAGATTGTGAAGATAAATTATTAAACCAATGGAAGCCTAAGCAGTGTTTTCTTCTTCTTCTTCATACCAGTTTATGTCGGGACAGATAGAGGGGACAGTTTAGACTCAAATTTCTTCTCATTAAGAAGAAGCTTTTTGGCATGAAACCATGTCTGAATGATGTATACATAATTGTGTCATCTGCAAACAGATGAAAACTACAATCATAGATGATTGATTAAAGATCACGTGAATTAATACAATAAATGTGATTTGAGGATTGACCCCTGGCAGACTCCTTTCTTTCTGTTAACAAATGCGAATTTTAACTTTACACATTTATCACTTTTTTTAATTATACTAATAATACATAAAAGTCAAGGCAGACAACACTCCAGGTCACGTTTACATTTACTTGTTGATTAGGGTCTATATTTAAATCTATTTACTTAATGAACTATGTTATTCAAATCAAATTACAATCAGAGGAACTGTAGAATTTGAGTTTTGATTTCACCTATACTAATATTGATATAATATAATTGAGCTGTCCATTCTAGTTCGTGCTTTTCATTCAAACAAGAGCACATTAGTAACATTCTGTAGTTCTGCATGGCTGTACTTTTCAGACTGAACATGATGAAATACCTTGGCCAGCAGATGGTTTGCTGTTTCCAGTCGTTGCTCCAGATGCTTGTCTCTGCAAAGCAAACAGAGAAAAACATAATCATCATCATTTCTTTTTTTTTTTTTTAAGGATAACGAAAGAACACCCTGGGCCCTATCTTGCACCCAGCGCAATTGACTTTGTACACCGATGCATGTATCATTCCTATTTTGCACCCGCCGCACAGCGGACTTTTCTCTCCACAGACTCACGTTGGTAAATTAGGGAATGAACTTGCGCTCCCGGGGGCGGTTCAGCGAAAAGAGGAGGCGTGTTTAGGCACAAACGTTGCCTGGTGCTATTTTGCAGTTTCAGAAAACATTTCCACCACAGACCAGGAAAAACCTGGTCTAAAGTCAGTGGCGCGTTATTCAGATGCTATTTTAAGGGCGCATTGTGGTTGCACACCGCGCATACACTTTGCTTCTCTCATCTCACGGACCCAGCAGTTCCCATTTTTGCAAACCATACTTAAACACAAGGAAAAATATGACATTTCCGTGAATCACATGCAGTTGATGAAATATTAGAGGACTTAAGGAGATGTGATGTTGAACTGTATGTGCCGATGCCATAACCCAAATGCCCCAGCAGCAGCACGGGAGAGGAGAGACAGAAGAGCTGCATTGTCTATAGTGAGGTAATCTCGGTCTAATATTAGACTACATTTCAAAAATATCACCATGCATTCATAACCTTGTGATATTTACATTTTGTCAAAAATAAAAATCAATAGCAAACATCGGTCTCCTCGGCTGTGAACCGCTCCTGGCATGCGCCCGTGGATTTATTAAGAGCGTGCGCCTAGCAAATCCACCATTATAATAGCAATCCGCAATGGAACAAGCGCGCCTGTTTTTAAAGGGAATGTGAGATTAACTGATTGGTTTATAGCACGTTATGCCCAAACCACACCTATGAGTAATGTAGCTACTTCAGACCAACCCATTTTTGATTTGCGTCGGGTGCAAGAGTCATTTATCTCGCCGGTATAATAGCAACAGCGCCCGAGATCCGCCCACAAAGCTACTTGCATATCAAATGTGGAATATGTCTTATGTAGCATCCTAAAGTTATCGTCACACTAAAGCCAGTCACACTGAACATGTTGCAGGACAGCCTCTGCTTTGTATGAGGGGAGCTGGAATGAGACGTGGATGTTTCTGCTGGAAAGGCACGCTCACTCTGCCGGCTCTAACAGCTTCCGACTGTTCTCCCCTGGCAGGCTGGTGCTGCTCTGCAACATTACAAGATGCACTCAGCTTCCACTACCGTGTGTGTGCGAGAAGGTTTGCTGCAGATGCATCATTTAGATCTTAACATGTTCCAATTATTTACTTAACATCCTGTTTGTTTTTTTACCAAGACCCATGTGTTATCAATGTAAGAGCATCATTCATACAGTTAAGTGTTGTGGGTGTGATTTGATTTGATTTATAGCACATTATATTTCGCTAATTCACCTGCCCCAAACCAAATTATTAAACCGGTGCCTTCAATGAACTTCAAATGCCAAAGCAGTGTTTATGTATGCGAGTCAGGTGGGAACAAAGCAAAATCAAACTGGCAAAAGAAACCCAACACCTTCCTCCTATGTCCCTGTGTGCCACCACGAGAGCCAGCGGAAGAGGAACTTGTTTGGCAGCGTGGCCATCTGTCTTCTCTGTTTACACGCAGAACTCAAAGTGAGTCAATGCCGCTGGGATTCCCAGCACCACGCTCACTCACTCTCATCTGCTTGATTGTGCTCACGTATTCAGCGGGGCAAGAGCGGTGCCACACAGTAATGGCGCCATACATCACACCTCCACCCACCAAGCGTCCAGGCGTCAGGGAGCAGGGCAACAGTGTTTGAGTGATTGTCACATTGTGCAGTTGAAAGATGCAGTACATTGTCGAGAAATGAAGACAAATACACTATATGCTGAAATCAAAAACCAGCTGCAGCTCACAACTTTGTGATGCTCGTTGCTGTCCTTGGACTCCATTTTCTTTTTCACATTTATTCTTTGGTCGTCTCGTTTTCGCTCTCTCGCTTTAGCCTTTAGCTTTAACTATCACAACAATTAACAATAAGGAGATGGACCATGGCTGTAGTGTAGACCCACCAACAAAAACTGCATGGGAGGAGCTAATCCAAGTTCAAACATTTAGACGTGTTCTGTATTCAGCTACAAAATATTTGTAGACTTCTTGAGAGGGCTAAAAAAAAATCTCCCTGATCACGCTAAGAGGAGGTGTTGTGCTATTTGTGTCGGTGGTTTGCTGGCTTGTGATGAAAGTATCCAGAGTACGATTATTTTTGTCTCTAACAGAGTCTGTATCAGTCATGCCACACTGTTACTTCAAACCTCAAAAGTTGTGACTGGAAGGCAACAATAAAGTGATCATGTTATCGTACAAACACTGAGGAAGTGAATCCTTTGCTGCTCGTCTTTTCTTCCTTTCTTCCCTATACAGCACTTAGATCATCATCATTACCATCTCCACCTCCCTCTGTCTCAGACTCTCATTTTTTCTCTTTCTGCCTGGATACAGTTACATAACAGCTCCAGTCCTAATGTGCAATGGGATAACTCTCCACACATTAGCACTTTTTTCCCGCACTATTCCCTTTTCCGCTCAAGCGTTCCTTTCCAGTGGAGGTTTTATCTCACTTATTCCAGCACATGCTTGGCTTTCATGTGCCTGATAAACATGGAGGGAACAGCGAGAAGAAAGGAGCATTTGCATAAAAATTCATACGAGGATTTTCTGAAGCAGTGAGTGAATTTCAAATGAGATGTTTGCCATGGCCCATCTCGGTCTTTGCTCAAGCTTGGCACTGCTTGATTCCCATCACTTGCTCACTTCTAGCAGTTGAGGAGGTATTGTCGCTCTGTTTGCCAGCAGCATATTTACATAACAAAAGGACTCAAAACCTCAATGGGAGTTTTGAACGGTAAAAGAGAAAACAGTAGTTGAGCGGGAGCAGCAATGCTGATGTTTGCCTTTTTTTGTGTGTGAGTTCAAATCAATTACACTGTAGGATATCACAACTGAATGATGTTTCCTGAAATAAAGCACAGCACAGCCTCTAAACCTAAACTCATGACAAACTGTCAGAAGCAAAAGCGTCATGTTTCCTCCCTGGCAGGAAGGTTTTTTCTTCATACGTTCTTCATGAAAAGATCTCACTGAGAATAAATACACATCACACTTTGCCAACTTTCAGTTTTACTCAAAGATTATGTAACTTTTCTAAGGCCACAGTGCTGCCTGCCTCCTCGTTAAAAGTCTATTTAAAGACCTTGAAAGCCACAGAAACAATCACAATCTGATAACTCTGATGCTAATGGTTAACCTTCTAAACAGTGCTTATAAAGACCGAAGTTTGTACTGAACTGAACATAACATCTTGGGCTAGCGACAGACTGAACGTATCACTCAACTTAAGAATCAGAATCAGTACTGAAAGTCGTGGCCGTTTGAACAGTAATGTGTTTAATGTTGCTTTCAAACAAAACGTAGTCTATATCGTTGACGTGTCATTCACGGGATTGTCCCTGTCCTGTCGGAAATTCCGCCGGATGCCCCTCATTTTCGGCCAGATGTCCCTCACCTTCCGCTTTCTTTGTGCACTCTAAACTCTCGCAACACATTTTCTAAAATATGTCACATACATTACAAAAGCTAAAGATACTGTTTCCCTGAAACTTTAAAGGAATGGGCTTCACACATCCCATCAAAATGATGAATGAGAGCGGCATGCTGTCATTGGAGCACATCTGAACACCTCTCTCTGTCTGTGGTCGTCCACTTTTCATTAACCCTCACACCTGTCAGCTGTGACCTGGACTCCATCACATATCTGTCTCATTTAAAGGATCACACCTTGGCCATTAGCACTGGCAAAGGAGCAGGTGCCACAGGAGCTTTACTGTGGTGTCTGATTAGAAAAACTAAAGATCAGAAATGCTTTGTAAAATGCTTTACAAACGATTTTAAAAGCAGACCAAATCAACAGCAGTTTGGAGGTAAAAAAGTATGAAGAACTTTGAAAGTAGGTGAAACTATGATTAGAGTCCCAAATCAGCGTTTTAAATGGTGATCTGACAGATGAGATTTGGCCCGGCTAAGCCTCTCAAGCAGGTTACTGTGAGCTCTCAGAGCATTGATGGCAGAGGACTCTTTTTAATCTACATTTGGGAGAATTCAGTTTGGACCTAAATATTTTTAATCTCGCTTTGGAACAGCCAGTAGCAACCTGCTGGGTTCACACAGGGTTAAAGGATGTTTGAGGTAATGAAATCATCCATTTGTAAAAGCTGCCCTGTGCAGCATGTTTTGTATAATACGTTGTGTATCTGAAATAACTGCGTCCCGCAACCAATCAGTGTCCGGTGAGGAGCTGCTGGCAGCGTGTCAGCGGCGACTGTTCGCTCAAAACAACAATAGCGTACGTAGACAGATGGTTCATCCAATCACCTGCCTCTTTTTTAAAATACCTTCCCTTTTCCAAACAGTTTCCAATGACGGCTTCTTAGATAGCTCTGTGTTAACTGGCACATCAGGTTAGGTGACTGGTGCTGCGGATGTGATGATTTACAACACACAACTGTTTCCTTAACATAGGGAAGTTACAACTCTGGTGAACACCAGTAGTGTCTCACAACAAGCTATGTCCACTGGGAAGCCACCATATAGCCTAGTCCAGTATTTAGCAGTGTGCTTGTGGCCCATATATCCAGTCATTTTCTTAGCAAAAGCAGTGGGTGATTGCCACATACAGAGACAGGCCAACGCACCAACTATCTAAAAATGGCTGAACTCCACCTTCATCTGCCATTAAGAATAATACATTTTGTTTGCTGGCTTGAACACTTGCTTTCTGTATAGTGATGTCCTCATACCTCTTGCTGCCATTTGGGGTCACCATGATGCAAATTTGCAAAAATGTTCATCCATCCCACCATCCTTTCCTTTCTGGAGCAGCTTTTGCTGTGCAGTATTGCAGTACAATTCTAAATCTGTCAACAGATAGTCTCGCATTGCCAGACCTTCCTCCACAGCACTGTGGAAGAAGGTCTGGCTAGTCCACAAAACATTCCTGGATAAAAGAAAAACGTGAGCTGGTTTATTGGCATTTCTTTAAACCAATCACAATCGCCTTGGGCGGCGGACGCAGCAACGGTGCCTCTGGCAGGAACTTGTTTTGGTGGAACATGTGCACGTAGGGAGGTGAGCTTTGGAATTAAAATGGCTGTTGAGTGTGTGATGAGAATTTTACTCCAAAAAAGGATAAATACAATTTGATTGTCGGTTCGAGCTCGGAGGATGTTTCCTGCATAGACCGGAGTTTAGAATGCCAACACAAAGAAAGTGGAAGGCGAGGGACATCCAGCAGAATCTCCGGCGGCACCTGAACAATCTCGTAAATCACACGTCGTCGATAGAGTCTAGTCAACAGGTAACCCATACCAAGACACTAAATTCAGGGTGATATTGTATTTTTGCTCCAGTTAGAATGTGAGCAGCTGCACTACACAGGCTGCTGATAGGACACAATCAAAACTATGAAAAATCATGTATGCTACCCTGGTTAAAAAAGGTTAAAAAGCTTGCACAACAGCACTCACGGTTTTAGATATTATCACCTCATAAAGTTGATATGGCGAACGGGTTGGCAAACAGCTGCCGGCTGCGGGCCATAAAACCAAAAGGATGATCTGAAAATCTCCGTAGAGCTGAGAGGAACTGTAGAGCCGGGTGATGATTTGCTTTCATCACTACGAGCGGCACCGTTCACATACAGGTAGCTACATGGTCAATTGTTAATATACGCCCTTCTATGTCATCAGGGGACCCTTAATTAAGTACATCTTCAACTATTTATCAATGTTTACACTATTGTCGGGCTTAATAATTCAAACAATGACTAAAACATGTTTTCTATGTAGCTGTATAAGCACATACACATGCACCCATGGCCACCGTGAAACCACAGAGCCCCTTCCCCCGCAAAAAAAACAAATCCCAATCTTGTCTATTGATATGGTAACCTGTACAGTCAGTAGTATTGTATGTATTGTATTGTATATGTTATTTGTAACAACTTGGTTAATCCTTTCACAGGCTACAGTTTACTATTTGCATTGACTGTAATAGTATTACTATTATGCTCATTTCTGCTGCACAACTCCCAAAGCAACAGACACTCTTCCAGGCCCGCCAAACAGCACAGCTTCTCATTAGGAAGCTGGACGAAGATCACGGGTCTCACATGCCTTCAGTGCCAATAATGTGGCGAGCTAAACTGAAGCTAACAAAGTGCTGCTGGCTGGTGTACAGCGTGTGCAGCGATGCCGTGCCGTCAGAGTCCCCGAGGAGGAAGCGCAGTGTTCGCCTGCACTCAGTCCCATATGCTGGAGACGGAGGTCTCCAGCAATTACATTGCTAATGATGATGTCCTTCTGTACAGTGTATGTGTCGCAGATGGCTCTGTCTGCCATGCTTGACTTGACTAACAGTTTACAAAGCTTGATAAACACTAGAAAATGTTATTTTCTTTACCCTTGAGCTACTGAATCAAAACCCAGGAATGTTTTTATAATTATGTCTGTCTCATGGCAGAAGTCTAGATGTAGTATGCTCAGTGTACAAAATATCAGTATCAGCCCTCAAAGCTTCAATATCTGCGGATGTTTTTACAGTTTTCAAAGGTGATCCACAATGAAAATCTGCGGAATTTAGCAGACTGTTTTTTTCTGCTTGTGGTGGAGATGTTTCACATTCTGAGTTTAAAATTTTTTTTTTTATTAATTAGCTTAAAATCTGCGCGGAAAATTCTGCGGAAAATTCTGCGGAAAATTCTGCGAAATTCTGCGTCTCCAGATTCCGTGTGGCTCACAGGTTATATGGATCAAAAAAGGTTAGGGGCCGTAGGCTGCGCCGTGTGCTAAGGTGCATTATCTTGGGTATCCATCCTTTAAAATTATCCTCACTGATGTTTTAGATTGAAATACATTGAAATAGAGGACATGTTTTTGGGTAGGCTATTGCATTTAATAGCCTAGTTGAGTTCATTACATTTTTCATTTTTTCTGTTTACTGATTTAGGACAGTAACAGTGATAATTGGTCTGCTGTTGATGCAGAGTGCATCCATACAAATGAATTATATACAGCTGTCGGATTGCTTTCCAGAATCAGCAATCAGCAAAGGCTCAAATTTGCATCCACAGAGCCAGGATGAGTTGCATCAGTGCCATTTCCATCACCGCTCTTTATGTGATGTTCACATGTGTTTATAAAACACTACACTGGCATGAAGGGTTGGCGTGGACATGGAGGAAATTGGTGAAATAAATAAATTACCTTCCCAGCGTGTGGGGGGGGGTTGGGGGGGGGCTATTTTTGGTTCTTATGGCAGCTCAGGCTCCCCAGAGAGACACCATGCTGCACTCAGGATCTATTAACAATTTAACGAGGAGACAGCAAAACTAGGTCACAGACAGCTCATCCCAGCACCCCTACAACTCCTTAACAGCTTCCCCATCATCAGACTGCAAACAACCGTGGACAGCGTGGAAGAGTGACACTGCTGAGGAATGATTTACTGAACGATGGTGGATGTTAGAATAATTTACATTATCAAAGGATAGACGGAACCACTGAAGTTATATCAAAGTTTGTTTACTTGCAAGTCAAGTCAAATTCAAGCACTTACAGCAAAGCACAAAATATGACTGTAAGCCTCGAACAGTAGCTTATTTATGTGTGAAATATAATTATAACAGAATTTGATGTCATAAGTTGTCTATCTTGTCAGTTGAGATGTTGTCTCCTCTATCTGGTCAGACTCGATGGCGTCCCCTTTATCGGGTTAAAGAGACGCATGTTCTGTCCTCGAGCCCCAGTCAAGATAGCCATATTCGTGATCCGTGATAAGCCATATTCCAGGTGGAGGGTGGGGGTGTGGCCTTGACCAACTGCAACTTTGCTCGTTTGAAAGCCATGATGTCTCTCTCTCTCATGGGTGGGCCAAATTCTCTGGCAAATCAGAGAAAGGGGAGGTAACCTTGCTCCTTATAAGGAGCAAGATTCCAGATCGGTCCATCTGAGCTTTCATTTTCTCAAAGGCAGAGCAGGATACCCAGGGCTCCGTTTACACCTATCACCATTTCTAGCCACTGGGGGACCATAGGCAGGCTGGGGGAATGCATATTAATGTTAAAAAACCTCATAAAGGGACATTTTCATGCCATGGGACCTTTAAGGAACTGTTAAACAGCTTTTGGAGATGAACAGCAACTTGCCTTTCTTTAAAGCGATAGTGCACAACTATTTTATATTAATGAACGTCCGTTACATTCAAGCCATTGCCAAATGAGTTGATACAAAGCTAACTAAGACTATCAGCTCCACACAACTCTCTCTGCATTTCTCAGTATGACTATGTTCAGAAACTGGTGCCACCCGGCGACTTTAGCGCATAGCAGCTCGAGTGATGCGTTTCACGTCACCGCTAAGAAAAAACAATGGCAACGTTCAGCTTTGGAGGCAAAGAGGACATAAGAATTACAATATAATTACCTCTTCTGTAGTCTATACCGACGACGTTTCATTTCCGGGATTGCTCCGGTGCTGCCGGATATTCCGCCGGATGTCCCTCGTATTCGGACGGATGTCCGTCACCTTCCTCTTTCTTTGTTTCTTTGTTCTTTGTGTTGGTGTTCTAAACTCCGGTGGATTTCTGAGGACTATGGTTAACTGCTCCTCAGATCTCTGCAGGGTAAATCCAGACAGCTAGCTAGACTATCTGTCAAATAGGAGTTTTCTCTCGCACGGCTAAAAGAACTTTTGTACATAAGTTCCCTCTCGAGGCTATTTTGCAGAGGGACAGTTATTGCGTCCAACGCAAGATGATTGTGATTGGTTTAAAGAAATGCCAGACCCTCCTTTGCAGCGCTGTGGAGGAAGGGTCCGGCAATGCAAGACTACCTCTTTTGAAAAGTCCATCATGTTTTTGTTAAGATTATTTTTGGGGGCTTTTTCTGCCTTTAATGGACAGCTAGGTGAGAAAGGAGAGAGAGAGGGGGAAGACTTGCAGGGAATCATCACAGGTCAGAGTCAAACCCTGGACCTCTGTGTCGAGGCACAAACCTCTAAATGTATGTGCGCCTGATCTACCCACTGAGCCAACCCAGCCACATCCGTTTTTAAATCCTCCGTGTCCTCCTTGAGCTACTAGCAACTGCGTGGAGGAGGTGTAGGGGTGGTGTGCGATCATGTGGATGCACCAACAGTGTTGTTGTCATTGCTTAGAATTCCTCATCCATTTTAAACTGTTTTCAGTGTATTTAAAACCTGACATTTTCCTAAATAAATGCAGTTTGGTAAATCAAGCACACACGACAGAAACTACACACCATAGCTTTAAAGATGTAACACACTGTAGAAGACATGATGTCACAGTGAGATATTTACAGCGCAGGTACAACCAAGTTTAAAATAGAACTTTCTTTATAAGTGATCTGAAACATTTGTTAAAACAAAGCCCTTGTACAAAGTTGCTCCGGTTAACCAATGCAGTACAAGTACATTTTCTCAAGTACTGTACTTGAGTACAAATTTAGAGTACTTACCTGAGCATTTCCAGTTTCCTCTACGTTATACTTCTACTGCTATACTTCTACACTCCATTTCAGATGGAAATTGGCCTCATTTATCTGACAGCTGTAGTTACTAGTTACTGTTCAAGTCACGGTTTAACATGTCAAACATATGTTTTCAAAAATATTATGCATTCTTATGAATTAAACTACATAACAGTATATTAAGTAGTTAAAATGAGCCGTTCCTTGACAACATTAAAATCATAAATGACATGAATGCATCAATAATGATATTCCAGCAAAGTATCAGCCGTCAACACTTTGCAGCAGGCAAAACAGCTTCCTAATGAACTCCAGAAGAGTCATTCGTTCCAATAAAGACTTTGAATTGAGCTACTTCTCATTGTTCTCCTGTGAAAAGTTGTCAAACTCATTAAGTGTCTTCAACAAAAGCAGATTATTATTTCATCTGCTACGGGAATTTCAATAATATAGAAAATAACAAAAGCAAATTCCAATTCATCACCAGCACTTAAGGAAAATAAGTGAACTGTCAGTTGGTGTAATATTGGAAAATGTCTGTCCACCTTAAAACTGTGTTCCCGGTAAAAAAAAAAAAAAAAACAGATTGTGTATGTGGCAGTGTCCTCTTCTCATGCATCAAGGCTGTTGTTTCAGAAAGAAAAGCTAGAAAATGAAAGCTGGCTGACTTCCTTCTCATCTTTATCTCATGCTGACACGTCCACTAATTAAAGTCAGTCAGTTACACAGCAGACTGCAATTTAATTGGTAGTATTAATCTTGAAGACAGCTTTGCGGTAGAAAAATGGGTAAACGGGAGTGACTACTGGGAGGACAACTATATTGAAGCGCAAGTGACTGATAAAGTTCGCTCAAACATTGTCATTGCCATCCTTACACCCTGCCTCTATCACGAAAAAATGGCTAATGTTTAAATATTGTGGTAATGCTCATATACTACAGTCAGGTCCATAAATATTGGGACATCGACACAATTCTAATCTTTTTGGCTCTATATACCACCACAATGGATTTGAAATGAAACGAACAAGATGTGCTTTAACTGCAGACTTTAATTTGAGGGTATTTACATCCAAATCAGGTGAACGGTGTAGGAATTACAACAGTTTGTATATGTGCCTCCCACTTTTTAAGGGACCAAAAGTAATGGGACAATTGGCTGCTCAACTGTTCCATGGCCAGGTGTGTGTTATTCCCTCATTATCCCATTTACAAGGAGCAGATAAACGGTCCAGAGTTCATTTCAAGTGTGCTATTTGCATTTGGAATCTGTTGCTGTCAACTCTCAATATGAGATCCAAAGAGCTGTCATTATCAGTGAAGCAAGCCATCATTAGGCTGAAAAAACAAAACAAACAAAAACATTAGGTGTGGCTAAATCAACTGTTTGGAACATTTTTAAAAAGAAAGAACGCACCGGTGAGCTCAGCAACACCAAAAGACCCGGAAGACCATGGAAAACAACTGTGGTGGATGACCGAAGAATTCTTTCCCTGGTGAAGAAAACACCCTTTACAATAATTGGCCAGATCAAGAACACTCTCCAGGAGGTAGGTGTATGTGTGTCAAAGTCAACAATCGAGAGAAGATTTCACCAGAGTGAATACAGAGGGTTCACCACGAGATGTAAACCATTGGTGAGCCTCAAAAACCATTGTGGTGGTGTATAGAGCCAAAAAGATTAGAATTGTGTCGATGTCCCAATATTTATGGACCTGACTGTATAGAGTTTATGATAAAATGGTTATTTGTCAGATTAGAGATGATTACATAAGAGTTTCAGCATGAGGACATAAGAGGATGGTAACATGTCAAAGCTTCTCTAGGCCTTTGCACAGTGCTTTAGCAGCCAGCTACGAGTTTACCAAGACGTTTTCCTGGCATCATATTTAGCTACTCACTGGTATAGTTAAACTCAAAGTCGATTCATTTAAATGAGACTAGTGCGGTGGCCTTTCAAAACGTGTCTGTTTGGAACAGGACGATTGCTTGGTCTGTGGTATTGCAGCTCGCAGCGTTCTCAAGAGCCGTTCATCCAAACAACTTCACACTCAATACTAGGCTTCCTTGGGTCCTTAGCAATATGCCTGCCATGACATAGTTGGACCCAGGGTCCAAAATTAGCACCTGCCACATGCCAAATGCGAGTAAAAACCCGGTAACACTTTACTTGAAGGTATCGACATAATCGTGACATGACACTGTCATAACTATGACATGACACAAACGTCATAAACGTTATAACCAAGTCATGAACTTTTATGACTTCTGTCATTAAGTGTCATTTGGTTTGTGTCATGACAAGTTGACATTGTTTGGGTTGTCTTGATTATGACAAGTTGACATTAATTAAAGTGGCATTACCAAAAGTTGTCTTGGTCATGACAAGTTGACATTAAATTTCTTTGGAGTGTCCTTATTAAGACAATTTGACAGTAAACAGAATTACATTATGTCAAGTTGTCATGACAAAGACATCCTTTGGTAATGTCATCCTGGTTAATGTCAAGTTGTCATTATAAAGACAACCCAAACAATGTCAACTTGTCATGACGAAAACCAAATGACACTTAATGACAGAAGTCATAAACGTTTATGACTTGTTGATAACGTTTATGACACGTTCATGATAGTGTAATGTCATAGTTAAGACAGTGTCATGTCACGATTATGTCGATACCTTCAAGTAAAGTGTTACCAAAAACCCTATGTCGGCGAATAAAATAAATGACATCAGCTGCCATTGGCGGGTTGCTGAAAGAGGCCTACAGTACTTTTCTACAAACTCAACACTACAACATTGATGGACAATGTTTTGTTTCGCATCGACTCTCTACACTGGTGGCAGCTTGCAACGTATGACCTTCAATGGTTGCATTGCAATTCTTTGATTTACCCTTGCTATCAACCATCGCTATGGTTATGCTTACTTTATCTAACTAAGGTACCACAGATGAGAATTTTAAGCTAACCGCAAAAATAGTCTGCAAGTTTGTGGCGGCACATTGCTGGAATAGATCAACCGAAAAGGAAAAAATGAAGCACACAGTGGAAGTACGCACAGATAAGGGGAGATTGAAATCAGTCCACAGACTGTTATATGCAACCAATACAGTCGGGGAAGGTCTCAGTTTTTAAGTTACAACCGTTCACACATTGGCAATACTGTACAAAGTGATTCATAAATGTAAATTGCTTCACATAGTACCTTTTAAATGCTGAAAGAAAATCAATAATATACAAGGGATTTTATGGATATAGTGTTTTCATCACTTGACAGGTAAATTTTTTCTTAATATTCCTTTAAAGTGTAATGCAATATTGCAGATTAAATCAAGGTGGTTTCAAGTGTATTAGAAGGCAGTCAGTGAATGTTAACCAGTCTCCCTCTGTGAGATTATATGCAATTCCCCCGAGAAATGATGTGTGACATTTTAACAGCTTGTGAGCAAAAGATGATGATGCTGCTATAGCACTGATCCCGTTTTGGTAATTTAGGTGTAATCTGCTCTATTCTTCTCTTGTGTTGACCATTCACATCCCACTTCTCACTCCCTGATGTGTGTCGTTTTCTCTCCGCAAAGCCCGGCAGAAGCCCAGATTACCCCGGAGGCCGGGTTACAGCGAGTAAAGGCACCACCAAAGCCTGCTGACAGTTTAGATGGATTACAGATTATTTCAATGTAATCTCTGTTCATTGTTTAAAGCGGGATTAGGGTCAGTCTGCATGCCTCACAACAAATCACAGAGAATTGAAGATTCAAAATGTGTTTCTCAGGTCAACAAGTGAGAAAAGATTCACATTAAATCAACACCCTCATTTGATATTTGAATATTTGCTCCAGAGTTGCAGAGGCTTTTTCTTTCTAATCACCACTTTAGTCTGGATCGCAATCACTTTATCAGTCTTAAATCAACAACAGGGAGTTTTAAAGAAAACCATCCCGACCACATTTCCCCATCTCAGCTTGCTGTCCTTTTCTTTTACCATGATCAGCAACTTCTAACTATCTTATCTCATTAATTCAATAAAAAGAGCTCTAGTCCACTTTGGATGATGAAACAAATGGCTTTGCCAAGTATCCACCATAGCCCCCACTTTCTGTAATTAATGTACGGTGTAGGTGAACACAAGAAACCAAATGTCAAGAGACTTAAATGTTGATGTATTGATTGAAGGATAGGTCGCCTATATTTAAGCAGATATCCTCCTCAGTATTAAAGCAGATATCCTCAATAATTACATTTTCAAACAGATTTTATGCAGATAACTAAGAAATTGTGGAAATATTTCCACCTAATCCAAGATGAGACTCTTGACCCAAATGCATGACAAGCCTTTGATGAATGAGTTACTTAATTACAGAGTGAATGTAAAGTCACCACTCTAAACTTGTATCAGTCAGAAGATACACTTCTCAATGAGGGTCTCAACGAGAGTCTTAAAGCCCTGCTACTGGCCCCTACCAACCATGTTACCAAGGCGATTTGACTACGACTGACCGACGGTGACTTCCTCACAGCCCAGTGCTCTCACTGATGGCCAAAAAATATTTAGGGACAGAACAGAGTCGATGATTAAAAATGTAACTAACTGAGTTTAGTTGTTTTACAGGTGATCTAGACAGATATCATTTTGGTGTGAAACTAACTGGTAATGGGATACGGAAGAAATCATTATTGTTCCCTGAAAATCAGAAAAGTGGAACTGACATATCTTGGCAACCGCACACACACACACACACACACACACACACACACACACACACACACACACACACACACACACACACACACACACAGTTGGCTGGAGCCTCTCCACTGAGTGCCATCTAATTAAAGTTTTGTTGAACAACCTGAGGCTTAAAAAGAGGAGGAGTAAGTCTCCAGATCATCCTGCG
The DNA here is from genome assembly GCF_010015445.1 of Perca fluviatilis. Taxonomy (NCBI): domain Eukaryota; kingdom Metazoa; phylum Chordata; class Actinopteri; order Perciformes; family Percidae; genus Perca; species Perca fluviatilis. The sequence goes on along the minus strand of NC_053127.1, from coordinate 30,479,531 downwards.
AGCCAAACAGTTCAACAGCAGGCACCAATGACACTGTGTTATACTGAAATATTCACATCAGATGGGTTGAAAAAGATGCTTGTTTGCTATTTAAAAGTCAATAAAACTATATACAGTAGGTTGTTTATTCTGACCCTTTATATGACCCATTAGAACGCTTTGCATCCTCATATCTAAACCAGACAGGAACAGTAACAGTTTTAAACACATCGTTAACGTTGTCAAACGGTTGCAATTTGGTTTAGGCACCAAAACTACTTAGATAAAGCTACATTGTGTAAGAATTATTCCCATCTAGCGGTGAAATTGTATATGACAACCGACTGAATATTACTTTCTAGCCCTTCCCATTCCGAGCACGTTTTAACTCTTACGGTGGCCGAACCCGAAATTAGCTCTTAGTATCTCTGTCGTTTACACGCAGCTGTAAAAGCGCGAAAGGCGGAGGTATGTCCCTCATTGGCTAATGTATTTTAAAGATGGAGGCGCGACATGGCTGCCGCCATTCGAGCGACTCGCTCGTATGTATTCTGAATGATTCTATATGGCAGATTCTACGCTTAAGAGAATATTTTGATTAGTTGGTGGAAGTAATTACATATGAATGAGCACATATTTGTGAAAGAACAAAGGGGTTTTGCAAAGAATCAACTCAAAAAATTACACAGTGTAGGTTTAAGTTTGGAAAAATATCATGGTTTGGGTTAAAATTATACTTCACTTACTTCTTAATTATGCAAGGTTTTTCCTGCATAGGGGAATTTTTGGCGCCCCCCTCCCAAAGAGGTTTTAGCCAGCCCCAAAGGAAAATCACCAGCGCCAAAATGATGAGAATTGAGAATAAAAACAGCAATTCAAATTCTCTCTGAAAGGGTTTAAGAGCAATTGACCAAACAATTGTTGAACAAGGAGAACATTAAATTTCAGTTTTATCGTCCAGAGTCAGCTTGTCTCCCGGTGATTTATTAAAGGTCCCATGGCATGAAAATCTCACTTTATGAGGTTTTTTTTAACATTAATATGCATTCCCCCAGCCTGCCTATGGTCCCCCAGTGACTAGAAATGGTGATAGGTGTAAACCGAGCCCTGGGTATCCTGCTCTGCCTTTGAGAAAATGAAAGCTCAGATGGGCCGATCTGGAATATTGCTCCTTATGAGGTCATAAGGAGCAAGGTTACCTCCCCTTTCTCTGCTTTGCCCGCCCAGAGAATTTGGACCGTCCATGAGAGAGAGAGACATCATGGCTTTCAAACGAGGAAAGTGGCAGTTGGGCAAGACCATCCCCCCTCCCCCCTTCAGAGACTTCAGATACAGTATTAGGGGACCACTAAGGCCTATATAAAAGAGACTTCAGATACAGTATTAGGGAACACTAAGGTCTATATAAAAGAGACTTCAGATACAGTATTAGGGGACCACTAAGGTCTATATAAAAGAGACTTCAGATACAGTATTAGGGGACCACTAAGGCATATATAAAAGAGACTTCAGATTTTTTTTTTTTTAAACCAGTTTTGTTAATTGGGTTTTTATTTATTCAAGCATGATATACATTGTTGTTTATCAAATTGTCAGAAATAACAGGTAATGCTTAGATTTCTGTCAAATAAGGTAATTTATTCTCCACTTTACTGTACGCGGATTAATCATGCTTACTGTCGTGTGTAGTCAACCCCGTCAAAGTTGTAATAGCTGCTTGAAAAAATGACTTATGTGGGCGTTTTTTTTGATGATTATCATACGTTACTGTATACCACAATCAGCATTAGATGGCAATGATTTTGAGAACTATCTACACAAATAGGTAATATGTGGTGAAATTGCAGAAACGCACATTGTTAATGTCAGTCTCCATGTTGTCATCATTTGCTAGATAGTGCAGTCTGAGAATGCAGAATTGTTCATCACCATGGCGACAGACCACCCATTTAAGCTACTTTCACCACAGGAACCTCAAATTGCTTGTTGTTTATGGACACAGCTAAAAAAAATCAGCTGCAGCAGTACCAACGCAGACTAGGATGAGGTTACAGCCTCATTATCCCAGCACGATAAAACAATTCATTTGGCAATAATATTGATTTGTTGTAAAGCAATTATACATGTTGTGTGTGATTTATAGTATCTGATCTCCCTGGCTGTGAAGCAGTTTGTGTTGAGTGGATTGTTGTAATGCAGTTACAGTGAAACATGGCTGTGGGCTTTTATAGATGATATACAGTCTGTACTTTCTTGAGATGATATTAGCAATGTTCAAGAGAAACAAGCTGCTATAATCTTTTCTTGATTTTTGTAGTGACACTACAGATCGGTCGATTGAATCAACTGATCGTTCAGTCGACAAAATCGTTTCAGTGTTAGTGGAGAATTTCTTAAGTCAAGGACTGCCCTAATCCTTGTGGCCCCTTACAAAAAAAGCAGTGTTTAGTTGGGGGCCATTTTGTTACATTTCTATGAGTTGTTAGCAGTTCCACCAAAAGAGTGATATCCACTAGATTTTTTTTTTAGATGGTTTCAAAGAGGTAAAGCTATCCAATATTTATCATAAAACACACTGTCAGCTTTCAAAGAAAGGCCCTCAAAACCCACCTTGTGTGTTTTTATCTATCTTGCAATTTTACTTTTTACATAGAATACAAAAGCTAATTTTTGTATCCTATGTAAAGTGTCTTTGAGGACTTCGAAAAGCGCTACATAAATCCAATGTATTATTATATTTTCATATGACAAATAGACTAAATAATCCCTCAGGCTTTGAAGACAGGCAGGGAGTGGTAATTAAGCGAGAGTTCTCTCTTCTGTCTAGAAAAATGCTCCAACCTGGACAGGGGAACGTCATAATGATCTAAAAAGAATTTATCCTGATGAGCACAAAGGAACCATAAAAACGTTGTGTGAGTCTGAGCAGAATAAAGGTATGCCAGAGCAGTGGAGTGTGGAGGCAGACGGAGCTTGCCATTGATTTTTTTATTTCATTATTCATTCAGAGCAACGTCCTCTCGTCTTGGTTCTATTACAGTATAGGCGTTTGAATCCATCACCGACATGAGATGCAACTGAATTCCCTGAGTTTTCCTGTGTGTAATGTCTTATTTATAAGATCCACTCTGTACAGCAGTACACCAGAGGGGAGGGGAGAAGTCAGCAGCATGACAGTACCGTGCGTGTGTGACAGTGTACAAAAACTCTGCATTAAAAGATTCATAAGGATTGAAGTGGCAGCTGGTGTTCATAGAAGTTTACACGCAAACAAACAATTACAACTTGTTTTACTTTATTTCATATTATTGAGGAATGTCTCAGCAGGTTTTACAGATTTACAGAGAATATGCTATACACTGGTAAAAGCAAATGAGGTTTAACCATGTATCCAGCTAATTTAAATAGCTCACGTTACTGTATTGTGTGAAAAGTTAACTTTATGTAATATTGTATGTGGCGTTTTCTTTATTGCGGGGTGTAAATGTTCCACCAGAACAAGTTTCTTCCCGAGACTATTCTGCAGAGCCAACATCACTGCGTCCGGAGCTTAGCGCCGCCCAAGACGATTGTGATTGGTTTAAAGAAATGCAAACAACCCAGAGTGTTTTTTTTCTCATATCTTACAATGTATCTGTGGTAGCCAGACCTTACTCCACGGAGCTGTGCAGATAGGTCTGGCAATGTGAGACTAGACACCATCCAACATGTACAAAAGGATAAAGGTATACAGACTATGAATTGTGTGCTTTCAGTCAGTCCAGTTCCTTGGGGTGAGCCAACTCGTGATAAGGTCTTATTGGAGCCAGCGCTCCCCCGTGCACGCTGGGAGAAGGTTTTATTTTCTGGGATAGAGCTGGGCAGTATATCGATATTAGATAGCCTATATGAGGCTAGATATCGTCTTGAATTTTTCATATTGTAAGTGTTGTCTTTTCCTGTTTTTAAAGTATGCATTACAATAAATTGATGTCATTTTCTGAACTTACCAGACTGTTGTAGCTGTCTTATTATTTGCCTTTTCCCCCACTTAGTCATTGTATCCTCATTATTAGTGATTATTTATCAAAACTCTGATTGTGTTATTATTTTTGTGAAAGCACCAATAGTCAGCCCACAATATCCCCATTGAAGTATTTGGTCAAAAATATTGTGATATTTGATTTTGTCCAGATCGGCCAGCTCTACTCTGGGATAGCAGCAAACCTTGAATAATTCAGTGACTACAGGATTTTCTTGTTGCCAGTGAATCATCTTCCAGAGAAGAGTCTTGTGGGGGTCCTTTCTAATCCCCACTCTGACATTATCAGAACACCCCCCCACCCCCTTTCCCCCCTATCTGAAGTCCACAAACAAGTTGCAATGGCTCAGCCCCATGAAATGATGCTTAGACTAGCCGTGTAGGTCAATAGTGTCTCTGCTTCATCGGGCATGTGTTCATGCTGGATTGAGCTTTAGTTTGAAATGTCAGACTTAAAGCTACGTTAAACCATATTTACCAACAGGGATGTAGTTTTTATTTCATATTATCATGGACTGTCACACATCCTGACTGTTTGTCATTTGAAGCACTCATGTTTGCTGCCTCCCACAGTCCTTAATGTACAGTATGTTGGCCAGTCAGCAGTGCAACTGCACATCAGTCACCATCACAGAAACACAGAAGGAGTAGGCTGACTTGTGCACAGTGGGTAACTGTTAGGTTCAGTTTTGCAGAAAATGTGATGTGCAAAAAAAATAAATTATTATTATTATTATTAAATAAACTGTAACTCATTTAAGCAGGCAACATTACATTTCACGACTCTATACAGGTATGCACAATCAAAGATTAAGTTATCAGAAGTTCAGGTTGTTGAACAAAGCGCGATGTTAAAAGGAAAGTGCTGAAATATCAGAGTTGATGAAGGAGAACATGAAGCAGAGTACAAAGAAGCACGTACCTCACTCATGGCTGCGCTGTGTGTATCTCTGTGCTGTGACTGAAGGAAGGCTACAGTCCTCTCTCTCTCTCTCTCTCTCTCTCCGAGCCGCTCTGCTCTCACTCTGCTTTTATACCGGCGCTCTCCTCTCCACACTCCCATCAGACCAATCGGCACGGGGCTCCTTGTCTCCAGCTCGTAGCTCTACAATGTAGACCAGGATTTATATTTCAATAATCGGCCATTTGTTTGGCTTGTTTCCCGTTTGTGTTGTCAGAGGGATATAAGTAGTGGTGGAATGTAGCTAAGTACATTTACTCAAGTACTGTCCTAGTACGACTACAAATTTGACGTACTTTAGGCTTTTTATTTCATGGTACTTTCTACATTTACCCTGCTACATTTCAGAGCGAAATATTGTACTTTTTACTCCACTACATTCATCTGACAGTTTTTCTTACTAGTTATTTTACAGATTAAGATGTTTGCACACAAAACACATGTAGTTTATAAAATCCGACTTTTACTTTTAAAAGGCTACTTTAAGTAGCCTACATTTCCTGATGCTTTTACTTAAATAACATTTTCAAAGCAGGACTTTGACTTGTAACAGAGTATTTACACTGTGGTATTAGAAATTTTACTTAAGTAAAGGATCTGGATACTTCCACCACTGGATATAAGGGCTGATTAAATTCAAGCACAATAATGAAATATCTACATTCCCTGTTGAATAACGACTGCATTCATATGAACAAATACTCTGCACAGTCTGCACATATATTTAATAACATACACATTAAATGTGTTTATTTTCTTAACCCTTATATAGCCTACAATAGCCCACAAAATGAGTCAGAGGTTGATATTGCTGTTTCTGCGCATCTGCATGCACGCATCCCCCACACTAACTGACTACATGTCTTTAAAAGGTAATCACCCTCCCTTGGACTTCTTTTAGTTCTGTGAATCACAATGGATAAATTTAGGATTTTTAGAATTCAATCATCCCTGGCGCAGCTAATCATAAAGACAAAGAGACATTCCAAACAAATCATTGGCATGTCTGTAAGGTGATGGGGAAATATATAAGAACAGTAAGGTCTATACAAATTTTCAAAAGGAATCTTCCCAGTGCATGTGGTCCACCACGTGTGAGAGAAGGGAACTAGTGAAGGAAGCCACCAAGACGTCTGATCACTGTGAAGAAGCTAGAGGAAGTGATGAAGTCAAGACCACTTTAGTCTCCCATTGCCAGACCTTCCTCCATAGCGCTGTGGAGGAAGGTCTGGCTACTCCACACAGCACTCCCTAACCCTAGTGAACCATAGTTCTCATAAATCCATCGGAGTTTAGAATGCCAACACAAAGAAAGCGGAAGGAAATGGACATCCGGCCAAAATGAGGGACATCTGACGGAATTTCCAGCGGCAACGGAGCAATCCCGGAAATGAAATATCGTTGATATATACTAAGACCATCTAAACCGAGACCAAGTCATCACCAAGACCAGAGTGTATCAATACAGAGACAAGACCAAGACTTTGAGGGGTTGAGACCGAGTCAAGACGAAGACCAAAGCAGGGCGAGACTACATCAAGACTAAGACCAAGGCAGGGCGAGAACGAGTCAAGACTAAGACCATGGCAGGACGAGACCGAGTCAAAACTAAGACCAAGGCAGGGTGAGAACGAGTCAAGACTAAGACCAAGGCATGGCGAGACTACGTCAAGACTAAGACCAAAGCAGGGCGATACCGAGTCCAGACTAAGACCAAAGCAGGACGATACAGAGTCAAGACTAAGACCACGGCAGGGCGAGACCAAGTCAAGACCAAGACCAGTCCCACACTGAATGCGACGATACAATGTGAAAAATATTAACAATAGGCACTCTCCAAATTGACGCAGAACAACCACAGAAAACAAACTAGAATTCTTCTTCATTCAACGCTGTTATTGCCATAAGTGTATCTGAAAAATGCCTTGATAAAATAATCACAAGGGATTGCAGAGGTGAATTTTATGTGTAGGTGTTTCTCTTTGTTTTCAACAAAGAAAAACACTAAGGGGGAGAAATGCATGTTGTGAAATGGGGAGAACAGGTTAACAGTAACAAATTTCTAATTAAAAAAATTATTGGTTGCATTTGAAGCATTGATCACAGTAATGATGTCAACACATTATTCACACATTGCACAGGTAATTTAGTGATATCCCAGCAGTTGTGTTCTCGACCGGTCCTGAAATAAAATCTGGAGTCCTCTTTATCCGAGACCGAGACGAGGCCGAGTAAAAATGCTGTCGATTCAGAGACGAGACCGAGACCTTTAAAAGTGGTCTCGAGACCAAAACCAACCTGGAGTACTGCAGCACTGGCTAGAGGGTTCCACGGCTGATAAGATAAGAGCCGGGAGATGCTGTGCATAACAACTGTTGCCTGGGTGCTTCATCAGCTGCAGCTAAAGGCTGTTGCAAAGAACTCACGTGACATTTGGCCAGGTGTTTGTCAGAAGGCATGTAGGAGATTTGGACACAAGGAAGAAGGAAACAGCATGGCTTTTACCCTACGGCGTTTAGAGTAGTGATGATACTAGTGATGATAGCAGTGTGATGACGTGGGGAATCTATGCAGCAGCAGCACGCCTTGGAAAGCAGTGGTGAAATGTGCTTAAGCATAAATCTGAGGTACTTGTACTTGAGTCTTATCTTTTCGTGCCACTTTCTACTTCTACTCCGCTACATTTCAGAGAGAATTATTGGACTTTTTACTCCACTACATTAATCTGACAGCTTTAGTTACTACGTTACTTTACAAATTAGGATTTGTGCACACAAAAAACATGTAGTTTATAAAATACAATGTCTAAAATGTGAGGCTTTTTCGGCTTTGAGTACATTTCCTGATGATACTTACATACTTTTACTTAAGTAACATTTTCAATGCAGGTCTTTTGCTTGAAACAGAGTGTGGTATTAGTACTTTTACTTAAGTAAACAATGTGAATACTTCTTCCACCACTCTCCTATGGAACCAGCTCCCGATCTGGGTTCGGGGGGCAGAAACTGTCACCTCATTCAAGAATGAACTTAAAACTCTCCTATTTGATAAAGCTTATAGTTAGGGAGTGAGGAGTTGCAGTGTTCACCTAACTGGCCCAACTGCTTCTCTTCATAATTGTTAGATTAATAATACATAACAAAGTAGAGGGAGGCAGGCCAGCCAAGCCAGATCCGGCAGGGGGAGAGTTCTAAGCCCGAAAAAGCTACCTCTCCTTATGACCTGTCTCTCTTAGTTACCTGTTATAGTTACGCTGTTATAGTCCTAGACTGCCGGGGGACTTCCTTCCTTTGACACACTGAGCTGCTCTCTCCTCTTACTATTACTGTTTCTATTACTGTTACTATTACTATTACTATTTGTGTCGCGCCCCGTCCCAGAAATGCTTGTTACTAATCCTAGCTTCTGGGGAGTTTACTCTCCGGAGTCCTTATGCTTTTTTCCCCAGCGTATTTCCTTGGAGAACGTTTGCACCAAGACCCTGGTTGCAGCTGTCGCCGTGGTCCTGCTGCACTCCCTGCTGAGCTCAGCGATGCCCTGCAATGTCATGCTGCGTCCTGCTGAACCCTGCAGCTTCCCGCTACATCCAGTCACTGTTCCATTATTAATGTGACTACTATCGCCACTGTTCATCACACCCCCAACCGGCTCGTCAGACACCGCCTACCAAGAGCCTGGGTCTGTCCGAGGTTTCTTCCCAAGAGGGAGTTTTTCCTCGCCACTGTCGCACTGCTTGCTCTTGAGGGAATTACTGGAATTGTTGGAATTGTTGGGGCTTTGTAAATTATAGAGTGTGGTCTAGACCTACTCTATCTGTAAAGTGTCTCGAGATAACTTATGTTATGATTTGATACTATAAATAAAATTGAATTGAATTGAATTGAATTGATGAAAGGCTTGTCCTGGTAGAGGGGCAGTGAATACTGCAAGATAGAAAGGAAAACCTGCTGCAGTCTGCAAGAGAACTGCCACTTTGAGTAGATTGATTCTCCATCAATGACCCCGAACATGAAGCCAAAGCATCACAGGATTTGCTTCAGAACAGCAGCTGTTTAAGTCCTGAAGTGGCCAAGTCAGAATGCAGCGCTCAATCCACGGTGCTAGATTATCTTTTTATTCTTATCAGCAAATCCAATTAAAGACCTCTCCAGAGGACTCTCTACTCTCCAGAGAATACAAAATTAAAACGACATTGGCCATATTTATCATAATGAAAGGATATGTCCCCCAGTGCAACACTATGCTCTTTTTATTTCCTTAAAGGCACCTAGAGTTCTATAGCACAGAGAAATAAGCAATATCAGGCTGATCTACACAAACAAAATTCACTGTTGTATCCTATTGTACCCATAAAATAGGATTAAGACCTACTTTATTGATCCTGCAAGGGGAAATTACATTCATACGATAAATACATTTAAGGGATGTATAAAACTACATTATGGTGAGAGTATATTTCACCCGTCCTTACCAAAACCAAATGCAGGTCTCTTTAAATGCTTTTATTGATTTAGTGGAGGACATATTTCCACGCGTGTGCATGTGTGTGTTTGTGAACAGTCATTAATCAGGCTGAGTGTGGGCATACCCTAAATCCGTCACATTTTAATCAGAACGCTCAGCTGCTTAGAGATCCAGCAGAGCCAGTGTCCCTCAGGATCCATGTTTTGGGCCTAATTGATCGCCAGTCTCTCTGAGCATTGATTTATTTAGATTTCCCATAGACACAGAATCGTATCAGCTACTTGAATTAAAGCCCAAGTCTTGAGCAGTTGTTTTTAATTACTTTGTTATATACTGTGCAGTACCAGTCAAAAGATTGGACACACTTTCTCAGAATGGGATAGGGTGTGCGAGTTATACGCCCGTTTATCAGTTTTTCATGTGATCCATGTCGTACAGACAACCCTCACATTATTCTCTAATTAATATTTCATTCACACATTTAACAAGAGCTTTATTTTCTTCTCTTCAGCCAATGTAAACCTGGGGTTTGATTACATAACGTGACAGAGTGCTGTATGAGTTTGCCGTGCAGGCTGTAGCAAAGCAGTGTGTAGAATACATGCAGGGAGTGCATTCAAAGCATAATCAGTTCCTAAGGCAAAGAAAGCGTAATATTATTTTGGTTGATTTTAAGTCTTTGAACTCATTGCTTGTCTAAAGCATGTAAAAAGACTGATGCTTTGCATTCTAGCAGAAGTTATTCTATTTCAAGCTGCTCAGGGGCATTTCGTGGGAAGACTTCAAAGAGGAGAGAGCCTCCAGGATTACTGACCACAGTCACTTTAAACAGTTTCCACTGCCTTCAACAGATTGTGTTGCACTGCAAACATATTCATATGCATTGTTGGATTGCAGTAGATTAAATGAACTGTCTTTTTGTGATTCAGGTTATCACTGAGTGTTACCTGGATATTTAAAGCAGCTATAATCCATATTTTTAAAAATAACAAAGGATCAAAAGGTGAAAGATGTTGCTCGTAGTGACAAACACAGAATTATCACCCGACTCTGCAGTTCTCTTTAGCTCCACAGAGTTTTTTTGTGTCGTTGAGCACACTGTTTCGGTTTTCCAGCCTGCAACTTTACTGTTTTGGTTGACTCTCACAGCTCTCATAGAAACATTTTTGCAGAAACCCCCGTCCCCCCCGTACACCAGGCCTACCTGCTCAGCACCAAACAGCTGACAGGGAAACTTACATAGTCGAGCATTAAGCAGCTAAACCATTCATTTGAATGGAGCCAATCCAGCAATGCAGCATGGGAGGTGGGGGGCAACACTGAGGGCAACTGCAAAAAAGGCAGTGTCGTCCAGTCAAAAAAGAACCAGGCTCAACTGCACTTCAGTGGCCAATCACATAAATGCGGTCGCACATTCCTGGTATATCCACTGTTTCTACGGTTTACCTCACGATCGTCGCAACAAGAGATAGAATAGTTTGTCACTAACTTTACAGAGTAAAATCATCGTCTCTGTGTCACGTCTAGGGAATAGCAGGCTTAAACCCAAAAGTGCAGAGTATGGAGGCGAGGAGGCAGCAGGACGATTATTAAAGTTTAACAAATAAATAGTTTATAAACAAAAGGTGTCCTAAAGCAGGCAGGAAAAAACTGGCAACCGAGATCCAAACAAAAACCAACAAACTGGGAACACCAAAAGCTAAGTGAAGCATAAACCACAAAGAAGCAACTCACGGGGGGTAACACAGGGAGCAAAGACAACGATCACACAAGAGACAAAGAATAAAGCTCTGAGATTAAATACACGAGGTAACGAGGGTAGTAACGAGGGACAGGTGACATGAGGGCTGAGGAACAGGTGAGACACATCAGGGCGGGGCAGACAATCACAGAGGTGGGAAAACACACAAGGCAGGAAGTAAAATAAAGACATGACACAGGAGAAACAGACACTACAAAGTAAAACAGGAAACTGAAGCATAAAACACGGACAGAACAAGGAAAGCTAAACGGAGAACACGGGTAACACACAACGATGAAACGAACAGGGAAACAACACAAAAAGGGAATGAATAAAAACAATAAAACAGGAAAAACTACAACTGAAAACTACAACTGAAAGCTACAACTGAAAACCACAACTGAAAACTACAACTGAAAACTACAACTGAAAACCACAAAGTGACACTCAAGCTGTGCAGTGTTTTAGCATCTGATAAGCCATTTACAGATCTGTTTTTTGAACTTTTTTTCATGTTATTTAATCCCCACCAGTCCAGCCCCTTGGGTTGTTTTAACACAGACACTACTCACATGCTTGCTAAGATTGGATATATAGATATATTTCTTAGGTGTAAGTTGAGACCAGAGCTACGAGGAGAGTTAATATTGGGCTTACATTTACAGTATGAGGTGGCCAGAAACAACTCTCTGTCCGTCTACTCCATGTGTATATAGGAAACTGTATGCTATTTGTAAGTTTGCCATATCAACCTTAATTCAGTCCATTGTAGTTCATAAAAGATGCATAAGACAAACTGAAGTCTAAGCTTTAAATAATATTACTATGTCTTGTGTATTGGTTTTGAAGTTCTATCAGCCGTGCATGATAGTTAAAAAGAAAAAGACAGTCTAGAACGTATCTTTACATTCAAGTTTACAAAAGGTGACAATATGTCTATGTTGTGTTTACAGCTTGTTTTTGCGGCGCCGAAGGGGAAAAAAAAAAAAAAATTTGGGGGGGGGGGGGTTTTTTTTTTGTGGGGGGGGGGGGCCCCCGCTGTGCGTCCGTGTGTTGTGGGGGGGGGGACTGACAATATTCAATCATATCACAGAATAAGGATTTTTTGTTATCCACTCTATAAGTCTGATAATTGGACTGAAATTGTAACATGTTATTGACACAAAAAAAAATGTGGTTCTGGAACAAGGCAGATATCTATTTTTGCTGCATCATGAACATTATTTATAAATGATAGAAAACACACACAGTGTGCATAGTGAGTCATTATTGCTGCTGGCAATAATAAAAGGCAATCTCAGGACTCCTCCTTTAAACCTTTTGGACATGTTTTCATTTGCAGCACATTGATAGATGCGGTCATTAAAGGAGCTGCGGTAGATAAGAATACAAAATAATGATGTAAACAAGGCTGACAGGGATCTACTGGAGTCAGGGCTCCGGCCTGTAGATAGGCAACTAAAGATCACTTCTTTTTTAGTAAGTGAGGAGAAATCACAGTGCCATAGTTTAACAACAGTATTCATTACAACAAACAAGACCATACAGTAGCTGTGAAACTGTTTCTGCTTCTGTTGGCAGGAAGTTGGATGCATTGTTACAGCACGGAGGGAGAAGATGCTGTTCTGCAAGTTTATTCGAATCATCATCACAGTTACAACAAAGATGGGCTCATTTACCTTCAGAGTAAATTGAAACACATTTTCACATGAATCTACATATTTATGCTATAGGCTATACTTATTTTTCAGTGCCCCCATTTCATGTGGATCTCCGTCTTTGGTTGTCTTTTGTTGTGCTGTGTGTATAATTGTCTTGCAAGTATGCCTTGCCGTACCACAAATTGCCCCTCTGGGACAATATCAATAAAGTTGAAGTTGAAGTCATCCAGGGGGTGTATAGAGAGTTGGATGCAGCCATTGATGAGCTTATTAGCTTTTAGAATCAAATCTGCAAACTGTTTCTAAACTCTAAACCTATACTGCCTCCCTGTAAATGTATGAATGTTCTTCAGAACATTGACAATCTGACGAAGTGAGAACTCAGCTGTGCTCTCTCTGTGCAAACTAAGTTGCAGGGTTATCCATTACTAGGTGCATGGTAAGTACCCCCTCTTTCTGCCTGTCTGTCACCCAGCTTCATTCTGGCTCTTATAATGCTGCTGAAGCATTTATAGATAATAGCTGCTACCTTCAGACCTGCTATTTTTGGTATTGTTTCTAGGAAGAGGCATATTTAAAAAAAAAAAAAAAAAAAAGGGGAACTTTGTTATGGCAGTTTTGAGTAGTGCATCAAACTACTTTGTGAGGTAAGGTCTAAATCAGTCCCATTTGCATTGCTAATATGATAAATCAGCATAACCTCACAGCATGATGCAGTGAGTTCCACCTGAAATAAAAGACAAAAGAAAAAAAGTATTAAAAAAAGAATAGCTGATGGTTTGTGACACACACACACACACACAGATTTCTATTCCTTTTTATCTGTGCTGACTTCAGTCAATCCTGATTATATAACAAATGAAATCTCCACACTGCATTTCTGCTGTAACTATGTATGTAGTGATGAATTACTATTGTTAACGTGTCATCAATGCTACCCTGCAATTCTCTGTCCCTGAGACAAATCCTTGGGCAGCCTAATAAAGTAAAAACATCTCCATAGCAACCTCAATCAACCAACCAACCTTTTGTTTTTGTGTTTTGCCATTTCCCTCGATATCACTGCAGCCGATGTGATTTATTACAGAGACACTACAAAATAAAACACTAAACAGTTCTTAATGTAAGAATATAGTGATGAACGCTTTTAAAAATAAAGATTGTTAATCTAACATGCATGAAGGAAGAACAGAAGTCTTGCCCGGAGAAATGCTTTACAGCAGAGGCCCCGATTTTAAAGGTGCAACCCCTTGCTTTTACTTACAGAAAATCATCAGTCCACATGCAGCACTTTGCATTGTGTGTTCTGACAGGCTGTGGCTTATGCCAGCAGGCTGTGGCTTATGCCAGCAGGAGGCAGTCATGCCATCCCGGCTCCCTGCACAGAGCCAATTTGGTGATTGAAGTCTGCTTTGGGAGATTAATTTGCTAGACATTCCTTATGTAATGGTAAAACTGCTTAGTGAAGGGCCCTGAAAGCCAGCAGGACTTGACAAGCCACACTATACTGTATATGGCTTATCAATAGTCATTACCACAGCTCTATTCGTTCATTTGATTAGCTCTAGTCATTAACTCTTTCAGCCACTGCCAGTCTGCTGCTGAAGTAAGTCTTTATGAGAGCCAAGAGAGCAGTTTTTTTTTTGCTGAAAGCATGATCAAATTACAATACTGTAAATAATAATGACACAGAAAAGCCAAAATAAGCTACTAATGATTTCACCTCACAGAAAAACCAACCAGCTACCTGAAGTAATATCAAACAACGTTAGTCTCTCGGAAGAGTTGATAAAATGTAAGAGGATCTGTCAGGAGTTGATGGAGACCAGAACAGAGCTAAAAGAGAGTGACTTACATTCACCAGGCAACGCATTCTCAAGAATGGGTTCATAAGATATCGTACTATAACTAACGCACTACAATTCATCCTACAAAATAGGCGACCGGCCGACGTAAAAAAGCCACCTCACAGAAAACCTGACCAGCCACCTGAAGTAATGTCAATATCAAACAATCTTAGTCTCTTAGAAGAGACAATAAAATATGAGAGGATCTTTCAGGTTCATGCCATTTATCCCATGTAAAAGACGCTTACTTGCACTAATGTGATTTCCAATATAGAAACACAAACAGAGCAGGTAATCGGATTTAGTGTTGGGTTTCCCAGACTCGAAGGGTTCTTACTGCAGGCTCTAAGAGTAGAGCGTCACTACCCGTCAAGGCAAACATCCTCAGCCTTTCAGCTCTCCACTGTGTGTGCATCACCCTCATCATTTGTCCAGACACAGATATGCAAAACAATGGACATGCCGGCAGAACTGTACACTGTATGATGGTATGTCCATGTATCCATTTCCAAAGAAAAAAGAAAATTCCTGCAAACACTTTCATGTCCTCTGCATTGGTTTATTGGTCGACGTTTTCGGTCACAAGGACCTTTCTCAAGACACGTAGTCACCCTGCATCCATCCATTTTCTGCCACTTGTCAAAGTCAAGATACCATTCTGTATTATTTCTTAAACCTGTAATATCCATCCATCCACCCATGCTATAATCAATCTTTATAAATTAACAATGAATGGAATGCCTACGTGGGTTGCTCATAATATCAAACCCACAGAGCGTTATCTGCCAAATATGCAATTCCCCTCAACCCTGTGAAGCATTTCAGCCTATTTTAGCTCATTGTGTTGGTTTTCTGGCACGGAACTGTACTATTTGGTTCACTCTCATCTTTTCATCAGCGTTGTTTCTAGATGCAGCAGGCATTTCTGAAAATAAAAAGCTAATAAATTGACTGCACACTACCTGCTCAGCACCACATAGCAGAGAGACAAAGTTAGTAAGTTGATAGTGGAGCAAGACTGTCCTCCCCCAAAAACATCCACATAGGTCATTTGTACAGGCAGTTTATTACGACCCATATTCATAGTAGCTGCAACCTCTAGTGGCCGTAGTAATTATGACGGGAGCAAAAGAGGAAGTAAGGAGACGTAAAAGAGTAACAAAGTCCGAGCACCTATGGAGGAGGTTGGGGTGGATGGATGGATGGATGGATGGATGGGTCAGTCAAACAAACACAGGACTTACACCCAGGAGTCCCCTGTTCATGTCCCATGTGGAACGAAAAGTCAATGTTGACTTATGTTAACTTGCATATATAATTTGAACTTGTAAGTTAAGTTACGTATGCAGCTACATTAAGTTTGTGATGTTCTACCTCACATTCTTACAACTTAAGTTCTGCTCTTTTCCTAAACCTAACCAAGTAGTTGTGATGGTTTTATGTCACTCCTGTGGGTCATATTAGAGGAAACAAATTACCTATGTGGTCATATGGGTTGGAGGACTTAAGTGGAGTATGTAGCAGCTGAAAAGCCAGGTATATTTTCTCAGGAATTGGTGGAGACCAGAATGGAGCTAAAAGAGAGTGCCTAACATTCACAAGGTGGCCAGCAAATTCAACTCCAAATATACTGTATACTGCTCTGTATTGTTTAAAAATAAGCATTGCTAACAAGTGAACCATATCAAATTTAAACCAATGGTAAACTAATTTCTGTTGTCTTTATTGTCATCCTTACACAATTGGAAAACTACTTGTAAATGAAATAATATTAAAATTAAACTGATTCTCATTTCACTGGAAATGTTTTAGGATCCATTCAAGGAACTCTTGGACCACCAAGAAAAGATTTGTCCATGTCCCTTGGTAAGCCTTGGGCAAATGGACATTTTGTGAAACTTCTTAGTTCAGGAACTAAGGGAACTCATGAATCTGCTGATTGGCTGACAAACATAAGCCTCAAGGTTTCTACAACTTATGTAGGCTGAAACATTCATTCACAAACTTATACCCAAGAGGCAGACCCTTCAAATCTCCACTCAGACTTGCAGTGGCTATTTGAAAATAAAGGCCATATTAAATCCAATTAGGAATTAAATTAAACACCTAATTAGCTAGGCCTGATAATGTGAAACTCTGCCATTACACAGGGAACATCATGTTATCACATAATTGATCCACAGTAAGAAATGCCATTTCTGGCCTGTATCTGATCCTAAAGCTCAGCTAGGGTGAGTTTGCACCCTGCTGTTGCATATTGGCCAACAAGTCCAGCTTCATTTGTTTCCTCACCAAGTAAAAGTCATCTGTGTTCAGCTGGCTTAGCAGCGCAGAAACCATGCTGACTGGTCAGACTGAATCTGACCTATTGATGGCATTAAAAAGTTGAGTATAGAATGCATTTCCATGATAGATATGCTTGTAGTGTTCAACACATAGAAATTGAATAGATAGACTGAATAGAAAGGTAATTTCCATTCAAATCAATATAGCAGAATGGTCAGAGAGGCAGCCATTTTTATGTGTGCCATTGCCATGGTAACGCATAAACTTCCGTAAAAGCTGACTTGCGGAAAGTCGCGGAGGAGAGGTTAAACAGTAACGGACATACGAGCAATGGAGCAGTAACATTACGAGGCAGAGTTGGAGCCACAAAATGAGGCACATTAACTTCATGCTTTATCCACACAAAGCACATTGCTATCGCCACATGAGCTTTGTTCGGCTCTTTTTCTGTGAATGATGCGGCGAGGGGGTACGGCGGAGTTAGCAATTCAACCCTGGCTGGCTTGCTGGTTCCGCCGTGCTTTCAAGCTGCATTGGTTACAGAGAATGAGCAGGGCTGGGTCTGCTGACCCGTTGCCGCTAGGTCTAACTGTTCCTCCTCACTCCCTGCAGCTCCAAGAATGTCTCCCGAGCAGCGTCGGCCGCTCTCTTCCCAGCGAGCTGCGACCCAGATTATGGCCCCACTGACTCACCATGACAACTAACAACCATCCGCTGTTTTGTTGTGTACCAATGAAATGACCACGGCAAACTGTGCAATGGCATTTCTATCCGTTTTATTTCTATCTAGATCAGTGATTACCTTTTTGGCTTGTGACTCCTTAAATTGAAACACTGTCTTCATGTGACCCTGCATCACTGACTGCAGAAGTCTCCCAGTTCTGACCAGTTTTTCTTATGTTATTTGAATATTGTAAAGTCTACGAATAAAGAATAAAATCTGATGATTTAACTCTCATCAATACTTTATTCCGTACAGTGCATATTGTCTTTATTTATCAAAGATTCCAAGACAGAACTTCCACTGTAAATGTAATGATTTACCTCTAATACGTAAATCATTATTCAGTACAGAACTTAGTTTGTTTATTCAAGTAAGGATGTCCCAAAGTAATTAACAAAGTAAGCACTCATGCCTCCACAATTCAAATAAGAACTTTCTACTGACTTAATTTGCATGAGTGTTTTTTGTTTGTCTTTAGTTCAGAGCTTAACTCAAGTCAAAATCTTCATTGGAACTCTGCTGACTTGACTCTCCTTCCTCTGATGAGAAGTGAAATCGTCCAGAAAGAAATGTTTAAATATATTCTACTTGATCTGAGAGTTTAATTGTGGTTGTAAAAAACAACAAACTGGTTAATGCACATGTGGTGGAAGAAGTATTCAGATCCTGTACTTAAGTAAAAGTGTTAATACTACACTGCAAAAATACTCTGGTACAAGTAAAAGTCCTGCATTAAAAAGTTACTTAAGTAAAAGTACGTCAGTATCATCAGGAAAATGTACTTAGAGTATAACAAGTAAAAGTAGTCAATGCAGAAGAATCCTCCCATTTTAGAAATGGTGGAACAGCTGTGTGTTTAATGGTCTAAACATTTCAGCTGGACTTGTAGGCCATTATATTGTTGGGTACTTTCATTTATAATAAAAGATTGTATTCTATAAAGTACATGTGTTTTTAGATACCGTCCGGGGACATAAAGATGTAAGATCAAGCCCCGCCTGAGATATACCATTATCTATATATATCTATATATATGTATACCATGTTATCTTTTGATGTGTGTTTTAGTTGCCTGTAGGCTGTTGAACTGACTTTAGAAGTGATAGAGGAGCTGATCATCTGCACGCCTTCAGTTAAAATTGGTTTTAATGGATACAATTTGAGAACTGTTACCTTAATTAAAAATGCATAAAAGTTTTTTAAAACCTATTTAAATGTACTTGTGTGTCATATTAGATGGCTTTTGTAGCGCCACCAGCAATGATTAAGTTTGGCATGGACTGGACTGGTGTGCAAAGTTTGGTGAGTATTTGTGCATGGGAACATGGATTTCTTAGGAAGAATAATAACACTGGCAAAAGCAATAGGGTCCACGCAGCTTCGCTGCTCAGCCCCTGATGAAGTAACATGAATTTGTGGTAAACAGTAATTGCAAATGAATAAACTGAATTTAAACAGTAATGTAATTTTTTGTTGATGGTTGAAATTTTGAGACAAATAAAACCACACACAAACATACATTCATTCATTCATTGATTACAGTATCTTCTGTGTGGTTTACCTCAGGCGGGGTTCGAACACGCATTTCATTCGAATTCACATTCACATCTGTATTAGCTCCTTCTTATCAAACAATTGAATATATGTGTTTTTTTCTTGAGGAGATAATAATATATGTGACTGAAGCACTTTACAAACTTAAGTCATGACAGGGATTAAAATAAAGTAAGGTGGAGGCAGGTCATATGTATTCAATAAAAGTAGCTTTGTGAAGAAAAAAAATCCTGGTGTGAAGCAATGTGTGAAGAGCTCATCCCACTCCATCTGACAGAAACATTCAGTATCTAGTCCACCTCACTAAGGCAAGGCAACTTTATTGATATTGCACATTTCAGCAACAAGGCAAAGTGCTTTACATAAAACATTAAAGAGCAGTGACAACAGTTCATTAAAGAGAATGTAAAAACTGCTCAAATAGAATAAGACAGGCATAAGACACAAATAAAAGTTACAGTGCAGTATCAGAAAGGAATGGTTACTTTAAAAAGGCAGCATCAAACAGAAAAGTCTTCAGCCTTGATTTAAAAGAACTGATAATTGCAGCTGACCTGCAGTTTTCTGGGAGATTGTTCCAGATATGTGGAGCATAGAAACTGAACGCTGCTTTTCCATGTTTAGTTCTGACTCTGGGGACAGAAAGCAGACCTGACCCAGAGAGGTCTGATCTGATCTGATCCACTTTCTTAGTCTTAGTGAGGACTCGAGCAGCAGCGCTCTGAATCAGCTGCAGTGGTCTGATTGATTTTTTAGGGAGACCTGTAAAGACTGCTAAAGATAAATGCATGGACACGTTTTTCCAAATCCTGCTGAGACATAAGTCCTTTAACCCTTGATATATTCTTGAAGGTATAGTAGTAAGCAATGTTAATCCAATACACCTTTTTTTGTCCAATTCAGCGAATATCTCCTCATGATCACCTAGCTCTATTTTCTGTGTGCACTGAAAAGAAAAATCCCCGGTGTTCCTACACAGCCCTGGCTGTGTGAATGCAGAACAGAAAGGAGTGCACAAGCCACAGAACACTATTCCAGCCAATCGGCAACAGGCTGCCACCGTTGATGGTAGGGGGGGAGGCGGTATGTGAATGTGCTGGCCAGCCGGTAGTTATCTGTCCGTGAATCTAGGGGGCGGAGCTTCTGAAGGGGGGGCGGGTTGTATTTGTACAGCAGTTGAGTTCAAACATAAACGGTTTAGAATCAGAGTAGTTTCCTGTCTCTGTGTCATGTGGGCTTTGCCACGGCCATGCCTCTTTAGGAGACAGGCGGCAGGTCCTGAGTGTGTTGATTCCAACGAGAGAAGTGAACGTGAACACAGATTATGAACGATTCTTTCACCCATAGTCAGAAAAGTATACACTCACCTAAAGGATTATTAGGAACACCATACATACCGTGTTTGACCCCCTTTCGCTGTCAGAACTGCCTTAATTCTTCGTGGCATTGATTCAACAGGGTGCTGGAAGCATTCTCTAGAAATGTTGGCCGATATTGATAGGATAACATCCCCCACACATTACACCACCACCACCACCACCACCAGCCTGCACAGTGGTAACAAGGCATGACAGATCCATGTTCTCATTCTGTTTACGCCAAATCCGGACTCTACCATCTGAATGTCTCAACAGAAATTGAGACTCATCAGACCAGGCAACATTTTTACTTGTCTTCAACTGTCCAATTTTGGTGAGCTCGTGCAAATCGTAAGCTCATTTTCCTATTTTTAGTGAAGAGGAGTGGTACCCGGTGGGGTCTTCTGCTGGTGTAGCCCATCCGCCTCAAGGTTGTGGCTTCACGAATGCTTTGCTGCATACCTCGGTTGTAACGAGGTATGTTATTTGAGTCAAAGTTGATCTTCTATCAGCTGGAATCAGTCGGTCAATTCTCCTCTGACCTCTAGCATCAACAAGGCATTTTCGCCCACAGGAGTGCAGCATACTGGATGTTTTTCCTTTTTCAGACCATACTTGTAAACCCTAGAAATGGTTGCGTGTGAAAACCCAGTAACTGAGCAGATTGTGAAATACTCAGACCAGCCCGTCTGGTAACAACAACCATGCCATACTCAAAGTTGCTTAGATCACCTTAACTCTCGCGAAATCTGGCAACACAGAGAAGCTAACGTCAGCTAACATTCGCAATCGCCCTAACAAAACTAATCTCCGTGATGCTAAATATGTCTTTTAGCTGTGTAAATATCTAACGTTAGCAAAAGAACATATAAACAAATTACTTAAATATACCTTTTCATCTATCCACACTACATGTTCAAACGAGGCCACACCCATTTAGGAGACAGGAAGTGTGTGGCGCTGCTTTGGTTCAAACATCAACAATCTATTTTGTGCTTACTGCACCTTTAAGGTGATAGTAGGCAGACTTTGCAATTGTCTTACAGTAATGTGGGTGTTGTCATTCATGTCTGAGTCCATGACAACACAAATTTCAGGCTTTTTCCTTTATTTGTCAGTAGGGTCATAGAGGTCCTGCTTGAAATGTAAGGGAAACAGAGAACTGGAAAAAAATGGAAACCCAAAAATTTGACTTCAGAAATTGTGTTGTTCTGCCTGTAAAATGCATCATCCATGCCTTCATTCCCATTTCCCCAGACTGTATAACTATATCCATGAGAGAGAAAATACATGCTCCTTAGGTGACAAGGTCATAGGTTTGAACAAAGACTATTTGGAGAATGCTGCTGTGTCCAGTGCAAGATGATGACAAGGAAATACCATACGTTATATTTCCATTCAGGCAGTTTATGGGTGACAAAAATGTGCTAAAGTGTTGGTAAAAGTAAAAGTTTAATGGCCTATATTTTATGCATAGTGCGCAGACATACCGCGCAGAAAGAATAAATTACAAACAAAACATTGCTGACGGGCTAACAATTTATACATATAAAAAAAATGCTCTTCATGGTGACTTTTTGAAACACTTGCATGTACAGTATATTGCTGTATGTTAAAGGATTTATTGGTTAATTCATTGTTTTATCACATCCTAAAAAAAGTGTCTTTAAGGAGGATTACATTTTAGGACATTCACAGATGTAGGAGAACAAAGGAGGTTTAAAATGGTCCCTTTTGAATATTTAATTTGAATTAACACCGGCAATAAAAAAATATATATATGGCTTAGTATAAGCTGCAATAGCCATTGAACAAAAATATAGCCTCTGTCCTGTTAATCAAATATGAGAACAACCAGAACAGGTTGTGCTGGTACAGCTTCAATGTTTAAACAATGTTTAAATCCTAATTGTGCTCACTTTGATGATATAGCAAGTATTTTCTGTGGCACTGAGGAGGATTTTGCAATCTAAATGGGTTTTCTAATATATTTCCTATGATTTCTAAAGTTTATGTTCTGCAAATACAGCTTTTTACTGGCAGTGAAGGAAAACCATGTCTCCTCTGCCAAACCCTGGACGTTACTGCAGTACATCAGTCTTTGGTCTGGGCAGATTCAGTCCTTCCTCCCACCTTTCTCCAGCGTTTAGAAGGCTTCCAGGTGCTGTGCAAGTTCATTCCAAAAACTCCTCAACTTCTTGGTCCTCTGTCTTTACACAATGGTGACATGTCTGTGTTTCCTGAAGCCTGATTGGTCCACAGTGTTAATGTTGCAATTCGCTGCCTGGATACCATACACAGGCACCTAAAAATCAAAAGCAAATCACATTTGACATTAATAGCGTGTCTAATTTAGCTATGATTTGCTGTTAAAACAGTGCAGACTCATATTTTACCAGCCTTGCTGTTTCTAATCAAAGATTATATAACTGTGTAACTATTGCTCCACTGAAAAGGCAATCATCTCATAATTACTGTAATTGTGGATTTGAAAAATAGACTATATTTGTTTATGAGGTAGCTCATTCATTACTGAAATGAGTTGAATGATCAAGCAATGAATTATTCATGCATGATAAATGCCACTTCAAATGATTAGCATCTTTATATTTAAAGATAATAAATTCCCATGGCTGGTAATGTCAGAAAGGCTGTGAAGCTTTCACAAACAACCACCAGGTCTTTGCCAGTTCCACAATAGTAAACACAAATATGAAAGACAAAGAAAATCTGCACTCTGATGAAAGACAGACAGAAAGTGCAAGCTAGGATTTTTTTGGTTAAACTTTTGGTTACATTTGGTGAATCATTTAGCCCCCTTCCCTGTTTGTTAGCACGTTTAGAGTGGTACCAATGCATGCCTGATGTTTTCCCGTTTAATTTAATACCATAGTCTTCATCCTAGCAGCAAAACTGAGCTCACTACAACCTCTCATATACAACCAAGTGAAATCAACCAAGTGAGATTATTTTCTAACGCGTTTAATGTTTCAAATTAACCTAACAGAAATTATTAAACACGTTAAGTTTGACAGCACTATGGCACAATAATTTTCCTAATCATGATGCACACCCATGTTGATAGCTGACTATGCAATTCGCTAAGATAGGGATAAAGGCAGCCTATTTTAATGTGCCCTGCTCCTGGCACTTACCAGTACCTCTTTCTGACTGTCCCTCATCATGACCATGACCAGGCTGTGGATTGGCAATAGCCGTGATAGCCAGACTAGTAGGCCTACTCTTCCTCCTCAGTTTCTTTTACACATAGCATATACAGTAAGTGATCGTATTAGCGGCCCCTGCTGTTGGCTGTTAGTATCGCTTTATTAGACTTTTTTGTGCCGACAGCCGTCGGTTGGACGGCCGTTCTGGACATTTCCCGAACGCACACATTGTCAGTCCGTCCCTGGCCATCTTTATCTGAACCTGTTCTTGAATCCCTATCTGTACAAGCCTGCCTGTCTGTAAGCTTATAGGTTGTGCGTGAAAATCCCAGTAACTGAGCAGATTGTGAAATACTCAGACCAGCCCGTCTGGCACCAACAACCACGCCACGCTCAAAGTTGCTTACATCACCTTTCTTTCCCATTCTGACATTCAGTTTGGAGTTCAGGAGATAGTCTAGACCTGGACCACACCCATAAATGCATTGAAGCAGCTGCCAAATGATTTGTTGATTAGATAATTGCATTAACAAGAAATCTTACAGGTGTTCCTAATAATCTTTAAGGTGAGTGTATAATAAAGGGAAAAGCCCCCAAAAAAGTAATCTTTAAAAAAAAAAAACATAACTGTAGTTATATTGTAGGCTAACTTTTGTTATGATGCAGAAGGAAGGGACTTTTGGTAGGGATAAAATGTAGTGTGATGGGAAAAATAAATCCCTGAAACAGACGCAGGATTGCTGTCTCGTGCATATGGTAATGGTTGAGCACACTAGAACCAGAATCATTTGCAACTATTTGATTCCTGTTTGTGGTGTTCAAATATAAAAAAGACTTTACTCTGCTCTCCCTAAAAAAATTACATAATTCTTTCTGAGCTCTCCTCCTCCCTAATAATGTGTGTACAGTCCCTAAGCCAAGCACAGAAGAGAACACTTCTCAGATCTTTGCTCTATGTTTCCTCCCCACCAATGCTGTGTCCACTAAACATAATGTCTGTATCGGAGGGGTGCCTCTTTATCACCCCCCGTGAACATTTTCTACTGCTTATGTTATGCTTGTTGTGTACCACTGAACAACATCACAGCCCTACCTGATAAACATTGGAGCCAATTGCCTGGCAAAAGCCACTGTCAGTGTGTTCACTGGGAGCCACACCTGTGAAAAGAGGAGAGAGACGAGAGAGGTGGTTTGAATTTATGTATCATGTAGTATTATTTAACTAGATAATGGCTTGGGAAAGCATGGTAGCATGATATAGCGCTAAATTGTCAAAGATTTTCATTTAAAGCTTGTGTGTTTGAGTACATGCACTTATTAGTCTTACTTGTTTGACCCTCCGACACATATCCTGTGTTGTCATACGCCCCCTTTCCTGCTGCGTTGACAACACTTAGCTGGCTCTGTGTCCTGCAACACACAAACATGAAGGACAACAGAGGATTTCACTGGATGTAGAAACATGCAGAAGCAGGTGCTGTTATGTAGCGGTCGAATGAAGTAGTGGCAAAATATTTATCATGTTTTGTGGCTTCTTACCTCATTTCATCTAGGTTGTTGGTTTCTGGAGAGGATTGCAAGATAAATTAGTTAATGTAAGTGTGATTTACGTAACTATTTGCAGAGAATTATATGCTTATATGCTGGATTTAGGACATACTGTACGGTGCAAGTTGTGTTGGACTGATAAACAATTAGGGCCTTACTTTTTTCTTTCCTGCGTTTGTAGCAGAATATGATTCCAATGATGAGCAGAACCAGCAGAGCAGAACCTCCAAAGGACACGACCACAGCTATCAGCACGGTCCAGTCAGGAGGCTTGGGAACTGTTGCAGAAGGAACAACCAGCACTCAAAGACTTATTATTATCAAATTAAACTCTCAAATTGAAAAGACTGAACACAACCAAAAGGGGAAAAGAAGCACAATATCCACTGTCAAGTTATGAAAACACATTGCATGTAACTACACTGAAAACACAGAAAGCACTGAAATTGTGTTGGACATACATTTCTATTGCTATTTTCTCTAATAAATTTTGTTTTTGATGTAAAATTTGTCGAGCAGGATCATTACATCATAATTACAGCTTGAATAGAGGATGCCAATGAGAGATTAAGTCTGGCATATCTCACATGGGCCATACTGAGGTTTGCAGCTTGCAGTCACAGACACTGAGGCTGCTGCTTATCCAAAGCCTCTCTCATCCTCCATAACCCCTTATCATTTACATACCGTATGTCTCCCATCCAGACTTTGTCCAAATAAATACACATCATAATTGGCTTTCTCTTTCCCCTCCACAGTGCAGGTTTCTGCAGGACTCTTTTACTTGTCAAGCTGCTTTTCAATCTTGGACAGCATGTTATCCATGCTATCTGTGTGCAGGTCCTGGTTGAAACCGTACACTCAGGATTTGTTCTGTTAATGTGATTTCTATACAGTATGTGTTAAATGGGTTTTTTATTCAATTAAAAGCTGATTTTATCAGATTATTCTTCAGTTACAAAGGTCATTATGTTCAGGAGTAGGGAGGGTCTATTTGTGGATCCTCGGTCATTTCTGAGACATGGACATAGAAATGTAAATGAATGCAGCAGAGAGGTATTAAAAGAAATGACATCATCTGAGATCAGGCCAAATACGGTAAAAATGATGGGATGAAGCCAATGCTGAAGTGCTGAAGTGCCTTAAAGCTGCATTCTATCTAATTTCCAGCAGGAGGCGACTCCATGCTTGCAAAAAGAAATCCGTTTCTATAGAAGTCTATGGAAAAGGACACCACTTCTCACTTGATTTATTACCTCAGTAAACATTTCCATAATGACTTTATGGTTTCAAGTAGTCTTCTGCAACACAGAATGATGTTCATTTTGTAAATTATGGTCCCATTTATTTTAAAACCATTTGCAACCATAAACACGAGCTTAGCCGCGTCATCCTCCCCATCTCCACACTATCGTCCAAAAATTGTCACGTCCGCCAATTGCCAATTGTTGTCCACAAACGAATGGGTGATGTCACAGATGTTATGTCCATTATTTTTACAGTCTTTGGATCAGGCAAAGCAGTAATATGTCTAACTTTCATCCGTTTTTTATATTTTGAAATTAAGGTTAATTGAAATGAAATTGAGTAGTCTTAAGCCATGGCATGGCTCTAGGATTTGCAATGTTGGTTTGTCGGTCAGTCTACTGCTTTGGCCCGGACTGAAACATCTCAACTTTTGGATGGATTACATTGAAATTTGGTGCACACAGTCCT
Source organism: Perca fluviatilis (assembly GCF_010015445.1). NCBI lineage: Eukaryota > Metazoa > Chordata > Actinopteri > Perciformes > Percidae > Perca > Perca fluviatilis. Next base: position 30,452,504 of record NC_053127.1, on the reverse strand, counting down.
CAGGATGAATTGTAATAACTTCAGTGGTGCCTTGTATTTTCATCTTGCGCCATCATCAAGTCAGAATTCAAATTTGTCTTTGGTTTCTGACCAAATAGCTGCAAAACTGATGACATTCCCATTAGCCTCAGCTGTACTTTGTGTTTAGTGCTAATTAGCACATATTACCATGCTACACTAAAAAGGGTAACATGGTAAATATTCACCTGCTAAACATCAACATGTGCCTAAGTACAGCCTCACTGAAGTAGTATTATTGAGACTACCCCCAGGCAACCAAAAGAACATTTTCACATCCTACACTTCCGTTTAATGGGCAACTAACTAAACAACAGTACATTTGAAATGTTCTAACATGGAAGAGCCCAGAGGCAGATAGGGAAGAGGCTTTGTGCCAGACACATTGAGAGAAAAAATGTTGTGGAAGCTCTTCTTACCAACCACCAAGAACACTGAGCTGAATTGAGGATTTGTTAATGCCTGCACAGTCGCCCAACACTCCACTGTGGTACTGCTTTCTGCCTGAAACTTCAGGACACTGGTGGAGTTGAAGGTATCCCCATCAGCCATGCTGGAGGTGTTGTACAGGCTGCTGTCTACAGCATGACCATTCCGGGTCCAGTTGATAGTAGGTGTGGGGTACCAAGCGGATGTTACACACCGGAACTCCACCTGTTGGCCCTGCATCACGGTCACGTTTTCTCCCGTGATGTTGACCGTACCGCGCTCTGAGAAATGAAAACAGGAAGTCAGCGTGTTTTTTAGGATTCAGTCATTGAGTGATGAGAACATATTCAAGTGTCATTTTACAACACTGGGTTGCACAACGAAATGTGAGTTGTAGTCCCTTTATGCTTCACAGGAAGAAAAAATATATTTTTTTATGGTGGATTATGGAGGATGAGTTGAGGAGTCATTCAGCCTAAGGAAAGAAGCTGCTCTGTAGTCCGCTGGTATGACAGCAGATACTTCTGTATCTCTTGCCAGACGGCAGCAAGGTAAACAGGCTGTTGCTGGGATGGGTATTATCTTTTAATATCCTTCGGGCTCTGCACAGGCCCCTCTTCTCACTGACATCAATGATGCCTGGTAGGTGGGTACCAATGATGTTCTGGGCAGTTTTAATCACCAGCTGCAGACCCCTCCGGTCCTGGGCCGTGCACAAACCATGATTTGTATTTGACTCATTGTTGCGGAGATCAAAGCGGGCATAAAATGTGTTAAGGTCTAACAACGTGGCCTCACACACAGGCTACAAAGATCCTGTATGTTCTGGATCACCCACCACATATCCTTGGTGTTGTTGTTGAGGTCTCTCTCCAGTAATAAATTGAATTTATATAGCGCTTTTCACGAACTCAAAGTCGCTTTACACGGTAGGTATAGATAACGAAGACAAACAAACAAAAGTAGTATTATTGAGACTACCCCCAGGCAACCAAAAGAACATTTTCACATCCTACACTTCCGTTTAATGGGCAACTAACTAAACAACAGTACATTTGAAATGTTCTAACATGGAAGAGCCCAGAGGCAGACAGGGAAGAGGCTTTGTGCCAGACACATTGAGAGAAAAAAAGTTGTGGAAGCTCTTCTTACCAACCACCAAGAACACTGAGCTGAATTGAGGATTTGTTAATGCCTGCACAGTCGCCCAACACTCCACTGTGGTACTGCTTTCTGCCTGAAACTTCAGGACACTGGTGGAGTTGAAGGTATCCCCATCAGCCATGCTGGAGGTGTTGTACAGGCTGCTGTCTACAGCATGACCATTCCGGGTCCAGTTGATAGTAGGTGTGGGGTACCAAGCAGATGTTACACACCGGAACTCCACCTGCTGGCCCTGCATCACGGTCACGTTTTCTCCCGTGATGTTGACCGTACCGTGCTCTGAGAAATGAAAACAGGAAGTCAGCGTGTTTTTTAGGATTCAGTCATTGAGTGATGAGAACATATTCAAGTGTCATTTTACAACACTGGGTTGCACAACGAAATGTGAGTTGTAGTCCCTTTATGCTTCACAGGAAGAAACATTTTTTTTTATGGTGGATTATGGAGGATGAGTTGAGGAGTCATTCAGCCTAAGGAAAGAAGCTGCTCTGTAGTCTGCTGGTATGACAGCAGATACTTCTGTATCTCTTGCCCAACGGCAGCAGGGTAAACAGGCTGTTGCTGGGATGGGTATTATCTTTTAATATCCTTCGGGCTCTGCACAGGCCCCTCTTCTCACTGACATCAATGATGCCTGGTAGGTGGGTAACAATGATGTTCTGGGCAGTTTTAATCACCAGCTGCAGACCCCTCCGGTCCTGGGCCGTGCACAAACCATGATTTGTATTTGACTCATTGTTGCGGAGATCAAAGCGGGCATAAAATGTGTTAAGTTCTAACAACGTGGCCTCACACACAGGCTACAAAGATCCTGTATGTTCTGGATCACCCACCACATATCCTTGGTGTTGTTGGTGTTGAGGTCTCTCTCCAGTAATAAATTGAATTTATATAGCGCTTTTCACGAACTCAAAGTCGCTTTACACGGTAGGTATAGATAATGAAGACAAACAAACAAAACAAAACGAGATTCAGGCAGAGATGAAAAGGGGAGGGGCGTGGGGCTAGGGATAGGCAGTGGTAAAGAGATGGGTCTTGAGGCGAGACTGGAAGATGGTGAGAGACTCAGAGATGTGGATCTCTTGAGGGAGTAGTAGAGGGAGTTCCAGAGCCTGGGAGCTGCCCTGGAGAATGCTCTGTCCCCAAAACTGCAGAGGTTGGATTTTTGGATACAGAGGAGAGCAGCTGAGGTGGATCTGAGGGACCGTGAGGGTTGGTACGGGGAGAGGAGGTCAGTGAGGTATGAGGGGGCCAGATGGTGGAGGGCTTTGTAGGTGAGGACCACAATTGTGTAGGTGATCCGGTGGGAGATATGAAGCCAGTGGAGTTGTTTTAGACCTGGACCAGTTGGAGTCGGTTGATGTTGGTAGAGCTGATGCCGAGAAGAAGTGAGTTGCAGTAGTCCAGTCGGGAGGAGATGAAGGTGTGAATGATTCTTTCAGCGGGGGGTGTGAGAGAGGGTCTGATTTTGCCGATGTTGCGGAGGTGAAAGAAGGAGGTTTTAATGACATGACGGATGTGGGGCTCAAGGGAGAGGGTGGAGTCAAAGATCACACCAAGATTACGGGCCTGGGGAAATGGGGAGACAATGGTGCCGTTGATGGTGAGAGTGGGGTTATTGATTTTGCTAAGTGTGGATTTGGAGCCTATGAGGAGGAATTCTGTTTTATCGCTGTAGAGTTTGAGGAAGTTATGTTGCATCCAGGTTTTAATAGCTGACAGACAGGAGTTCATGTGGCAGAGTGGAGGATTGTGGGGGGATTTGGTGCTGAGGTAAATCTGGGTGTCATTGGCGTAACAGTGGAAGTCCAGGTTGAAGTCTCTCCTAATGACTCTGCTTTGCCTCCTCGAGGCCAGCTCTCAGTCTCACTCCGGCGGTGTTGTATGCTTCCTTGTCACCTGACTGAAAGTCAGTTTTTTTGCCTCTGGTTAGGTCCCTCACCTCTTCATTTATCCAGGCGTTTTGGATTTGGAATGATTGTATTGTCTTTGTGATTAACATATCATCAACACATATGCTGATGTACTATATGATGATGATGATGATGATGATGATGATGTGTATTCCTCAGTAGTGTCTTGGCCTATTAGGTTGTTGGCTTCAGTGCTATATACTAACATTGGAACGTCTTAGGAAATGGCTGTGATACATTCCCATTGTAAATATTCCATTAACATTGATTAACAGGGCTAAAACACTTATACGTTGATTATAGCGCCCCCTAATGGCTGATCTTTGCCAAATTTGGTACAGAGCCTCAGAGCAGCATGCCGAACAATCGTGTGGATTGCATTTACTGTGGCAGAGATATTGCAATTGCAAATTTCCCATTGAAATGCATTGAGTTATTGGCCAAAACAAATAAACGTTGCTTATAGCGCCCCCTAAAGGCCGATCTTCTCAAGTCCTTTGCTGATAACATTTAATTTGGCAGAGATATGATAAAGTTAGTGATTAGTAGCTAGCTAGGAAAATTTGTTTGGTCGTCAAATGCGCATACTTTAACATAGCAAAATAACTTTTGGTCAGGTCCATCAGGAGATGCTAGCTACCAGGTTTCGTGCAGATCAGTCGCACGGCCTAGGATGAGTTCGAAAAACTTGGTTTTGCGCAATAACGAAATAACTTTTGAGCGGAAATGGGCGTGACCTATATCATCTGATTCAGCTTTATTCAAGGAAGACGTAGATGTAAAGGCAAAAAAACATTATAGCGCCACCTAGTGGTCCACATGTGTAATTTTTGGTAGATGTGGTCCATGACCTATATACCCTGTAAATTTAAAGTTGTTCACATTAGTGTAAGTAGTAAATTTAGACTTGGGTCCCATAGGCCACGCCCACTTTGACCCCTCAGTACTCCACTCTAGGTTTGGCCTCAGGAGTGCCCCTAGATGGTACCCATCAAATTTCGTAAAAATCGGATGAGCCGTTCATGAGATATAAATGTTTTGTACTTGTAGCGCCCCCTAGTGACCACTTTTGTGGTGGGGGACCTTCAGAGGGTCATGGCAAACAAGAATCTAAAGATTGGCGTTGATAGCATTTATTTTGGCCGAGATATGGCAAAGTTGGTGTTTTCATAGTTAGCTACACAAATTTCTTTGTGCATAACATGCACACTTTTTATCCTATCAAAATTATTTTTATTAACATTTTGTCAGGCCCATCAGGAGATGCTACCTGCCAAATTCCATGCCAATCGGTCTCACGGTCTAGGAGGAGATTGAAAAAGTAAGTTTTTGATAAATCACAATTTTTCACGAGTAAAAGTTAGGCGGAAATGGGCGTGGCCTATATCACGTGATTCAGTTGGATCCAGGGAACGCATGGATATATGGTTTTTGAATCGGGCCAAACCATAGACAGTATATAATGGACCAACAGACCCCGTTGCTCTGGATGGAGACCAGTGAAGGCTATTAGAAGCACTTTTCGGGTGATGGCCAGCTTTACTGAGCAGTCTCCAAATGAGAGAGACAGCATAAATGTGACGTGAGCAACGTGTCTGAAAGTTGTAAGTCTTCTGGTAGCTGTGCCACGAGAAATCTCAATCATTCCCAATCTTACAGAGAAGGAGAGTGTAGGTATATGTAAGGAGATAACATGGGCACAGGCTAATTATTGCTAACTAAAATGCTAGTTAACATTAGTAATTAATCCTAAACAGCTCATGTAAGTCGAAACTGCCTGCAAGCTTATCCTGTACTATATGGTAATTCCTCTACTATGTGACACAATCGTTAGCCTATTTTTACAAAAACGTTTGCTACGGAGCCATAACGTGAGGTACAAGGTAATGGAGCCTTTTATACATTGTCGTGTTTCTTTAGAACTAAACGATGGACAAATAGAGTCTTTAAACGCTTCAGATGTAAAGTTATTCGTCAAGTGGCGCCAAAATGAATGCTAGTCAGTGGAATGCTAGCGGGAGGTGATGGCCAGGTAGCAACAAAATGGCGCCATAGGAGGTTCAAGTTCTGAAGCGAAGCTAACCCCCTTGGGCCAAACGCGTTTTTTCTGCTATAGCACCACCTAGTGGTGGAAGTGGGTCAATTGTTGCGCCTGAGGTCCTTGCAGAGTTTTGGACCAGTCCTGAAAATGGCAACCCCCCACCATGTACGGTTTAGGCTGTAGTCAGAGTTTTAAGCGGAGAAGAATAATAATATGATGATGATATGAATATGAATATGATGAATATGGGGTGAGGCTATTTGCATCCCTGGTACAATTAGCAGTGTATGCTATTTGTACCCTGGTGCAATTAGAAGTGCTATTTATACCCTGGTGCAATTAGAAATGAATGCTATTTGTACCCCGCCGGTGGACACAGCAATGTGTTCTATTAATACCCGGTCTGGTACAAATATCAATGTATGCTATTTGCACCCCTGTTCATTTACAGTACCTTGGCATATAGTTACACACAGTTATCCATACTACTCATATATTACACCTTTTTGGAATATTATCTCCCTGACATTCTTACCCTAACCATAATCAATCCCACTCCTGTTGCCTAAACCTAACCAACCCAACCAGAGCAGGCAAATTCATGAGTCTTCCCCTACCACCCTGCAAAAAAAAAATCGCGTTCGCGGACCCTGACTTGCGCAATTGCATGCAAATTATCCAATCCAAAATTAAAAAAATAAGATTGCCTCACAGGTGAATTGAACTCCGAACTCCCATATTAAAGATAAGCATACTAACCACTCACCTAGCAGTTCTTACAGAAGGTTGTATAACTGTTTACCACTTGGTTTCTTCAAGCCTCAGTTGCTAGGTAACGGTACTGTATACAAAAAATAGGTACTAGCTAACAAACTAACGGTTGTATGCTTTCACTGAAGACAGAAAGCGCAACTGTAGTATCCATTTTCCGCTAGAAATTCAATTGTTATAAACTTTAGAGACAAAACTTTGCCAGTTTCTGCGGTCATGGAAGATGAACGTCCGCCATGATTGCGGTGCACGCGAGCAACGTGTTTTTGTTGTTACGTCACAGGGTGTGAATAGCTCAGCTGTGTGGCCGAGGCTATTCGTACCGGGGGTGCAAATAGACACTCCGATATGGTTAATCCTTAGAAAAACAATAGGGTTCCACAGCCCTGCTGTGCGAACGGCGTAGCTCTTGCTACCGCCGGTTCTTGCAGATTCGGGCTTGGACCCCCTAATGAATGATCTTGGCAAGCTTCATGGCAGCCCCAAAAGTGTAGAAAAGGTGTGCTTCCCGTAGAACTTTGACTGATCTTGCTCTTTTCCTGAAGCTATTGAATGGAGAATGGATCATATATCCACTGGTTGGTCTCAAAACGCATTATGGGTGAGTTTTGAAGCTTGTTTGAAGTGAGTTTGACTTTTTTTTGTTATCATTATTTATTATGAATATACATTCATTTGAAAGTTTTAAACCGCCCCATACGGCTTTAAAAAAACATGCTCTGTCACATAGTTCTCTCTCTCTCTCTCTCTCTCTCTCTCTCTCTCTCTCTCTCTGATCTTCAGACTCTTCCTTCATATCACCACCGCCATTGTCTAGATAGGGTGGGGGGTGGGGGGGGGGGGATATCCTTGTATGCATGGCCTCTATACCCCTTATAAATTTCACATTGCAGTGGAGTCTAATCTCCAAAGACTAACATATCAACCTATTATGCGCCATGCTAATTGAACTTATTACACTCTTAAAAGGCTCTCCTGATTGAAATTCCAGTTCTGTGATACAGTCTGTAATAGTTGTCCTCACTGACTCTCCCACTGAACTTCCCTCTTTATAGAAGCAAACCAACAATAGCTACCATTTTAATCATTCAATACAAATAAAATTTCAGTGAAATGGAATGGAATTAATTGTATTTCTCCCTGAAATAAAAGTTGTTATCCTCCGAGCCATTCCTGAAGTAGAGTTCCCTGCATGTTTCCATATTTTGTCTTAGTATGGATGAAAATCACTGTAAATTGACTGTCATGCACATAGGTTCTCCATGGGGATAATGAGCCAGAGACTGGCTCTGTAGTATCACGCTACCAGTAGTGGATGGCAGGTAAGTGTGTGTGTGTGTGTGTGTGAGTGTGTGTGTGTGTTAAGCACTTATATAATAATACTGTTTTGGTCATCTTGGTTCATCAGGTATTCTTTTGGAGCTCACTGCTGCCCTCCACAGTACATCACAGTCACTACGCCTCCATCACAACTGTATTGAGAGCTTTTTATAGAGCGAATGTAGAAATTAAAAATACGTTTTAGAACATAAGTCGGATGGTGCCTGGCTGAAGGCGGTGTGCATATATATTTCAGCCTCGCTGAGAAGAACCCTCTCCTTGTTTTTGTTTTTTTTGCACTAGTTCCGTTCAGTTACTTTATATCCCAGATGGGAAACGTTCTTGGACTTCAGACGTCACTACGTATTTATATGAAGAGATTTTTTTTCTATTTATTTAGTTATTTAGATGCATGATTTGTTTAAAAAAAACAATTATTACATTTCATTTTTGTTATTTAAGATCAAATACTATTTCAGTTGCACTTTTTTCAGTCATTTGTCTGTAGCTCATTCCTTTAAAGAAAATCCTGAGAAAATCGCATCATGAACATAAAATCGTATAGAATCGTGAGTTGGGTGTACTACGCTACAGCAACAATCTCTACAAAAACAACCTCTAAATTACATGTGCAAGTGAAGCCGAACTAATGTACGGGGTATTGAGGAGTTTTTACTCATTTAGCTCTTGAACCGCAGTACTCTGAATCTACTGCCTGAGGGGAGTGTGAAGGGCAGCCACAAAGCAGCATGGGTCTCTCACAATACCAAACACCACCTTGCCCCAAGCAGAGGTGTCAATAACCTTACTTAAGTGGAAATTTTGGGTAACTATACTTTACTGGAGTAATTATTTTACAGCAGACTTTTTACTTCTAATCCTTACATTTTCACAAAATTATCTGTACTTTCTACTCCTTACATTTTAAAAATAGCCTCGTTACATCTATTTCAGTTCAGCTTGTTTTCATTCCGGCTTGTCATCATTCAAAAAAAACTATCCAGATAAATTGTGCCATCCGGATAGAGTGAATTTGATTGTGGTTGGATGAGAAGTATAAACATATACCATTCCGACACCCTATTGGTTTGTACGCGATCCATCGCACCTGCACATGACACAAATTACGTCACACTCCAGCAAGGAAATAGCAGACGTACTGTATGTAGCCTAGTACGAAGATGTCCATGGCAGAGACTCAAGAGAATTTGAGCGAAATGTCCCGACCAAGCACCAGCGAGGAGGTTGGTAGCCAGGAAGACCAGCCAACCCTTCTACATCCCTGGCCGTACCAGGAAGACCAGCCATCCCTTCTACATCCCTGGGTCGACCCTGGAAGACCAGCCAACCCTTCTACATCCCTGGCCGTACCAGGAAGACCAGCCAACCCTTCTACATCCCTGGCCGTACCAGGAAGACCAGCCAACCCTTCTACATCCCTGGCCGTACCAGGAAGAATTTTTAGAAATGGTTGGATGCAAAAACAACTCCTTTCGAATGTGCTGCAAGCTCTGCGCACCCAAGTACCACAAGCTAATTGTTTCCAAAACTCACCGTCTAATTTGAAAAAGCATATTAATATTATTTTTTTTCCCCCTTACATTACTTTTACTTTTATACTTTAAGTAGTTTTGCAACCAGTTCTACACTTTTACTTGAGTTGATACTTCAACTTCTACAAAAGTCTTTTTAAACCCTAGTATCTGTACTTGAATGGGAATACTTTTGACACCTCTGGCCCCAAGTCATTAAAGATGATAGATGTTCAATTAGCTAAATAAAGAGAAGAAAATAAGGCATAGTACTTACTTATTATAGTTTAAGTCTCTGTATTGTATTTTTTATTCTATCTTCTTCCTTTTCCTCTTTCACTCTCCTCCCCACACAATCCCAATCCTTTAATTCAACTTCATTCTTCAGTGTTACTGTGTGTCTCTATACCACTATGACCCCTGTGGTTGGTTTCCCTTGTCATTGTTAAACAATGTTATTTGTTAGCACGTTTGTTCAGTCTTGTTCAAATCACCAATAAAAAGAATGTAAAAAGATGCTAGATCTTCAATTCACCTCGAGAGATCGTGGAGGGGCGACCCTCATCCTCAACGTCATCGAGTCAGATTACAAAGACAAATACAGGACAACAACACAGAAAGTACAATCGTAAGAAATATAGAGAGACAATCAAACAGAATTGGTAAATTAGGACAATAGGGATGCAAAGAAAATGCAATGATGTAAAGCAGTTACAAGTAGAAGTTTGCAGGTTTAGAACCGGAGTTGAAGACGATGCATGTCTATAAATCACATCAGCTAGATGTTAATGAGCCTACCTTGTACCTCCAGCTGTGCTGTCTCTGACCTCCCCCCCAGCAGGGTGCACATGACTGGCCCAGACTCATTGCGGCTGACGTTATGGATGGTGAACTCCACACAGCTGGCGTCACCACTGGAGCAGAATCTGGCAGAGAACTGCTCTTTGGATAAAGTTACGTCACCGCTCTCAGTGATGATGAGAACCAGAATTCCTTGGAAAGTCCATGTCATGGCCATCCAGTTTCCTTGCACAGTGGCATTAAAGCGTGCGTCGGAGCCTTGGAGCACGGCAGAATTCCGCGGCTGCAGCTGGATCAGCCCAGACACTGCTGAATGGAAACCAGACGACATGTCAGCCAGGAATGATTCAGAGTGGACAGGGGCCACTGTGAATTCTGGGCCCTGTAGAAAGGCATTTTCTATGGGCCACAGCTATTCATTCTAGTATGTTTTTGGGCCCTCCTCACATGAGGGCCCTGGGTACTCAGTCCCCTTTCCACCCCCAGTCCGACGCCCCTGAGAGTGTATCACAGAAGAAAGAGAAAGTCTTTGGATCTATCAGGCGTCTTTAGTTGCATCTTGCCATCTTGTATGAACTATATAAAGACTTGACTTGGGTTTAACCCTCTGAGGTCTAAGGGCATTTTCACGTATCTTCTTAAATATATTTACCTTTTTAAGGAATTTGCATATAACTGATCCCCATGTGTTTCATAACAAAATGTTCAGAACAAACTCAGCTTTCCGTGTAGTGGCGGACACATTTTTTCTACAGCAATGTGTAAAGAAATAATTTGGCTTTTGATAAAGTTGATGTTGGCTTTTTGAAATTCCTCAAATCTCTTATGAAAACAAACCTTAACTTACGACGTGTTGTACGAATTGTTTCGGTGCTTGAAATGAGTTTACAAAAGTCGTAGGTTAATACGTATATGATTAAAGTAGTAAATAAAGATGTGAAATGAAATTTTGTAATGTCACTTTTTGAGTAGGAGTTTTTGTCAAACATCGTTTAGACGCGCCGGAGCGTCTTTTCGTCCTCAGAGGGTTAAATGTACATTTTGTTCTACTGAAAATTGTCACGTGTGCTGTGATGACTGAATATTGTTTAATAAGTATGCTGCAGAGTATTATATTATATTAGCTATCACAAAACATACATTAATACATTTATTTTATTTCAACTCATTACTGACTCCTTATTTTTGTGTAATTGATAGAAGGAACACTGATAAATATAAATGCAAAGTTTACGTAATTGCTGGAATAATTGCTTGACTGTGTGATTTTTTTTGTTTCTTTTTATTGTTGGCCACAAAATATCAGCAATTTAAATATTCATTTTAGGCTCAATGATACAATTACTGGACTTAATTGCCGGAAGAAGAAACAAATTTAAGTTCAAATGTATTGACAGTAAAAATATTTGTATGCAGTCCAAGTTGAATTCCGATTCACTGAAAAAGTTAAACATTAAATGTAGTTAATCATGCAAAGGAATGCAATGTGAGAAACTACAAATAAATCAAAATAAACGAGTTTCGGTAACACTTTACTTGAGGCTATCTACATAAGAGTGACATGAACACATGACACTGTCATGATACATGAACTCTAACCCTAACCCTAACCCTAACCCTAACCCTAACCATAACCATAACTTGTCATGACAAAAACCGAATGACACTTACTAAAACACACGTGTCAAACTCAAGGCCCACGGGCCAAATCCGGCCCCTTGCAGATTTAGATCCGGCCCGTATATCAATTTGGGTTCATAATACATTTTGGCCCGTCTAGTTGTGCGCCAAACCAACAACACAGGAAAGTGTTTTTTAAAACTGTAATTACGTGTCATTCAAAGCAGAATTTGGGCAGATTTGCCGACTCTGAGATTGTTTTACTTGATTTGCTAAATTCTACGATTGCTAAGGAACTCTTTTGATGACTTTTGTAGGGCTTCATGTCAACAAAAATGCGACAAAAAAAACATACAAAAATGTCGGAAAAAGCAACAAATTTACAAAAAGGTGACAAATGTCTGAGAAAGCCACAAAAAAGTCGGAACAAAAAGGAGGAAAAAAGCTGCATGTTAAAAAGAAGTGACATGCAGTAACAAAAGAATGTCAATAAACTCTCCACGTCTGGCCCTTGGTGTGATTCTCTTTTTCCAGTGTGGCCCTCTGGGAAAATGAGTTTGACACCCCTGTACTAAAAGAAGCATTATGTCATAAACGTTTATGACTTGTTTATAATGTTTATGACACGGTCGTGACAGTGTCATGTCACTCTTATGTAGATACCTTCAAGTAGTTCAAGTGTAACCCAAGTTTAACTGAACTTTGGCTGACCTCTTGATAGAGGACAAAGGGAAGGCCGGCATGTTGTGGAGACACATGTGGCTCTTTGTTCCTATCAGTGACAGAGACATGTTAGGGTTTGCTCAAGGTAATTACGAGCAACATTGGCTGGGTTTTGTTTCGTTTTTGACAAGACTGAAACTCAAACACAGCATTAATCTGGACTGATCCTTCCCGTGGCGAGCGTTACAGCTGAGCCAGAGTCTGAGCATATTTTCTTGGATGTTTTCTTGCTATTGTTGCATTCTTTTAAAAGTAAAACCGCTCCGCTGTGTCCTTCTGTCAGGCTGTTACATGTGTCTAAAATGAGCAGGACTGTTTACATTTTCATGGGAATGATTAGATTTGCAATAGTGTGGTTTGGTTCAGTTTTTTTCTTCTTAAAAAGGTAGCACCAAGGGTGAGCAAGCTGGCTAATGATTAATAACTATCAAGAGCACAATAAACACCTGACTGCTTTAGTGTTACTTTAAAAGTACTAAAAAAGTACAAAGCAGCTTTGCCCTTCACTTCTGACTCAATTTGCAAATTTATTTAAAATCATTCACATACTATTAACTATTAGCTGACACAAAAGTTGGAAGCAAATGTTCAGGACAGACGAAACATTTAAAAGACAATATTACTGAAGTCACACTTGCAGTTGTTGGTCCACTTGATTTATTCTTACAGGAGTTATGTATCTAGGGGATTTAAGCAAAGCTCTCTAAAACTGCTCTTATTAAGGCTCTGCACATGAGTAAAATATATTCCTTGTATTATCATAAACACTATGTTGGACATACTTCAGTTAGTATTTGGACAACAAATTGAATAAAGTGCAAGAACACAGAAACATATTACTTTTATGTTAATGTTTCTACCTTCTGTCCAATTCAGCGGGTTCGTACAGACTTTATATACAATTATTTGAAAAATGAATGCTGACCTCCGGTTGCACACAGTAATAAACAGATGCGGAAGAGCTTTGGCCGTGATCTCCAGGAAACAGTCATGCTAGTGTTGCTCTCCTGAAAAGACGAAAGAGAGACAGCTGTGAGAATGCTCAGCAAGTCCACTGTCCTCTAACGTGTTCAGAAAAGGCTCCAAAAATAATAATAAATCCCATCTTTGTGTGCACCTATCTTGGTTCGTATGACCACAAATGAAAGCTGGAGGTGGACAATCAAAAGGCATTTGACGTGAGCAGTTACTGTTAGGGAAGGTGACAGTAGAAGACTTTATCAGAAGAGGTTTTATTGCCACAATAAGTACACTTATGTGGATTCTGCCTTGGTGAAAGATGCATACATTAAAAACAAACAAACATATTAAACATTACTATGAAATAAACAATACAGAAAATATATATACATACAAAGTAACTGTTGCATTGCAGCTGTTGCGTTGTTCTACACGCTTGTTTCATATTTCTGCTTTTCACAAAGAGAACGTAGCAGGTCAGAGCGTTATATAATTCCATCACATTCACACAAAATGAATGTATCGGAAATAAAAAAAAAAATCCAATTGTATCCCCTCTGTTCTTGTTACTTCCTCACTTCCTGGAAAGGGTTTAACGCGGTAGATGCTATTGTCACGCTTTTACAACTTTGCCACCGTTGATATCAAGACATACACCTCTTGTACTATAAATCGTCTCAGTAGATCAGTAAGTCTCTGCCTTTACAAATAAATATTCCTCAGAAGTAACCTTCAGCTGAACGGACTTACTGCAATGAGAGCTCCCGCTGCGCTGTGTGGAACGGATCAAAGCTTCATTTCCTGAAACAGCAGGTGAGCGTGCAGGACTCCACCTGAGGCGGTGAAACTCTCCCCAGGGAGCAAGGTTCAGGTCGGACCGTTGAAATCTCAGCCCTTATCACCTCCGTATACCTGCCAGCCAGTGAGTAATCATCTGTGTGGCTGTGGGTGTGAGGCTGACATTTTTCCCCTGCTGGCAGAGCACACACACGTAGATTATTCCAGGGTTGGGTGTTTGTGAGTCAGTCTGCTCGAGTCTGTTTTTATTGCCCGATGCTAGATAAATACTGTTATCTAGTGTATGCATTTTTACGCTTTGGAGTAAATCTTTTCCACCATGACATTGTTGCAACATGTCCTTTTCTACCTAAATTCTACCTAAAAATAATACCTAAAAAAAGTTTTATGTCATTCTTTTAAAGGGATTAACAGTTCACTTCCAGTTGGGAAGTAAAACAGGAGGGAAAAAAACTAAACTAAGTACATTGTGAAATTAAAGACAACAGTCAGAAAAATAGTCTGTCCAAATACATTCCAATTCTTTCTTGTACTGTGAGTGATGGAGTCCTAGGAACAGCATTTTCTGACAAAGTCAGGACAGTTTCGAATTTCACTTTTTTCTTTGTCCTTATCTCACTGGTTTGAAGTTGGTGAGGCTCAGTTAGAAAAAGGCGATGTCATGTAGGTAACTGCAGGGACTAGAAACGTAAATATAGGTTGTATTTTGCTGCTTGCACAAATGACCTGTGGGAGCCTTTTCTTTCGACGGAAGGACAGTCTGTTTGTATGTGCTCATGTGAGCGCACACACACACACACACACACACACACACACACACACACAACACAAACACACTCTTGCCCATTGCTTCGTGCTGTTCTCCTGGTCAACAGATGGTGGCAGGAATGCACAACAAAAGCATAGGAATGTGCCATCAAAGGCAGTGAGGAAGAAGACTTTAAGCAAGCAAGATGGATGTAAACAATGCAAGATTTAAAGTATTTCTTAAAAATTGGCTTAAAGGAACACGCCGACTTATTGGGAATTTAGCTCATTCACCGTAACCCCGTAAGACAAGTCCATACATACCCTTCTCATCTCTGTGCGTGCTGTAACGCTGTCTGACGGCTCCAGCATTAGCTTAGCCCAGCACAGATCCTGCAGGTAACTGGTTCCAACTAGCCTACTGCTCCGAATTGTGACAAAAGTGACAAAATAACGCCAACATGTTCCTATTTACATGTTGTGATTTGTAGAGTCAGCGTGTACAAAAACAACGTAACATGAGACACAGCCATTTCTATCCCCAAAACAAACCAGGAACTATATTCTCAGACAGGCTTGCTGCGAGGATATCACTCCGCTTAAGTACTATATTCTTCCGCCTGAGAATATAGTTCCCGTTGTTTGTTTACGGTTAGAAGGC
Source organism: Perca fluviatilis (assembly GCF_010015445.1). Taxonomy (NCBI): domain Eukaryota; kingdom Metazoa; phylum Chordata; class Actinopteri; order Perciformes; family Percidae; genus Perca; species Perca fluviatilis. Next base: position 30,437,006 of record NC_053127.1, on the reverse strand, counting down.
GGCTGTGCCTCATGTTACGTTGATTTTGTACACGCTAGTGACTTCTAAATCACAACATGTAAATAGAGCAACTCGTTTGCGTTATTATCACTGTCACTTTCGGGCAGTAGGATTACTGGAACCATTCACCTGCATGTTCTGTTATGGGCTGATGCCGCTGGAGCCGTCAGACAGCTTTACAGCACGCACGGAGATGAGAAGGGTATGTATCGACTTGTCTAACTCTGGGGGTTACGGTGAATAAGCTAAAGTCCCAATAAGTCGGCGTGTTCCTTTAATAAAAGTATGACGACGTGTGTGTTAGGCCTCAAGAATACACACAATGCAAGGTGGTTTGGTAAGATACACTGAATGTAAATATAACTATTGTTTCCAAGACTCCAGAGAGCACCTTTAAGTGCTCGTCCAAACATACCAAAATTATTTTAAAAAATTTGCCCCGTCTTCCCTGGCATCGTTTCAAGAATGTTTGCGTCCAAACGGATCCATTTGTAAATGACTCAACACGCTACTTCATATTCCAGGCCTATAGGTGGTGCTGTTTCTGTTACAGAAATTCACCAAAAATGGAGAAGAAGAGGCAGAGCATGCGCATAAAGCTTGTGCGCTGTATACAAACAGACAGTAGAAGAAGAAACCAAACAGCCCTAGTAACCCTAATAGGCTCAATATCTTCTCCAGCAGGAACACAAGCATGTAGTCCGCCATTGTTGTTGTTATGAGACGTGGTCGTGAGGTAAGAGGTCAAAGGCTAGAGGTTGAAGGGTGTGGCGATGACATCAATACGCAAGTATGTGGTCCAAATGAAGACGCAAGGGCGGCGTTTTCCAATTTTTCAAAAACGTGCGTCTTCAGGCAGTGCGTTGACAGGATTCGTTTGGACGATCGGCCAAAACGATGCAAAACATGTGCGTTTACGCCAAACAGCGTTTCCGTGTGGATTGCCCCTACGTTTTTTTTAGGGGCGATACCTCAGTCAGCAACTATTGGAAGTTGCTCGAGTTAATTCAAATTGCGTGAATGATCACAGCTTCCTTGTCATTTATTATAGTGCAATTCAGCAGAAACACTGCGTAGTGAGACAGGTGGCCCTGTTGTTTCAGACACCCTGTAAGTGGACTTTCATGTTGCTTTTATTGCACATATTGGCACGACTTGGTTCAGACTTGGACCCAAATGCAGAAAGGCGAGGAGATGGACGCTGTAGGTACAGTATGATGGAGTTTAATAAAGAACACAAAGAGAACTTACAAACACGTAAGCTTATAACTGTCCAAACAAAGGGAAGAAAAACCAGGGACGCGTGAAGACACCGGAAAAATCCCAAAACACAGAGGTTCAGGAAAAACTCCAGGAACAAGGGGAAACATCAGGGACACAGAAGACAGCCGGCACAGGCAGAGACTTCTTGACGAAACAACAACACCAGACAAACAAAGTACAGAGACTAAATACACGAGGTAACAAGGGTAGTAACGAGGGACAGGTGACATTAGGGCTGAGGAACAGGTGAGACACATCAGGGCGGGGCAGACAATCACAGAGGCGGGAAAACACACAAGGCAGGAAGTAAAACAAGACCTGACACAGGAGAAACAGAGAGACTACAAAATAAAACAGGAAACTGAACTAGGAACAAAAAACCATGAACAAACAGGGAAACAGTGACACACAGGGAAAGAATTGACAAAATAAAAAGAGGAAAAGCCACATCTGAAAACCACAGCTGTGACACATATGACATCACCTGACAGCTGAATGTTACCTCGCACACTCTGAGTTTACAGTCAACAGTGGTGGAGATTAACTACAATTCTGGAGTCTACTTTACTTCAGCATTTCCCTTCAACTACCAAATGTTGTACTTTTTTACTTCACCACATTTATTTAACAGAATAACATTTTACACACAAAATGTATGTATAAATAATAAAATGAAGATATAGAAAGAATGTTACAATTAGCTCCACCCCGACCAACTACAATATCAAAATGCTGTCCAGATATGATTGCAACCGTAATACAACCCCAAATCAGAAAAAGTTGGGACAGTATGGAAAACACAAATAAAAAAAGAAAGTAGTGATTTCTAAATGTACTTTGACTTGTATTTCATTGCAGACAATACAACAGCACATTTTACGTCACAATTTAATGTGTTCCTCATGATTTTTATTGTTTTTTTTCCTCAAAAAAACTAAATTCCTATTTTGGTTCTTGCAACACATTTCAAAAAAAGTTGGAACAGTAAAGCGTTTACCACTTTGTAATGTTGCCATTCCTTTTCACAACACTTAAAAGACGTTTAGGGACTGAAGACACCAAGTGATGAAGTGTTTCAGGTGTAATTTTGTCCCATTCTTGCTGCAAACAAGTCTGAAGGTGGGCAACAGTACGGGGTCTTCGTTGTCGCATTTTGCGCTTCAAAATGCGCCACACATTCTCTATTGGAGACAGGTCGGGACTGCAGCCGGGCCAGTCAAGTACCCGTATCCTCTTCCTCCGCAGCCAGGACTTTGTAATGTGTGCAGAATGTGGTTTTGCATTATCTTGTTGAAATATGCATGGACGTCCCTGGAAAAGATGTCTTCTTGAAGGCAGCATATTGTGCTCCAAAATCTCTATGTACTTTTCAGCATTAATGGTGCCATCACAGAAGTGCAAGTTACCTTTGCCAAGGGCACTGACACAACCCCATACCATGACAGACCCTGGCTTTTGGACTTGTTGCTGGTAACAGTCTGGATGATCCTTTTCTTCTTTGGTCCAGAGCACACGGCGTCCATTTCTCCCAAAAAATACCTGAAATACTGATTCATCTGACCACAGTACACGACGGCGCTTCCGGACACTGTTAACATAGGGCTTCCTTTTGGCACAGTACAGTTTTAACTGGCATTTGTGGATGTAACTATGTATTGTGGTACTTGACAAAGGTTTGCCAAAGTAGTCCTGAGCCCATGTGGTGATATCGCTTATAGATGAATGACGATTCTTGATACAGTGCCGCCTGAGGGATCGGAGATCACGGTTGTTCAGCTTAGGCTTGCGCCCTTGTCCTTTACGCACTGAAATTCCTCCACATTCCTTGAATCTTTTAATTATGTTATGCACTGTTGAAGGTGAAATAAGCAAATGTCTTCCTATCTTTCTTTGAGGAACATGGTTTTTAAACATTTCAATAATTTTCTCACGTATTTGTTGGCAAACTGGCGATCCTCGGCCCATCTTTGCTCCTTAAGGACTAGACATTTCTTGGATGCTGCTTTTGTACCAAATCATAATTACAATCACCTGTTGACATCACCTGTTTCAAATCACATCATTATTTAACCAATTTACCTGATTACTAGCCCTAAATTGCTCCTGTCCCAACCTTTTTTGGAATGTGTTGCAGGTCTGAATGACAGGAAAGGATGTATATTTACAAATGAAATTAAGTTGACCAGACAAAACTTTTGTGTTCACATTGTCTGCAATGTAATACAAGTCAAAGTACATTTAGAAATCACTACTTTCTTTTTTTATTTGTGTTTTCCATACTGTCCCAACTTTTTCTGATTTGGGGTTTTAGAATAATATGATCACAGGGGCATAACGAAGACTTTTACTTTTGATAGTTTAAGTACATTTTGCTGATGACCTGAACAATACAATACTCCCAATACCCCACAATAGACATTATCGAATGAGTTGTAGAGAGTTCACATAACGTGAGCAACATACAATCCTTCAACTGACCTAAAAGCATGAAAACTAAATCCCGAGTACTTCACTTACGGAGTACTTTAAAGAGCACCTTAAACTTGATAGCTAAGAACGTTTTACTGCTCATACTTAAATTGAATTTAGTTTGCAGGATGATTCTTTGTTCTGGAGAGTTGTTAGTTGTGTATAAACTTCAGTGGGCTGGAGTCGTGTTCATGGATGTACTGACACCGACTTAAGCTTCTTCCCACCACAGAAAGCGTCCTGTCGATAAGTTCCCGACCTATGAGCTACTCAGACTCAAATCAGGCGTATTTATAGTGTCAGTGCTATAAATCAGTCAGTGCAAGTACTGAGAATGTGATGATTATGCCTTTCTGGTGGTTGTAATCCCACTTCATGTAGTGTTTTACGCCTCAACAGAGAAATCTCTCCTCCCCGCCTCCCCTTTATGCATGCTTGATAGAACTTACTACCAAACTGGAGCAACTTTTGTGACAGAATAACTATGAAATGATTCCCTATTTAAAACTACTTTCAATCATTTTGTCTGCCAGATAGTCCATCTACTGTCAATAATTGAAGTTCTCAGGAAAAGAGGGCCATTTCATTTTCTTTCTTTTTTTTTCTTAACTTATAATTCCATTTTCTTTCAGTTCTAGTTCAGTCACTGTTTTATCCCAAATGGGAAACTTTATCTGCAGTCAGCAGTGCAAGATAAGGCGAGACACAGCAGGCAAACACATACAAACATTGTACAAATAAACAAAAGGTCAACAATACAAAGACATGAAGTACAGAAATGGTTCCTGTACGTACATTATATACAACACAATTTTACACAACGCCACAGGAGCAACCTCTGAAATTTTTACATCACATGTGCATTACATGTGTCTTTGTAGGCTGTTTACCTCGGGAAGATCAGCACCACAATTGTCTTTCCCTTCACGCTGTATGTTGGACATGCAGATGATCCTCTGGCCCTGCAGCAGGTTGATGAATGAAGGGGGAAGGTTTCACACCCCTACTGTGGACCTGAGGGCCTATGGACCTGGGGGCCTGTGGACCTGAGGGCCTGTGGACCTGGACCTGAGGGCCTATGGACCTGGGGGCCTGTGGACCTGAGGGCCTGTGGACCTGGACCTGAGGGCCTATGGACCTGGGGGCCTGTGGACCTGAGGGCCTATGGACCGGTGATACGTACATTCTTATGTATGTGTATGTGTGTCAGGCTGCTACAAACTCATCACCACCAAGTTCATCTGGACAGACAGACAGACAGACAGACAGACAGACAGATACAGCAGCAGGTATAAGACACACAACATCCACACAGAATAACAAGCAATAATAATAATAATACAAAAAATACCAGAACACCTACTCAAACTTGAAAAACAATGTACAACATAAATACAAGTAGAGAATAAAAATGTCCAACCAGCGTATAACATTCAATGTCTAAAATTCACTTTTTTTTCTATTTTTATTTTTCTATTTCTATTTTTATTTTTTTATATTTTTACCAGCATTTGGCTAGCAGATGGTGCTAATTTTGGAGCCTGCATACATAGTATAGAATTATGAAAAATACAGAATACATGTGTGTACCACATGGTGTAACACAGGCTGCTGTCGCTGTAGGTCTGAACCGATTTGTAAACTGAGCTACAAAATACTTTTCATAAGGAGCTGGTGCTTTTCATCTCAGCCACAAGATGTCACTGTAGGATCATGTTCAGACAAAAAGCTGGGCTTTATTCATGCAGAAATGTATACTTTATGTATGCGGACATTTTACTGTAAAATCCACGTATGCATTTCTATTTTATTTACATCTGTTCACAAAACATTCACATATACATGGTGCCAACATTTTGTACAAACACACAAAATGAAATTGTGTAAAATCTTACTCTGGAAAGTGCACAGCGACAGCTGTGAGATAAATGTAAAGGGGTAAAGAGTGTAATATTTCCTTCTGAAGTGTAGTAAAATTAAAGAGATGCATTTAGTGAAAATATTTAAGTCAAGTCCATTTACTTTAAAATTGTTAGTACAGTACTGGAATTAATGTGTTCCTCTCCACCACATACTGTATGTTGGAATTGGGCTGTCAAAATGAATATAATATTTTGTCTTTTCTGTCCGTCTCTAAAATATTTTCAAAAACCCATAACATTATATTGAACATTTTAAATATGTAGCAGATAAAACGACCATCCTGCTCTGTGGTATAGGCTAATACATTATTCAATCAATCAATCAATCAATCAAGCTTTCAAACATAACAAGATGCAACTCAAGGTGCTGTACGAGGATTGGATGAGAGCAAAAACAGAAAAAAAAAGATTTAGAAACTAAAAAAAGTAGATTAATACACAAGACTAATGCACACTAAGAGAAATGAAAATATGGATGAAATATGAATAGCTAAAACAGTCAAATGTTGAAAACAATATCAATCATAAAATAAGCAAAACCGTAAGAAATTAAAAACAATAACCTATACATAAGTATAAACACCAAAACAATAAAATGATAAGACATTACGTGCAAGCCAGACTGAATAAGTATGTTTTTAGTTTACAGTTATTACATTGTATGATAATACAGATTTTAGATAGATAGATAAATAGATAGATAGATAGATAGATAGATAGATAGATAGATAGATAGATAGATAGATAGATAGATAGATAGATAGATAGGTAGGTAGGTAGGTAGGTATATAGATAGATAGATAGATAGATAGATAGATAGATAGATAGATAGATAGATAGATAGATAGATAGATAGATAGATAGATAGATAGATAGGTAGGTAGGTAGGTGGTAGGTATATATAGATAGATAGATAGATAGATAGATAGATAGATAGATAGATAGATAGATAGATGGTAGGGGTAGGTAGGTAGGTAGGTAGGTAGGTAGGTAGGTAGGTAGGTAGGTAGTATAATAGATAGATAGATTTATAGATATAATAATAGATAGATAGATAGATAGATAGATAGATAGATAGATGGATAGATAGATAGATAGATAGATAGATAGATAGATAGATAGATAGATAGATAGATAGATAGATAGATAGATAGATAGATAGGTAGGTAGGTAGGTAGGTATATAGATAGAGATAGATAGATAGATAGATAGATAGATAGATAGATAGATAGATAGATAGATAGATAGATAGATAGATAGATAGATATACAGTAGATAGATGGATGGACTTTATTAACTGGGAAATGACTGCGTTACAGCAGCAGGTATAAGACACACAACATCCACACAGAATAACAAGCGATAATAATAATAAAAAACACCTACTCAAACTTGAAAAACAATGAAAAATATACATACAGTCTGACTGCAGTTCCCTCTTTTTCCAGGGTAAAAGCTGATTAAGAAAAACAAAAAGGTGTCCACTGAAGCTGGAGAAGAACTAATTAAATAATAACATAAATTAGCAGCCAAAGCGTTTGGAAAGGCCTTTAGTGTAACAGCCTCCTGATCAGCAGATGTCCCACGATGCAGCAGTGCATTCTGTTCTGTTTCTAGGCTCCTCTTGGCCAGCAGTCATGCATGGTTTTATGAGGGCTGCAGTATAGTATAGGCTGGAATGTCTCCAGACACAGCTGGTATTGTATACGCAGAAGCGAGCAGACAACCATGAAAAACAGGAAGTAGATAGTGGGGGAGGGGGAGCCCCAGCAGTCCCTCTGATCCCCTGCATATAGCCCGCGCTGGAAGTCATTCAGAGGCCTCTTCTGCCACCAGAGCCCCCCCCGTGTCAGAGATCATCGCTCATAAGTAATCACGCATGCTCGTCTTTGACTTCTCGGCCAGCCTATTGTTTTTCATTTCATTGTTTGCAGCCACAGATTAGTTCCATTCAATTGCCCCGTTATCCGAGACAATAAGATATGACCCCACAATGCAATGCTTTCCATACAAAAAGGCACGCCTTCAGAGCATGCATTAATTGCCATTGTGGGATTTGTTTTTGTTGTGTCAGCTATTGGCTAACCAATGGTGCAAGCCGACTAAGGGTTATTGTTACTGAGTGTATTAAGCGGTGTAGCCACTGCTGGGGCAAGCCGCCGCCCTCTGTCCCACTAAGGCACTTAGCTCCACCTCGACCAACTACAATATGAAATTGCTGTTCGGATATTAATGCAACCATAGTCTACATCGACGAAGTTTCATTTACAGGATTGTTCCGGTTCCAGGTTCCGTCGGACGTCTCTCATTTTCGTCCGGATGTCCGTTACCTTCCTCTTTCTTTGTGTTGGCATTTTAAACTCTAGGACTACGGTTAACTGCTCCTCAGATCTCTGCAGGGTAAATCCAGACAGCTAGCTAGACTATCTGTCCAATCGGAGTTTTCTCTCGCACGACTAAAACTACTTTTGAACGTACACATGTTCCACCAAAACAAGTTCCTTCCCGAGGCTGTTTTTGCAGCGGCACCGTGGCTCCGTCTGGAGATTCGCGCCGCCCAATGACGATTGTGATTGGTTTAAAGAAATGCCAATAAACCAGAGCGCGTTTCTCTCCCATCCCGGAATGCTGTGTGGACTAACCAGACCCTCCTCCGCAGCGCTGCGGAGGAAGGTCTGGCAAAGCGAGACTATAATAATAATTAACTAATATGATGTATTAGACATGTAACAGAAAGAAGCTGTTTATTGAAGAAGTAAATGTTGCAACCATCTTTAAACCAATCTCACATTTCACATTTCCTCCTTTAAAACCATAAAGTAAATTCTGCAAGTTTAGTTTTTGGTGATATATGGTTTGAACTGTTACATACCTAATTAATAACACAAAACATCATAGAGATTACTACTGTTCAACTGATTGCACAAGAGGCTACTATAGCTGCTGTGTAGAGGTGAACCATAACACTTGTCCTTGTCCATGTGTGGGTTCACGCTGTGAACTCTTCTGCAGCCCCCTCTCTCCCATACTGACTGGTGTAATCTGGCTTTACCCGCCCTCCATATGGGAAGGCTGCATTCGCTGCATGGGAGAAATCCACTTAGTAAGAGAGGGTGAGAGAGAGAGAGAGAGAATGTGACTCAGATTCTCCTTACATTCGTCTGATCCATTCACTGTCCCCATCCGTCATCTCTCTGCCTGCCTGCGTCACATACTAACCCACTGTGACCAATGGTTGCTTTACAGGGCTGCAGGGCACAACACACCTGCCCAGTCCCACCTGTTCCTGTTGCACTAGACTTAGCATATGTGTGTGTTTCAGTGGTAAGATGTAACTAAGTACATGTACTCAAGTACCTACTTGTACTTTACTTGTGTCTTTTCTTCTCATGCAGCTTTCTACTTCTACTCCGCTACGTTTCAGAGAGAAATATTGTGCTTTTTACTCCACTACATTCATCTGACACCTTTAGTTACTCTACAAATTAAGATGTTTGCACACAAAACACATGTGAAGATTTTTCTGCATTAAGTATTTTTACTTTTTGTACTTTAAGTACATTTTCCTGATGATACATACTTTTATTTTCAATGCAGAACTTTTACTTACAGAGTATTTGTTACAGTAACAGTGTGTGTGTGTGTGTGTGTGAGAGAGAGAGATAAATGAACAATTTACCATCTGTCAAAGAGGCTTTGGATGAGGTCAGCTTTACCTTCATCCTGTCACCCTGCCCTGAGGATTACACCATCACATCTCTCTGTTCCACTTACCTCTGAGAAAACTTAGTGCTCCATCCATTCATTCTTTCACTTTGTGCCACAAACAAAAACCATGAGGTTACTTGGCATTATCAACTCAAACCCTATTACACAAACTGCCTCCTTATTCTCTACTGACGCCCGAAACTCAGCCGTAGCTTCAGCCTTTGGACACACAGACAAATGATGAACGTCGTTCCTCGAACCCGTACTGTGTTTTGGGGAAAGTCTTGGTGTGAGCTACAGAGTTACCTTAAACTAGATTATGTTATTAGCATGGAAGATTATAAAAACAGGATTAAGGGCTATTTGACCACACAAACATCGCTTATTTCAACATTTTTGGCAGGTTTTTTTCCATTAACACCAGTATATTCACCACTAGACCTATTTAATTGCACTAGTTTTACACTTATTTTTTGAAATTCATGGTCAATAAGCCTCAATTTTAATAATTTTTTAATTTTTTTAAAAAAAAAAAAGGTAATGGATAATCACAGATCTGTCAAAGTTTAGTCAGGGTAATGCTATAAATTGAATAAGACACCCAAACTTTTATGAAAATAGAGATCTGATCCTTAATTTCCTTTGTGAAGAGCATCTTATGGAACCATCCATGTTATTTAGGGGCAATTTGGTTAAAAGAAACCCAAATTTATGATATAGAAACTTTGAAAAAGGGTCAAATTTAACCCGAGGACAACATGAGGGTTAAAGCGTGATTTATGGCGTGATTTAGGCTCCACGCAGAGCTTCCGCCGTAGCCTACATAAGTGGCCTGAAGTTTATACCTGTGCGTTGGTGTGTGCGTCGATCTCTTTAAGAGAATAGAGGGGCCGGCGTGTGTGTGTGTGTATGTGTGGGGAGTGTGTGGGAGAGCGAAGTCTAGAGTCATATTGAGAGAAACAAAGTGTCTCCTCTGTGCTTTCTGATTTCATGTTGTTTATGGAGAAGGAGAACCAGGCAATGAGTCGGGGGGGAAATGCAACGCTACCACGCCACGGCCGAGCGACGTGCTTCGCCGCGACGCGTAGTTACATGTATAGAGAGGTGCACGTCAGGCTAGGGTCCAGGCGTAGGGGTAGCCACGGCGCGACACAGAAGCATAAATCAGGCTTAAGTCTCTCATTCTCTTGTTCTCCCTCGTATCAGAGATTTTGAATCTCATTGGGAAATGTACTGGTAAAACAAAATGAAAAATGTAAATAAAGAATCCCCTCCTTCTGTGAGTTAAAACTATCCTTTTTCAAAGAATGAGAAGTTGTTGGAGTCACTTGTGGCCTTGTTCCCTCCTCCCAGTGTTCTTAGGGGGGGAGACGAGAGAGTGAAAAAGGAGGGAAAGGACAGCACCAGGCAGCAGCTGTGATGAAGGGGCTCCCCCATACCCAACACAACAACAGCATTGTTATCTGAGACCCACCTAACGCCCTCCCCCCTCCCTCCCTCCGCCCTTCTGCCATGTATGTATACATACAGTATCTTTACACAGAGACTCCCGCGGAGGGCTGCAGGACAACATGCTGATTTTCATGTCCTGCAAAGCCCGTTTTACAAGACAAAAGGGAGAAATGTAGAGGCAAACAGCTCCGCAAGTTGCTTTTCAGTTCAGTGCTAGGTGGAAGAACTTCCATTATCAAACTATATGCAAGAAGATTCAGGATGTTTGTACCCATATGCACAGTAAAGACAGCCTACACAATGCAATACATAGCTTACTTTGCCAGTCTTCCTTACACAGCAACAACTAAAATTAAAGCTGCAAGCAGAGAGGAACAGGCCCTCGCACTCTGTGCACGTCGGGGGTGCCGGCACCTCCCAGTGGCCGTGACCGTTGGATACTGCATGCAAGATTTAAAATGAATTCCCTCCATAAAGTCAAGTCGAGTCAACTTTATTGTCAATTCTGAAACGTGCAAGACATACAAGAGGAATCGAGAATGCGTTTCTCTCCGACTCACAGTGCAATAATTACAAAAGATCAGAAATATATACAACACAATAAATACACTCGAAATAGTGGGAAAGTAAGGGACAATTTTTAAATGAATCCAAATCAGAAAATGAGTTACTGCCAAGTAAGTACCACTTACAAGGAATTTGCCATGGTGGCTGGTGCATACATAAACATAAATAAACATATTTACACATTATTTGAAATGAACGATAAGTGTCCGGAGAACAAGGAGGGAGTTCAGAGTCCAGTATATGTATCTGTGTACTGTGTGTGTATGTCTGTATATGGACTGGTTTGTGATGTATAGCTACTTTAAATGAGTAGATCACACACTTAGGCTATGTTCAGACTGCAGGCAAAAGTGGCCCAAATCTGATTTTTTTGGGGGGGTCAAATGACCAGAAGTAGTGTGAACACTCAAATCTTGCCCAGGTCGGATTTTTTCAAATCAGATTTAGACCACTTCCATATGTGGTCCTGAATCAGACCCAGGTCTGATTTTTTTCAATGCAGTCGCAGTGTCAACAACCAAGGCGGATTTGATGCGACTTTTACGTCAATCTACATCGACATTTGTCATAATTCTGCGCCGGTGGGAGTTAGCCCTAGAAAAACTTGACTAGGCCTACAAAATGGAGAACAGTGATGGAGCTAGTCAATGGAGGGAGAGAGAGGTGTTAGACCTAATTAGTGTATGGAGCGATACTTCAATTCAATCAAAACTATTAGGGCCATACCATAACCGCTCCGTTTCTGAAAAAATAGCAAACGAAATAGAAGTACGGGGACACAGGAGAACGTGGCTTGGTCTTTTGCACATGCGGGTCAGTTTCGAAACCGCAAAAAAACAGTTCACAATGGAATGGCTTGAAATGGAATTTTAAAAGGTAATGTGAACAGCCAGACAAAAAAATCGGATCTGACCAAAAAAATCGGAATTAAGCATTAAGACTTGCGGCGTGAACGTAGCCTTAGAGACCTTGCTGTGCCTTGTTCCTCCGTTTAGAATTTTGCTTGCCACAAAGAAAAACCGTGTTTCCGTGTTGCTCTGACCACAAGGATGATGAATGCCACGCCCGACTACATAGAATCAGACGTCTTCTGCCCCTAAGTGGCTAACTCAGCTCCTTGTGCTACATTCTGTCCACTATTGTATCTTTATTTGACCCTTTCAGAGGGCGTCTGCTTTACGAGCAACAAGTGATGGGTCATTGTACAGTACTATTTAGTAGTAGTAGAAATATCACAATGTTAAAGTAATCCATTACAAGTAAAACTCCTGCATTCAACATTAGACTTAAGTAAAATCACAGAGGTATTGTGAGCCAAACGCACAGTATCACAGGGTAAAATAACCCCTTCCACAGTGTTATATCATTACACATATTATATTATTGTATCACCATTACTGCTGATTTACTGTAATACCTAAAATCCTAAAGTGGAAAGTAGCCGAACAGCTACTTCCCACAGGCTGTTAGGATTTTAAATGGACTGTGCCCCCTCCCACTGCCATGTTTCCTTACTGTGCAGCTACCTGCCTGAACTGCACTTTCTTTGGACTAAACACACTGCTATTCTGCACAAGCTGCTACTCTCCACTGCACTTTAATATTCTGTGTCCAAACTCCTGTTGTATGTTTATAGCTTTTATATCATATTTTATGTTTTTATCCTATTTATTTACTTGTTTTATACTGACACTAGCTGGGGGAACAATATTTTATTTTTGCATTTACGGAAGTACACATGACAATGACAATAAAGTAAATCTCTATGCTGTATTGTGTGTATTGTAGTTCATTTTAACTCCTTTGTAAACTTTGGAGTAGTTTAATCTGTAACAATGCATCATTTTGTCGCTGTCGGGCAGAAACCTTGCATCTCCATATTTGGTTATTTAATTTTTTTTCTCATAGATCAATGCTATCGGTCACCCTTTATGCCTGTTTGTGGCTTTTACAAATATACAAAGTGACGAGGCAATTTCCCCTGACTGAGGTAAATAGCTCCAAAAAATATGTACAGTATATTTCCTGAAAAACAATGGTTTTGGACATACAAGGTTTTTACCCGACCGCAACGATATGTAATCTGATCATATAGTTTGTACATAAGGTCTTAAGTATAGCTGTCAGATGAATATAGCATAACGTACAGTATTTTCCTCTTTAAAATGCAGTGTAGTGGAAGTATAAAGTAGAATAAATACTCAAGTGATGTACAAGTCCTTAAAGTAATCTACTTAATAAAATGTCCCTGGTTACATTCCACCCCTGTATGTATTATATTTCATTCTCTGCTCATGAGTTGAATGGATAAGACAGCAACAACACAAATAGAAAGCAGAGATGTTTCTTCCACAGTGAAACTGCAAAGGCAGGATTTCTTAATACAGGGGTTGTGTGTGTGTGTGTGTTTACATCAGGATATGGTGTCTAGTGACTTGGAACTGCACACAACTGGCTTACAATGTTACAACCAGATTCACGAAGATCTGTCTTTTCAACACATCAGCTGTAAGATCATGTCTACAAACATGTTTATAATAAAGTCATTTGTCATGAAGCGGCCCCAAAGGCCCTGACACACCAACCCGACGGCCGACCTTCGGCAGAAAAGTACTGCCTCCCCGAGTTGGTCAAAAAAGTGCCTTGGAACACACCGAAGTGACGCCGACTTGAGCGTACGTTCTGCGCGAGACCTAATACGTCCGGCAGCTGATTGGACGAACGCGCCACGTGGGTCTGGCCACTCCCGGATTTTACAACCGAGCATAATGGCGGCTTCGTTCGGAATAGGATCTCATAGTTTACGAAGCTAGTTCACCGAAACGTGTTTCTGAAAACATTGTAAGCGAGAAATAGGCAGTGCAGTTGCTGAATCTGTCTTCATTTTAGATCGACAAAGGTCAGTTTAAAAGATTTTCATCAGTCAGGCTCATCCCGCTCATCATTTCCAATTTAGCACTACACCAATCAGATTGGCCATTGAGTCCGACTACCCGCCTTCCGATTCAACATGTCAAATCGGGCCAAATGAAGGCCGACGGCTCCTCCGACTGACGACGGCACGGAACACACCGAACAGACTCGAGTCACCGACCTGTCTGACGGCCGATAATCGGGTTGGTGTATCAGGGCCTTAAACGGCCTTCCGTAGTGTTGAAAGAAAAGTTCTCTCAGGTCCGATTCAGTGGCTGGTCCGGATGAGTTTTATTCACTGTGCAGTGGAGACAGCAGTTCTCAAGAAGCTGATGAATTCTCTCTGCCCAGGAAGAGTTTCTAGCCAGGGTTTCATACAAGCTAACGGGAAACAACAGAATAAACAAAAGCTGAGAAGACAGTCACTCACAAGACTATGTGAGTAGATTTGCTTTGACCCCATACCGTCTGCTCAAACTACTGAAAAACAAAGGACCTTTGATTAGTTAAGGTGTGAATTCCTGTTGGAGCCCACCTGGGCTCTAGATAAAAGGTCTCGCTCACAGTGACCCAAAGTGAAATGCTTTGTTTTAACACGAGGCTAGAGAAAAAGGCAGAAAGACTTAATTAAATCAGGAGCCACTCAAAGTTTGTTGATCAGGTAAAATGATAGGAACTTAATCAGTGAAAAGGAAGAATATTTGGATAAAATGAGACTGAAAACTGTTAGGTAATGCATTTTCTTCTACAATAACCATTATACACGATACAGTATTCCTGGGCCTGACGGTTATTTCTGTATCACATATCACATCAGTGCCATAAGGAAATTTGTCCGAAATGTCATTTTTCAGTCAATTTGAGCTTACATACAAATGTGATAGACAGGTCCCCTGCTCTGTATTTTCCCTGAAGCTCAAGACAACATGGGGTAGAAACCTTGTGTTTGTCTATACAACCAGCGGGACTGGTTGCTGTTATCAAGGTTTACACTTTTACTCATAGACTGTATAATATGAATGGACGTGTGAGGTGTGTGACGTCACCCATTGGTTGGTGGAGATCTGCTCTGAGTCGTCGAGTTTGCCGTTGTGGGCGCAGCCATCCTGGTTGCGGATGTGACGATTATAGACGATAGGGAGGATTCAGGGAGGAGCCACGTTAACTTACACACTTTCACTGGCATCACATCATAGCCACGCCCTAAAACACCCCCTGCTTTATCGGCGATTTTAAAATCAACGAGACCATAATTCAAAAAATTAACATCATTCTGTGTTGCAGAAGACTTAAAACTAGCGATTGAGACCATAAACTCATTATGAAAATGTTTACTGAGGTCATAAATCAAGTGAGAAGTAGGGTCACTTTCTCATAGACTTCTACAGAAATCGACCTCCTTTTGCAACCGCAGGAATTCAGATAGAATGCAGGTTTAAGGAGTTTCTCCCTGCTGGAATTCAGATAGAATGCAGGTTTAAGGCACTTCCGCATTTGCAGCACTTCGCCGAACCGGATGCGTTGTCCATTAATATTATACAGTCTATGCTTTTACTACACAGGATGATTCTGTTGCAAACTGCAGATGCTTCATTAAAGCTGTTTTAACAATACAACTTCATTTAATACAGCACCTTTAACAGAACAAAGTCACAAAGTGCTGCACAAGAGTAAAGCCTCTGACACACCCACCAGACGGCCGACCCTCGGCAAAAAAGGGAGTTGGACTGATCAGTCTCCCCGAGTTGGTCAAAAAAATGCCTCGGAACACACCAAAGCGACGAGACGTAATACATCTCCATAACAGCAGGCGGCGCTAATTTGTATTGTTGCCCAGCTGATTGGACGAACGCGTCACGTGGGTCTGGTTTCTCCAGAAATTCAAAGCCAGACTGTCATGGCGGCTTGTTCAGAACACAATCTCATATTGTACTAAAATAGTTCACCGAAACGTGTTTCTGAAAACATTTTAAGCGAGAAATAGGACATGCAGTTGCTGAATCTGTCTTCATTTCAGATCGACAGTTTAAAAGATTTTCGTCAGATGTTGAGAGACTCTAGTCACGCTCATCCCGCTCCTCATTTCCGGGTTAGCGCTCTACCTCATTTGAGTCCGACTGCCAGGAGTGCCCGCCTTCCGATTCAACATGTCAAATCGGCCAAAATGAAGGCCGACAGCCCCTCCGACGGACGACGGCACGGAACACACCAAACAGACTCGAGTCAGTGACCTCACCAGACTGTCCCACGGCCGATTAACGGGTTGGTGTGTCAGGGCCTTAAGACTAAAAGTAAGACGACAAAACGATAAAAATAACAAGCGATAAACAAGAATAAAATAAAATAGATATAAAAATAGAAAGAGTAAAATAAAACTTAAAAATGAACAAAATTACAATGATGAGACAGAGGCCAATAGGTGAGTCTTCAGCTGCTTTCTAAAAGCAGAGACCACAGAATGTAGGACAATGGAGGGGGCGTCCCACAGGGTCGGAGCCACCATTTCAAATGCACGCTCACCTTTTGTTTTAAGTGGCAACAAGAGAAACAGGCACTTCATTCATGAATTACCCCGTTTACTGAAGTGGACCAGTGGGGTGAAGTAAAGCCGCATGTGACTTGGCCTAATTGTTTACACCTCTGTGCTCACGGGGAGCAGGCAGATAGCTTTAATTTGGAAAAGATATGTGAATCTATAGGGTGTCAAACGGGGGGATGGGCCGCATGTCTCTGCTGTAAATTTGCAACCCACCAAGGGCATAACTCTGGTTTCAACATTGGGTGGGGGGTGGTTGAGATCGTGAATTTAAAAAAGCGACAAAAACATCTAAAAAATTGTCAGAAAAAACCTTTGGAAAAGCGATGCGACAATGCGTCAAAAGGCGACAAAGATGTCAAATACTGTCAAAAAAATTCTAGTAAGGCAACAAAAACTCTAAAAAGAAAAAAGCAACAGGAACGTTTAAAGAAGCGGAAAAATTTCGGAAATAGCGACAAAAACACTGAAAACACGAAATTAAAGAAGGAACAAAAACTTCGGAAAAAAAGCCCAGTTTTGATTGTTGGGGGGGGTTGTAACCCCCCATCCCCCCATAAATTACGCCTATGCAACCCACTATTGTAGATGAATGTATTTGTTACATCACACCTTGAGGTCTGTTTTTTCCTCCTCACGTTTATGAGAATTTTGTTTTATTTTTATATTTATGAAATGTATTAATATGAGGGCAGCAGTACAGTAAAACCTGGAATGTGTTGCCACACATTAGCTTCAGTTAAAATAGATCTTGTCATTACACTGTCAATGTCTGACTGCTTCTCTGAACCTTCCGAGGTAATACACCTATTCCTGCTCCATAAAACAATCCTTAAAATGGTGTGCCATAACAATCCTTGCAGCAGTATCATTTCCATATCTCAATACATGAAAAGTATACGGCCTTGGATAGGGTATGGCTGTTTGGCAAAGGGAGCTGGAATAAATATGGGATGATACAGCTTGCTATATATATGTATGTATATATGAGGTAGGTGGATAGGACAATACATACAGCATATACAGTGTGCATGGATTTGTATTGGCAGTGATGATATTTACATGATTAAAAAAAAGTGTGTTTATTTAAACTATAAAAAGTATAACTTATCCATGCTGGAACTTTAAAAAGCCTTCCCAATATCTTGTGAAACCTCATGTGTGATGACTCCTTGGTGGCCAACAACCAAAGCCCAATACCAGCCGAGTTTTATAATTTAGCACCTGAAATTTGACCTGTATGTATGTATTCAAGCCTTTGTTAGCAATAAAATGTCCCAGACAGGTGTGAAATTGGAAGGATACTCCAAACAAAATTACATTTGGTGTGTTCACAAACTGCTGTCGAATGCGTCCCTGCAGGAAATGCCAGTATACAGTGAACAAGGTCTGTTGGTTTGATGTTGTCAGACAGAAGAGCTTGATGTAACAGTAGCAGCAGAATAGCTCAACATACCTTACAAAGGTACTTTATTAAACGCTCTTGGGGAAATTCAATGAAAAGAAGTAGGCGTGAGTAAAGTATCCCTGAATGGAATTACTTGAAAACAAACGGCCTACAACCAATCACATGACATTGCTGACCACTTGGAGATGACCGAGCCAAATGCAAAAAAGAAAAAATTTCAAGTGTAAATTTTGTTTAAAAAGATACAATGGCCTGCTTGCCTTAGCTATAAAAATGATTATTTTGGCAAACTGAGAATAAAAATGTCTTAGTACACAATAACCGCCTTACATAAACACTAAACAAGCCATATTTCAGAAAAAGAAATATGAAAATAAAATGGAATAAGAATTAGGTCTGGGTATTGGTAGTCAATATTCTTAATTGTTCTTAATTTTGCGTTTTAATGTATGTACCTATTGTAAAGGCTTAGCTTAGGGTTTAAATGCTGTGGCTTGCGGAATTGGTTTATGCTTTATACTTACTCGCTATACAAATAAACATTAAAATCCAAAAAAGGACTCAATAGTATGGGAACTTCTCTAGTCAAACAATACCTGCATTTGAACCTTTTTGCACCCAGATCTAAAAAACAACACTATTTGTATAGTTTTGCTCGCAGCCAATCCCCGCAAGCGTTCTTCGCTTTAATGCGACGTGTGATTGGCCCACGACTGCAGCAGCTATGACCCATACAGTCTGTGGTGTGGTGAAGTCGAGCGCATTTGAATACTTTCAAATATGTATTTGTGTAAAAATTATTTGGATGGGGTGTTGGTGACATTTTATCCGACTGAATACTTCCATTCACATGATGGGTATTGAATGAAGTAGAAGAAAAAGGTACCAAATGAAGTACTCTATTGGTAACAGTATCACTTTAAGGGTACTGGTATTTGTAATAGTATAATACCCAGCACTAATAACCATCTTCTAAAACAATAATAGTGGACTGAAAGCTGCAGTAACCTGAAGTTGTTTTGAAGATCCCCTCCACTCAAAATGTGTTGTATGTTTATGTTGCCTAAACTATCTAGCCTAACTTTGACTTTACTGACTTGTATCTGTGCAAAGTTTGTCACTAGATAGTTTTCACATTCCTCTCCCGAAGGGAGAGATGTCTGTGCACTTCCCTGAATCTGAGATATAAACATACACCAGATAAGCTAGGTTTCCCAGACTTCACAGGCTATTTTGCAGCGGCACCAAACCAGAGCATGTTTTTCTCCCATCCCGGAATGCTGTGTGGACTAGCCAGACCCTCCTCAGCAGCGCTGTGGAGGAAGGTCTGGCAACGCAAGACTAGTGTCTGACTGACGCCGGGTGGAGGTAGGAGGCCCAAACTACCAATGCTGCATCCTGTCCATCCTGTCTGAACCCAGCGTGAATCTCTTCGATGTTTCTAGCCACCTTGATGCGAGCTGCTCTTTCACCGGTGAACACAGCGTTAAGTAGCGGTAGTGGGCAACGCCAGATCCAGAAATGTTCAATGAGAGAGAAAGAGTAGATGTGCTTCCAGCGCCTTTTCATAGTTTTGCTTTATGTGGAAAAACCATGTTAAACAAAATATCAACCATAGCAGAGTATTTTTACATACTTTAAAACGCTCCTGGAGGGGGGCTGTAAGTATCACCTCATCCAGTCAGAATAGCCAAGTATGAATTAAGAAGGTTTTGTGTTGTTCCCATTGATAAAAATGTAGCCTGCTCAACCACATCTTCCTTTCTTCCTGTCTGATTTGCAGTGCAAATAGATAAATGCTGTTGTGTCAAAGTGGTTTTACTTAAAGGAACACGCCGACTTTTTGGGACTTTAGCTTATTCACAGTATCCCCCAGAGTTAGACAAGTCCATACATACCCTTCTCATCTCCGTGCGTGTCGTAACTCTGTCTCACGCCCCCAGCGCTAGCCTAGCTTAGCACAGATCCTGGAGGTAACCAGTTCCAATTAGCCTACTGCTCCCATTAAGTGACTAAATAACACCATGTTCCTGTTTACATGTTGTGATTTGTATAGGTTTACAAATAAAATGGTCACTATGCTTTTAATATCTAGTAATTGTTGACTCTATTACTCCAATTCTTAGCAAACTCCAGGCGAACTCTCTGCTCCTCACCACAGGGCTTCAGGTGCTGTGAGCAAATCACTCCGCCCAAGTAGCAGAAGTAGCAGTGCTTCGCCTTTCTGTGAATATAGTTCCCAGTATGTATACGGTTAGAAGACGGCTGTGTCTCATATGACCTTGTTATTTGTACACGCTGTGACTATACAAATCACAACATGTAAATAGGAAAATGTTGGCGTTTATTTTGTCACTTATTGGGAGCAGTAGGCTAGATGGAGCCGGTTACCTCCAGCATCTGTGCTAAGCTAGGCTAGTGCTGGGGGCGTCTGACAGAGTTACGACACGCACGGAGATGAGAAGTGTATGTATGGACTTATCTAACTCTGGGGGATACGGTGGATAAGACAAAGTCCCAATAAGTCGGTGTATTCCTTTAAAGAAGCTCATTGTTGAGAGCATGTTGCCTCCATAATGTGATGTATTTCCTGCTAAAACAACCGTCCAGAATGCAGGGAGGGATCATTTCAAAATCCAAGCAGTTAACGAAAGAAGAGAAGCATTTTTACTTGATTATTTAATCTCTGACGGTTTTGCAGGTTCAATTTCAGTTTTTCACCTAATATACTGCACGTCATTATTAACATATACATATATAACATATGGCATATCCTAACATGCCAAACATTTTCATAATGGCACTTTGACCAAAGCAAGTGAATACCCTAATGTAGAGGTTATCTATTGTCAGTTGGTTTACTACTCTATTCTCCTCTTCTTGAAATACAGTGCAAAAGAGCTGAATAATGTAAAAAAAATAAAATAAATAGAGCTCGAGGTGGGCACTTTGTTCAAATGTCACCAGCTGAGGATAAAATAAAAATAAGGTTTATTAAATAAATTCACGTGTCCTCATTCCCAGCAAAATACAAAATAAATATTAATATTATTATGTATTATATTATATATAATATTATTATTATATTATATATATTACAATTTTTGTCAAAAGTATGTGCTAAATAAGTCAATATCTCCTACACATGATAATGGCTATTTTTGGTACAGTTCCCATAGAAGGGGAGAAAATTATTTTAGCCTGTATTAACTGTATTATTAGTATAAACATTAGTATTAACATATTATTTTATGAGGAGCCTAAGCAAGAAAGATAGCCAGAAACAAATGATATTCTGAGAACAACTGCAACAATGACTGTGTTGTAGTTTTCTCGGGGCAGAGGAGAAAAAGGAGGGAACACAGGATCATTCACCCAGGGGGAAAATGAATGAAAGTCTCCGTGCTGAAATGTCTGAAATGACTTCAACACAAAGGTGGCGCGCCTCCGCTGTTGTTTCCACTGGAGTCATGTTCGGACCGCACACTCACAACGGAGCAAGTGGACGACGGTGACAACACGAAGAAAAGGTTGCACAACAGCGCACACATTCTAAGAGCTTTGCCCATACGTCTCCTGCCCTGTCGCCATTTTCCCCAGCTAAAATACAAAAGACTTGGCTGGAGGAGCACACACCCCTCTGCCAATCTTCTGCTAATAACACAAGCCACATTCTCTTTTGTCAGTCGTGTTTAAAGGCGCAACATGGGATTGTGTTTATGCTATCCACAATGCTCGAACGTGTCAAAATGTAGCATTTAGTGGGAAGTACAAGCATTTCACAGCAAGCTGGAAGGCAGGCAGATTAAATGACAATTCTGCCTGCCTGCCTTGTTAGCAGATGGCTGCACATAAAGACAAATAGCTCGCCATTTCTGTTGACTGACGTGTGACGTATCCACACAGGTAAGAGTACAGATTTCAAATCGTGTTGCTGACCACCGAGTCGTCCAATCAGCGGGCAGCGGGGGCGGGGTATAGCGTCGTCAATCATGCAGGAACTATAACGGTTTGAATAGGGAGGGAGGGGGAGAATCCAATCCGGTTTGAGCTAGTTCTTCTTCCAATGGAACATTAACGTCTCGCTGCGCTGTATTAGACTGGACTGGTACAGCTTTATCCAGAATATACTGTATTTCCTCTTGTATCGAGTAACGTTTAGCTCTGTTTTGTTTTACACAAACCAACCATGCCTAAAAGGAGCAAAGTGAGTAGACCAACGTCTTTTATGCATTCAGTAATACAGCATTTATAACCCCCAATTGCAATTTGTAAGATGGGCTTGTTACAGCTTGCGGTCAGAGTTTTTAAAATGTTGCTGCAAATGTCCGTTTTCTGTTCTGGGTGAATGTCAACAATGTAGCGACTTGCAGCCAGGAGTTTAGTTGTTGTGTAGCGTCTGTTTTGATTGTCTCAAGTGGCTGATTCTCGGTCATATCTCTCGTGCAGTGATTATCTTTGTGCCTGGGGTTTTCCGCAAACGGTGACATGTAGGCTACAAATGCAATTATGTTTTAAATAGACTACATGTAGGCTATTTGCAGCGTAGGACAAAGCGGGGTCGTTTTCTCGGACGATGGATTGCTTTTCTGCAGAGAAAGTTGGCGGCATATTGATTGTTTCCTACGGGGGTCGTCACGCTGGATACTAAAGTTTCCCTGAGAGAAAATGGGACCGACATTTAAAAAAACGTTATATTACCGCTATTCTGCGGGGCTATAATGATAAGGTTGTTATTTTTGTTTTGGCACCTATACTTGTTTACGGCTTTCTTGTGTAACAAAACCATTTTTTTTCTTTTTTTAAACGTCATTTTATGCTAATAATGCGAACGTCTCTGCTTCATAAACCTAGCGTGCATGTGTGTTTTTGTTCATGCATGGCCGCCTTTATTTTCACCGCGGAAAAATGCATTTCTTGGAAGGCGTCCGTCGGGATATCGGAGTGTCTTTCTGTATTGTCGGCTCAGGCCAGCGGTAGGGTTATGCAATGGTGAGCCTCCGTCAGCAAAGCGCCGCTCTTGTTGCTGGGGGTTCTAGTAGATTCTGCTACCAGATTGACAGAGTCGCTGAGCATCTCGGAGTGACTCTTTTCAAATTCATGGCGGGAACGCTCGCTACACCGCTCGGTTTTTTTTTTCTCCGTACACTGGCGATCCCATTTATTACCAATGAATGGTTGTGTCGCGAGGAGGCGGAGTCCGCCCCCTCCTCCCCTCCTCCTCCACCGGAGTTTTACTGGGAGAGCACGAGCACATGACGCTGTTTTTAAACTATCTTTTCACGTATGCTGTTCCAGACGCCTTTCGCAGTCAAGCAGGTCAAAGGACACTTCCCTTCGTGTTTTATTGTTTGTGTGTGGACAAATGTTCTGCAAGGATTCTTTTTGATATATGTTGCTAAGTAATGTCCCTAGCTGATATGGGATATTAGATATGTAAACAGGCTAGAAGTAAGTCGTTGAAGTCGTTTTTTTTTTTTTTTTTTTTTTTTTTTTTTTTTTTTTTTTTTTTTTTTTTTTTTTTTCTCTCTCTCTCTCTCTCTCTCCATTGTTCAAGATTTTAAAACAAATCTCAGCCAATCACAGCGCTTGGTCTAAACTGAATCATGTATGCAGCTGGATGTGTAGCCATAGGCTAATGTTCTGTCTGGAAACGCCCACTTTTGAGTTACATAATAACAAATACTTAAAGCCCATGCCCACACACCCCCCACCATGGGCACACATTAAAATGCAGGCAATTTCCTTAACCTGATTTTTCTCTTTTTGTTTCTCTCTCTCTCACAGTCAGGAGAAGAATCAGCGGTAAGGAAAGCTTCAACATATTTTCATATTTTGTAAACATATCTGTGTGTTATTCATTTATAAAATAAGGAGACAGTTAGTCTATTCGCCCACCAGGGGTCAGTAGCACCCCATCAGTGAGAGCCATTGGCTATGTTAAAAGTAATCACCCTGTTTCTCTCTCTCTCTCTCTCTCTCTCTCTCTCTCTCTCTTTTTTTTTTTTTTTTTTTTTTTTTTTTTTTTTTTTTTTTTTTTTTTTTTTTCTCTCTCTCTGCAGCCCAAGAGGAGATCTGTAAGGTTAAGCGATGTAAGTAGAGACGAGCCCAGAGCGTCCCAGACAATATGCGCGCTGTAAACTGCATTCTTAGTGCTGACCATGCTTTTTTGTCCCCCACAGAGACCTGCAACTGCAAAGGCAGAGGCCAAACCTAAGCCAAAGGTGGGACCTTGTTTTGATTACTTGTGACTAGACCGTCAACTGTTGACCGAGGGACTAACGTGGTTAATATTTTTTTTGTTTGGCAGAAGGCACCTGCTAAGCCTAAGAAAGCAAAGGAGGTGGAGAAGGCCAAGCCTGAGGAGAAAGCACCAGAGGCCCCCGCTGAGAATGGCGAAGCCAAAGCCGAGGAAGAGGTGAGGCTCGCGGCGTCAGACATAAACGTGCAAAATAAAGCTCAACTCCTCGGTGATTCAACTTTGACACTTATCGAATTTGTTTTCCAGGCACCGGCTACAGACGCAGCTGAAGAAAAAGATGAGGCAGCAGAATAACGTCGCTCAAACCACATCTTTTACCAGTGCTCCCTGTACCTCTTTTCTTGTACAATTCAGGGGAATATTTTTATCAACTATTTTCTAAATACAGGTTTTTTAGTAGTTTGATTGTAGAGAACACTTTTTTTTAAATGAAAAAAACAACAAAAAAAGTCATTTTGGAGTCGGGAATTTCGTCACATCCCACAATTTTGCATCGCCATAAAAGTTGCGGTCATTGTTGTTACTGTCAGTGGATTTCATTTCAGTTTTAAATGTGAAGGAGGGGGGAGGGTGCAGGACAGGTTACCGTGTCAACGCGCAAGCACAACGTTCACAGGAGCTGGGACAACAACCGGAAGAGCGTGTCCGCGGGGACTACATTCCATATGCTTTATAAGGGACAGTGTATGTAATCTGTGCCGGGGTGGGGATGGACAAAGTCACAGGGCAACTCATTGTTTTATTGTTTATAATGAAGAACAGTGTTTTAGAATGTTTGTAAGCTTTGTTCCTATATGTTAACTCTTGTACTCATGCCATTTTTCTTAATGAATCTGATCAATAAAGCTAAAATCCCTATTACTGGAGCTCTCCCTATTAGAGCTGTGCATCGCTAGTTTGGTTGTGTCTCTGTTCTGTGATAGCATCGCAATAACTTTGTAAAGCTGCTGTGAAAAGGGTTTTCAATCTTTCTATATGCAGTGGGTAGTGGTACATTGTAAGGATGGTAAAAATGGAATTTGTTTTCGTAGCCAAGCTAATGAGGTGTGTAACCATTAAAAAAAAAAAAAAAACCTGTTGAGACTGGCTTCTTAAAGGCCAACAAACAAAACTGTACATTTATTTGAGATGTCAAATGCATACCAGCAGTAGCAATATTCATGTGGGTTTTAGATCTCTGTATCAAGTACAAGTGTGCAGTTCCTTATTTGTTTATAGATGTACCTGTGTAATGATTGTTATCAACGAACCAATAAAACTCTGTTGGTAGTTGTTACAGCACGCTGTTTCATTCTGAAAAAGTTGGTGAAGTATTAAGGTTGCTGATACAAGACTGAAGAAGCAATAACTGTTAAATAAAGTTCAATAAGTTGCTGAGGCTTTGGGGAAAAAATATACTGATATACTACCATAAAGCATGTTATATTTATCAATAGTGATATTCTGTATCAAGACTAAAATTAAGGCCATTTTGGTAAAGGGACCCAAAATACAACATACTGGAGGATGTTAGTATAACATTTCATTCATTGGCACATATAGGCTAAGCCTTTATATTTTTATGTCAGTCCATGGTGTGGCACTTTTAGAGGACTAAATAAGCATAATCAAAGCGTGATTTTAAACAAACGTGAATTATTTAACTATTACTGTAAACCCCTTATAATGTCCCCCGTCATTTGAAATGAAAAAATAGTTTCAGCACCATGGACAGCTTCTCATTGGACCGCTGCTCTGTCAGCTGCATTGCCTTTTACTGTACTTGTCCTCATATCGAGATGCATTTACGTGCCTTTTTGTTTTTACAAAAGTATATTTAGCCTCTGTGTTGGTAAACAAAGCGATATGATGCCGTGCGCCCTGACGTACCGCCGATGTAATCGCGGTAGCACGTTGTCTTCCGGCTCTGCTGTGATTGGTTTGCAGAGAACGTAGAAGATTCTGTCCACCGTTTTCTTCTTCCCGGTGAAGGTGTCGGATGGTTCCGCGTTTTCACGCAGCACTCAAAACACGGCACACCGTACTTAAACCACTTGCACACAGAACTAAAATGACTGCCTAGAACTACAGCTAATGAAAACGCCAAGAAGAAATCCCTTCCTAATGTGGTTATATTTTAAGTAACGGGGGGGGGATCAAATGCCCAGTTTTTGATACATGCAAACATGCATTCTGAGGTTCAACTGAAGCTATTGTGAGGATTCAGCAGTGTGAGTCAGTCTCTCTCCCACAGTTACAGACTTTTCATTAAACATCCGTCTTTGTGCAGCAGTGTTTCCCCGCTGAGCTGCAGTGAAGGCAGAGTAACACAAAGACAAACCTTTGTAGCAACAATAATGTAACTTTGTAAAATACTCGCATGATTTATATAACTCCTAACCAATTTGTGCACATAACAAGGACTGGATCACTTACGTTGGAATTGCATGAAAAAGTCATCTTTTCACATCTGGGTATGAGAGTATTGTTTTGGAAAAAAAAAAAGTGCACCTATCATTTAGCCATAGGTGTGACATGAGCAGACATTCCTCTTCCAGCTGTGGCAATGTTTATACATATTTAGTGCAAAGAGCTTTTTCAGAATTGGCTGAAGCAAGAGACACAATCTCACAGTAAGGCTGCCGCTGGTAAGTTCAACTACTGCCAGTTTATTAGATGTCCTTAACCCTTCAAGTCCATTTTACAATCCCAGTAGTTGGAGTTGACAAAACTCCCATTTTTGAGATGAGAACGTTAACAATACACAATCTAGTGTTGTAATGTCTGTACACAACTACAGTGGCAGTGACAGGACACCTGTAGCACAGGTTTGATGTTAATCAATCCTTAAAAACATCTCCGATCACAAAAGCTGGCAAGACCAGTGGTGGAAGTAGTATTCAGATCCTTTACTTAAGCAAAAGTACTAATACCACACCGTTAAAAAAGAAATAAAACTAAAAAACTCTGTTACAAGTAAAAGTCCTGCATTGACAATGTTACTTAAAATGTTCATATTATGCTTTTTGGCTTTTTCCCCTTTCCTTTATTGTGTTATATATATTTTTGTGCATGTTATAGGTTTACAAAGTGAAAAAGCCCAAAGTCCCCCCCAAAGGGACTTACCATCTCCAACAGAAAACACTGTTCACCAACTGCTCCAAACAGCTCTATTGTAGTCCAGCCTTTACTTCAGAGACAAACACTCGTCACTTTGGAACACACGTTATAATGCTCGCCTAGCTGCTAGCATGGCACGCCCTCATACTCTGCTTCTGACTGGCTAGTAGTCCTTACCTAGCTACTGTCAGGGCACGCCCTCATACTCTGCTTCTGACTGGCTAGTAGTCCTTACCTAGGTACTGAGCATGTGCGACTCCCAACAAAGATGGAACAGAAGTGAGATGTCTCACTCTGTAGCTAAAACAGAGAGAGCTCAACACACAGGGTGAAAAGAGGAGCTGCAGCAATGTGCAGTACAACAAAAATATGGTGTTTTCTGAAAATTAAACCACATAAACCTATTCTGGTACAACCTCTAAATACAATTATGAACCTGAAAATGAGCATAATATGAGCACTTTAAGTAAAAGTATTTAAGTATCATCAGGAAAATGTAATTAAAAGTTTTAAAAGTTTAAGTACTAAATGTAGAAGAATCCTCCCATTGTAGAAAGTGTAAAGGATCCAACCAGTTGTGTGTTTAATGGTCTAATCATTTCAGCTGGATTTGTAGGCCGTTATATTGTTGGGTAGTTTCATTTACAATAAAACATCATATTTTATAAACTATATGTGTTTTGTGTGCTAAAATCTTAATTTGTAATGTAACTAGTAACTAAAGCTGTAACAGATGAATATAGTGGTTTAAAAAGTCCAATATTTCTCTCTGAAATGTAGCGCAGTAGAAGTAGAAAGTGGCATGAAAAGAAAAGACTCAAGTAAAGTACAAGTACCTCAACATTTGTACTGAACTACAGTACTTGAGTAAATGTACTTAGTTACATTCCACCACTGGACAAGGCCCAAGGAGTTCTGTATCATGTAGCATATAACTGTGTATAAAAAATAACATGCTCTCCAATTCATTGTAGTGAAATAATGAGCTTATTGCATTTTTTACAAATATGAGGTATTCGTAAAATGACCATGATACATGCTACCACATCTGTGCAAATACCCAGACAAATAATAGTCTAGAATATACAGGCCCATCAGTAAACATTCAATAAGTTAAACAGAACTGACCTCCACTGAAGGCAAGGTATCCGATGGACCTTTTTCACAGCAGACATGTTGACTTGTCATAGTAGGAAAAGCACAGCTGAAAATGATAACCTTAAAGGTGCCCTGCCACACATATTTCATTACTTTGTGGTAATGTCTGAAGTTCTACCATGGACTTGTTTCAAGCCATTCTAGCGTGGTATAGGAAGAATCAGCTCGATTTCTGCCAGTTGCCATTAATATTCAACAAGCTCAGCTGTTTGAATCTGATTGGCTAAGAGCTAGCCAATGAGAGCCTGGCTATCAGCATCCTTTACCCAGCCCAACTGGGCAAGCTCATGAATAGTAATGAGCTCAGGCAACACCACGTCAGACTGACCAGCTTTTGTAATTGGCCTGATTTCTCCGCTTATTTCTTTTCAGTGGCTGACAGAGGAGGTAGCAGTTCATTTTCACATTCACAACATAACACAAACACATATGGACCTAACATATTCCAAAAAATGCAAGTAAAAACGGTTTTGTATGGCAGGGCATCTTTAACAATGGCTCAAGTCCATCAAGTGTCCCAGTAAGCTATTTCAGTGAGTCAGCATGAACAATACCAGGGCCTCCCCTAAGTGGATTGCAGCCATCATTAATGCTTTTGAATACACCTGTGCTTTTCCTACTCTCTGCCGTTAAAAAAAGGTCTATGAGCAGCACGCACCTACTTTATCTCAACAAAATCCACTCGAACCTCTACATATGTTCATGTCCGTGTTCTTTTTAGCATACGGCCGATTGAAAATGTCTCTACATGAAAAACTGCCTCTAGGATGAAGTGGAAGCATTCAAGTGTTTGGGATTGCTGTGAAGCTCGTGATTAGTCTGGATCAACGGGAGATCATACTTCACAACGAGAAAGACCCTCCGAGCTATCACGCTAACGTTACGGGCTGAAAAATGGCAAGTTTGGATGGAAATTTGGATGGTGCAACACGGCAGGCCTGCGTGGTTCTTTCGGGAAATGACTGTAAAGATTTACAAAGAATATGTTGACGGCATTTCCGCTCTAACTGGGAGGTTTTGGGACTTATTGGTGGGAATGCTGTGGGAGAATGAGCAGATGACTTTAAACCATGTATCCAGCTAATTTCAATAGCTCACGTTACTGTATTGTGTCGGCAGTTAACTTCATGTAATATTGTATGTGGCGTTTTCTTTTGCGGGGTGCAAATGTTCCACCAGAACAAAGTTCCTTCCTGAGAAGGTTTTGCAGACAACCCAGAGTGTTTTATTTTTTTCTCCTATCCCAAAATGTACGTGTGGTAGCCAGACTATCTTGTGATAAATAATTATCATCTACTATCGTTGTGCGGATAAACAAGAAAAATCTAAGTGTGTGTGTCAAAAGTACCTGCTTGTGAATCTAAAGTTGTTAAATGACTCACACCCACCCTGAGCATCTACAGTACATCAACCCAATTAATTAGAAACAAAATGTTGGCGATTAGTCTGTGTGACAGTGGTCCTGTTTGGTCAAACTGATGGTTGTGTTAATGTGCAGTATTCTGTACACCGAACCGTCAACAGTGCGAGAACACAGTCCGTCTCGTCACATGACGAGACATCAACAGTCGGCTCACTTTCAGGAGGACACATTAGTCCATTTTCACTGCGATCCGTCCCATTTTGGTGCGCATGTTGCGTGCGAAGAAGAAGCCAATGGTGGCGGCGGCCATTATCACCTCGGCTACCCAGAAGGCCATGTCCCAGCTGTGTTGTTTGGCAATGGTGCTGAAGGGAAGCCCCGCCATAAAAGCCCCCACTGCAACGAAAGAAAAAGCTTGTTTAGTCATACGAGGGTGTCAACGCTGGAATACTACAGAGAGTGGAACAGATGTTACTGCTGCTCACGTGAATCTGCAGCTTACCATCAGTCTTGTATGAAGTTCTTGAAAGCAATACTTGAGCAAAAGTACAAGTATCTTACCAGGAAATGACTTTGGTAGAAGTTAAAGTCACCTTTTAGAATATTACTTGAGTAAAAGTTTTATCTGATATTTAATGTACCTAAGTATCAAAAGAAATTTTCAGATATAAAATGTCCTTTATTTACTTAATTGGGGCTTCCTTATAGTAAAGCGTAGTATTCAGGGTTTCCACACCTGGGGGTGTGGCCTTGACCAACTGCCACTTTGCTCGTTTGAAAGCCATGATGTCTCTCTCTCATGGGTGGGCCAAATTCTCTGGGCGGGCAAAGCAGAGAAAGGGGAGGTAACCTTGCTCCTTATGACCTCATAAGGAGAAGATTCCAGATCGGCCCATCTGAGCTTTCATTTTCTCAAAGGCAGAGCAGGATACCCAGGGCTCGGTTTACACCTATCACCATTTCTAGCCGCTGGGGGATCATAGGCAGGCTGGGGGAACTCATATTAATGTTAAAAAACCTCAAAGTGAAATTTTCATGCAGTGGGACCTTTAAAACATCAAATTCAAAGTCTGACATCAACAAAGAGAAAAACATACACAAGAATCCTTCACCCCAACATATCAAATCATACTACATCTACTTAAGTACAGTAACAAAGTCTTTGTACTTTGTTACATTACAACACTGCTTACCATTTGCCATCAGAGCAACAACAGCATGAGAGGTTCCACAAAAATTTGAAGGAGCACTTTCACTGGCGATCACCCCAAACAAGGCAATAGGTCCGTAAGAAGAGAATCCAAACATAGCACCGAGGAACAGGATCCAGATCTGTGTACGACAGTAAGAGAACGTACAACACGGTGTTCATGAAAGCTTACTAGAGCCTTATTCACACGGGACTAGCATCACCAGGGGACATCCTGGGATTTAGAAATGAAAAATAATGTTACAAATAATCGATACAGCGTAGTATCGCAATATTTTCCGTGGCAATACTGTATCGATACACAGACGCCAAGTATCGATCTTTTATTATATGGGTCGGTCAGTCTGTCTGCTTGACAGTCCCATTTTGCAGCAATAAAATTGAAGGGAGATGAGCAAACAGAAATGTATCTTTTTAGATAAAACAGACGTTGGCAAAGTTTTCCTTTTGGGGACATCATTTGAAACTGGGAACAATTTGAAGTTGGAAAAAAGGTAATAAATTACAATATATCACAGAATATTGCAATAAGTTTAATATATACACTACCGGTCAAACGTTTGGGGTCACTTATAAATTTCCATTCCACTCCATTCCAGACAGAATACCAGCTGAGTTTTTTTTTTCTTTTCAGGGCAGCAGCTTTGAGATTACATTATGTGCTTACATGATTGCAAAAGGGTCCTTGACTGTTGGAGAAAGAAGTGGCTGAAGAAACGCTTGAAATTCATGCTTTTTGGTCTAAACGTCATACCCAAATTAAAAGTGGTACAGCTCCCATATACTTTGACACTCAGGGGTGTGCCTGATATCATTGGAAAGGTGATTGATGTGGGTTTTTGTTTGTGTATTTGAGAAGTGTTGTATTTTGTAGTTTTTTGGCTTTTTTCTTTGCACTTTTCAAATGGAAATAAAAAAAAACAGACATATCTGTAGAAAAGAAATCATAAAAAAATCAATTTTTTAGTTTTTTGGATTTTTTCTGTAGTAACCTGAGACATGTGGCTAATGCCCTGTGTTGTCTGTCACCTGCCAGATGTGTTTACAGCAGTGTATTTTAGTCAATTTTACAGATGTATGACTTGGACGGAAATAAAAAAAACCTCCATTCTAGCCTCTGTGTCAGTAAGGCCTAGAATCACCCCGACATTTACAACAAAAACTTGAGTGTTTCCTTTTCAATGATATCAGGCGCACCCCAGAGTGTCAAAGTATACGGGAGCTGTACCACTTTTAATTTATGTATGACGTTTAGACCAAAAAACATGGAATTTCAAGCTTTCTTCAGCCACTTCTGTCTACAACAGTCGAGAACCTTTTTGCAATTCTGTAAGCACATAATGTAATCTGAAAACTGCTGTCCTGATTAAAAAAAACAATGCAACTGATCTCAGCTGGTATTGAGTCTGGAATGGAGAGGAATGGCCATTTCTAAGTGACCCCAAATTTTTGACCGGTAGTGTAGGTTTATGTTTAAAAATCGCAATAATATGGTATTGTGACTTAAGTATCGTGATGATATGGTATCATGAGGCCTCTGGTGATTCCCACTCCTATAAATTACTAGAGGTCTCTAAGCCCAATTTGCACTGACTAGTAATAGCTGGGGACTTCTAGTAATTTGTAAGAATTGCGGAGATCGTATGTGATCTCAATCCTGTGCGAATCTGCCATGTCTGTAATTTGTTAAGTAAAAATTCTCATATGTGTGCAAATAACCGACCATATTTCGCCAAACACAGAGGTTGTGCGATATTATTCCTGTGCGAATCGGCATCTGTGATTCAGGGTTGTATTGGCTGCGTTGCCAATTATAAATGAATGCCTTCACAGGATATGTGGGGGATATTGTCAGCAAATCGGAGTAAAATGCCAACTTCACTTATCCTGTGCGAACACACTGCACAAGACACATAATGTGGGGGTGTCATCTCTAAATCACATCAAGTCCCCTAGGTCAGGGATCTTCAACAGGGGGTCCGGGACCCCTGGAGGGGTCCTCAGAGTCAATGCAGGGGGGCCTCAAAATTATTGTTAATTTAAGTTTTTTCAAAAAGAACACATATCCAACATATTTTTAGCAAAGATAAATCCCCACTGCTTACTGCTAACCCTATAGGTAAGGTAATCACTAAGGCCATCCACAGATACAGTTCATCCTAAGGGTTCACTGTGCCACATGTACTGTATGTTTAACAATAAAACATGATTTAGAAAATCATGCCAAAAATGATTAGGCTATTTTAAAAACTTAGTATTCTATGCAAAAAAAGCTATGTATGAAGGCTTTAGACCGCCCACACGTTATTGTCGGCCCAGTTTAATATGCAACTTCATTTTATACATAATATGTAGTAGGGGGTCCCTGCTCCAATCTCCCTTACAGTTAAGGGGTCCTTGGCTTAAAAAACACTGACGATCCCTGCCCTAGGTAATACTAGTCCTGTGTGAATAGGGCTTAGCTTACTAAGATTTGCTACCCATGAGCCCCATTAACATTTTCGAGCATACCTCTTTTTCTGATACACCAATGAGGACAGAGACGGGGTGAATGACTTGGACCCAAAGAGGAGCCTCCTGAGCAAAGAAAATAAGCTCTTGTTATTTTTTTCAAACACCGGCAGCATGTTCATTTCAAGCATTTTTACATAGTAATAAAAGCAATTATGTCACGTCTAGGGATGTAGGCTTGGACCCTAAAGAGCAGAGACGAGGAGGTAGTGGAAGATTTATTCAATAAGACGGCTTACAACTAAGGATGTCCTGAGGCAGGCAGGAAGGCAGGCAGGCAGGCAGGCAGGTAAAAGGAGTTCCAAAACACTCAGGAAACTAAAGACTAGGGAATCAAAAACCACAAGGAACAGGGCAACGTAGGGGGGTAACAAACAATGATCTGACAACAGACAAAGAAAGCACAGAGACTAAATACACGAGGTAACGAGGGTAGGAACGAGGGACAGGTGACATGAGGGCTGAGGAACAGGTGAGACACATCAGGGCGGGGCAGACAATCACAGAGGCGGGAAAACACACAACGCAGGAAGTAAAACCAGACCTGACACAGGAGAAACAGAGAGACTGCAAAATTAAACTAAAGCATGAAACATACACGGATGGAACTAGGAAAACACAAACAAAGAATACAGGAACACAGGAGACACCGAACAAATGAGGAAAGAGGGAAAGAAATAACAGGAAAAACCACAACAGAAAACCACAACCATGACAAAATAAGTTGCAAGTACCTGTGGGACTTCAGGCGTGATGGTGACTCTGAAGAGGTGCATGGACACATACATCCCGGCCATCATGAGAATGAGCAGGCCGTGGCGGGGGTTGCCGTGGGTGCTCAGGCCTTGCTGGAGGAAGTCAAAAAAGAGGATGATTGAAACCCTACTCAATATTCCCGGGCATTGTTGCCTAATCCATCCCTGCCCGTTACTCACCCGAGCTACAGCTCTGTCAGAGAGTAAGCCCGCTGCCAGGCTGCCCACAAAACCTCCCACCTCCAAGGCACTCATGTAGGTGCTGCCTGCGGGCAACACAGCCGGCGTCAGTACACAGAAGCAGCCAGGCTGAAGTGAAAACCAGTGAGAAGTAGGGCTGAAGGATGGGGCGGGGGGGCGGCTGATTTATTTGATTTATTTTTAAGTTTAGCTAAAGTTCAATATTCCCTGTGTAAGAGAAAAAAACAAAAAAAAATAAACAATATGGCAAAGAACAATCATAGATAAATCTGCTCAATTTCCACAGCAGCATCTACATAGTGCACCTTCTACCATCATGTTAAATAAAATCATAAAAAAGAAATGAAACATCCACTGAAATTTCTGTTAACAATCTGTGATATGTAACATTATTCCAGCATTTATCTTACAAAAAACAGTAAATATAATAATAACAAGAGGAGTAAAAAAATGTTAAACAAAATGTTACACCAAACATTCAACTAAATATTGCATTCGATTAATCGCGGTCTTCACGATCAGCTTTCAAATGGCGATTTTCGATTTGAAAACGACGAATCGCAACAACGGACAACTAAAGTGCATACCCATGAGAACAGTCTGGCCTTTCTCCTGCATGAGGAACAGCTGTCCCCAGTCAGTGGCAGCCGTCTTCACCCCGAACACCACCAGGTAGCCCAGAGACAGCACCCACAGGAACGGAGAGAGGAGGAACTCCCTCAGGGTGCTCTCGCTGGTCCCTGGGGAGGTCAAGTACAGACAGGGACAGGGACAGGGCTGGGTTATCATCACAGAAAACACAATCTATACCGACAGCGGTACCAATATTGTCAATTTGATTCCGGTTCCTAAAGCGTACTCAAAATCCATTTTGCCAAAAAGAAATTACAACATTGCACATTACGGTACAAATCTTGTTTAATCAAGTTTTTATTTTAGTTTCTCACATGATTTCCAAATCTTTTTCAATTGTCCGTCTCCCTTACGCCTATGTGACGCACGCTGTAGTCAAGCAGTGGTGAAAGAAGTATTCAGATCCTTAACTAAAGTAAAAGTACTAATACAACACTGTAAAAACAAAAAATACTTTGTTACAAGTAAAAGTCCTGAATTAAAAATATGTTACTTAAGTAAAAGTATGTAAGTATCATCAGGAAAATGTACTTAAAGTACTTAAAAGTAAAGAAAAATCCTCACATTTTAGAAACGATTAAAACAGCTCTGTTAATCTGCTCAGTCGGGTAGAAAGTGGCATGAAAAGAAAAGACTCAAGTAAGGTACAAGTACCTCATATTTGTACTTAAGTACAGTACTTGAGTAAATGTACTTCGTTACATTCCACCGCTGTAGTCAAGCCTGTCAAAATACAACACAAACGCGTGAGCCCCGTCTCTGTGCAACGTTGAGTTTCTCCTGCGTGTTTCTACGATGTGTGACTTTAAGACAGCCAATCAGAAGCATTATGAGATCTTGGTGCTGCATGCTTATTGGCTCACTGACGCTGATGAGATGTACTCCTTAAGTACTGCAATTTGGTACTGAATGACAAGGCATTTTTCAATACTAAGGAGGCAATAAGTACGGTCCCAGGCCCTAGACAGGGAGATACGTTCACACACTTTAAATATCAGCAATGGGTCAATATACATGCAGTACAGTATGCAGTAGGTGCACTAGTATGTGTTGGTTATACAGCAGCATGCCCATCACACTGTGTAGTCCAGGCCCATCTAAAATCAGTAATATGTGTATGGAGTGTGTCTGGTATTTATCTGCTGATGTTGGTATCTGACTGCTTATACTGTACATCATTTCTGAAAGATCCAATGATTGTAAAGCATCTATGCTATACACAAAACGATATTCTAAAGTCTTGTGATATTGTTGGGAAAACCGTTAAGTTAATATGCTGTTAAATAGAAGGCCAAAATGAATAAATGCTCTTCTTGATCAACTCACTTCAACCACACATTTGATAGAATATTTGGTGGCAGATTGGCATGTGGTTGCAATACGTTAGACCTCTGGAACGGTCTTTCTTGGTCAAAACGTTAAAAAGGCTGGGGCAAAATAGATTTGATATGCATTATGTACTTTTCAAATAACAAACAGACAGACTAGAGAGCAGTTGTCAATTATGAGGTACTGACTGCTCCGCCTGGTGGACATTATTGATGTCAGCATCGGATACATTATCGAAGACCTAAGCTGCATCTCATGGCCCAAATTTGATAGCTCCTCGACTCCTCGGTCCTCGACGGAACCGGAAGTTTTTCCGTCCCTCCTCAGAGGAAAGGACGTCTCATCTACCTAAAAACACATTTGCGCGTTTCCTCTCTCCTCGCATGATTTCCTCGGTGGGAGGGACTAAGATGCGAGGAAGGAAGGCTAGGGGAGGACTCGGGGAGGAAATTTAAGCAACATGAGATGCAGCGCTCCTCTGCCTGATCTGAGTAATTATCCCAGCATGCATAGTGATAACAGGTTAGGGGTTACCGTTGTGACAGAAGTGATCATGGTTGTCATTTGGGAAACACACCTCCAGTCTACTCCTGTATGAATGGGACTGTCGTCGTTTGGCTTTTATGTCATCTGGGCTTCGTGACTGTCTAAACGCTATTAGGGACTGGTAGGCAGAAAATGTCTGACAGCTCAATGCTGATAAGACGGAGGTTCTGGTTGTTACTCCAGAAAAGGTCGTCCCCATGATCACACAATGTATCGGCCCTCTTTCTTTTGCTGTCCGCTCTAACCTGCGTAATTTAGGGGAAATATTCGATCAGTGTTTCCCAAAGCCCAAGATGGCGTCCTCACGTCTTGTTTTGTCCACAACTCAAAGATATTCAGTTTACTGTCACAGAGGAGAGAAGAAACTAGAACATATTCACATTTAAGAAGCTGGAATCAGAGAAGTTTTACATTTTTCATTACATTTATTTTTTTTATCTCAAACCAATTAATCGGCAATCTAAATATTTGGCCATTAATTTAATAGTTGACTGTGGATTCATCTTTGCAGCTCTAATGTGAAAATGAAAAACCAATGCCAAATCAGCCACGTATTTGTACATGGCGCGAGCCATGGGATGTCCTCATTAATCAAGTGTGTCCCAGTGAGCTTTGACAAACCTCCACATACTGCAGTCTCAACAGGCTCCTCAGGCATTTGACTAAATCGCTAATATCCCAAGCGTTGGTGTTGGGGGAGACCCACTGTTGTGGATGTTCGAAGCAAAAGGGATGGCACCAAGTGAATGACATGCTTTGAGGTAACCATCTTCAGCCTTTCTGCCCACTGTAATCCGTTTTTTTTTTTTTGCAGATTATCTGTATCCGTGTTTTATTTGCCTGATAACTGATAAAAGTTAATGAATTAAAAAGTGCGCTACTTTGGCTCCTCTACAGCTCTGTGTCTGTCCCTCTGCTTCGGTTTCACTCACCTCTGAGTCTAACTTAATGTCCCCCCCCCACAACAACACCATCTGACTATCTTTTACTGCGTATTATGTTGAAAGTTTCTAATTTATTAAATAATTACTTAAGGCATTTGAACAAAGTTGTGCGTTGGAGTTTGTAACATTCCAAAATCTTAATTTTGACTTAAAGATTTTCATTTTCTCTGTAAAAATGAGTTTATATGGGTTCCAAATATCGGTTTCAATAATTACTGATAATCGGTATCGGCCTTGAAAAAAACAGTATCGGTCGACCCCTACTGCTCACCAACTCCTCTCTCTTCTTACCTCCCTTAGCGCCCTTCTTGACTGCTGCCTCGATGCTGGGCAGGCCCACATCCTTTGGCTCGTTCTTTACAAACGCCACACAGACAAGGGAGAAGGCAGCACAGAAAACGCCTGACATGGTCAGGATGGTCCTCCAGTCGTAGTACTGCAGGAGCACTGTGACCAGGATTGGACCCAGACTTCCAGCCAGGTTCATGCTGCAGGACAGCACAGACCACCATGTTCCAAACTGGGAGGGCTCAAACCACTGATTGGGAAAGAGACACAGAGCAGAGAACAGTCAGCATATCCCAAATCCTACAATGCAGGCAGAGCACGCAGACTTATTTCACCTTTGTGTTTACAACTATTATAACATTGTACGTTCTGTTGGTTACTCTTCATGTCGCACCTTCCTGTAGCAACCCACGGGGCACGGTCGAAATAATGCTGATTCGCTTCATTTCATTATCTTTTAGAGGAAATTGAGGCAAGGTCAAAATAGCAGAAACATTACAAAAGTTTGAACTAATAATCAACAGACTTTTACAGGGATGTAACGATGCATGCAAAATCTGTATAAATGTGTAAAGATTACAACCAGTTTAGATAAAAAATAAATCACAATGCAATTTTTAAACAGCCTATTGCTTAATTTACATTAATTGACACTTGTTTGACCTCAGATGTCACTAGGTCTTAGTTTTGTTTATATGAAGAACTTTGTTTTGAAAATCGAATACTTTTTCATTTAAATGTTGTTATTGAAGATAAAATACATTTCCGTGGCACTTTTGAAGGGAGTACACATTTTCCCAAAGTGCAACACTGGCTAATACAGCTGAAGGCCGCCATAAGCATTCATCACACAGCACAGCATAGCCAACATAGTAACCAGTAACTTTAGAATCCACTGGGCAAACACTTAAGGCAGCCCACTGGCTGATTCAACACCATGCTGATCCACGGGTGTGGATGTTAACTCTCGGTGGAACAGGAGCTACAGACAAAAAGAGGTTAACGTTAAACTCTCAACAGACAAGGAAAACACCAAGTTGTTTTTCCTTTTAGAAAGATCTACGTAGGATCTTCTATAAATACTTTCTCCTGTAATCTGATGCCCTTCAGCACGCTGAACACATGCCAAAGCCTATTTATTCCCCACCTTTTGAACACTGCTACGTTTAGGGCTTCTCACAAGCCTTAAGTTGTCTCCGAGCAGAGAATAGCAGGATGTGTTAGGGGGTTTGTACGTGCTTTCAAAGTCCTGCCGGTAATGCACACCATTGACCAGACCTTTATGATCCAAAGCTATTTGCAGGGCCTTCCCTGCCATTATAAGGTTTAGGTGCAGCACCTAAACCGAATGAATTTTCTCAGATCCAATGATTGTAGTTGGTCCCCAGTGGACTTCTTTAGCATGTTCTGTCTTTTAAGCTTTTTGAGTGTTATTTATTTATTTATTATCTCCTGTAGCTTTTCCAACGATAATGGTCCAAAATGATGTGAAAAGAGACGCAAAACCACCACAAAAGGGACACAACCCGAATACAAAGAGACGCCAAATGACCACAGAGAGCCGGAACAACCCCTAAAGCAAACAAAATGACCAAAAAGAGACACAACACAACTACAAGGAGACGCAAAAACCCACAAAAGAGACAAAAATCCCACAAAGAGAGACAGGGGGGTGCCTTGACTCCCTGCCAAATATGCGCAACTTCTTCCACAAAGCCAGGGAAAACACTGTATTTGTATAATGTGGCATTGCAGATTGTTAGGCAACGCTGAAATCTCTCAAGCCACCACCCCTGTTGATATCAGGACAATCGGTGTCTCAGACAGCTGGCACAGGCTGACATTTCCTCAAACCAGGCAATGCCACCTCTGGCCCAAAGGTCAGCACTGTCTGACAGCAAGGAACAGGTTTCCTCCAAACACCTCCAGCAAGCAACAGGCTGAGCGCACTATGTGTGGCAGCACGTGGCTCCCAGCCTGGGGTTACACCCTTTCACTAGAAGCCCAGAATAATAGCAGCAGGCATCACGGGCAGCCTGCGTGTTCAGAGGGACTTCCATTGGCTCTGAACTAGGGCTGTTCGATTATGAAAAGAAATCATACTCACAATTATTTTGGTCAATATTGAAATCACGATAATTTAACACGATTACCCGCTGACTTTTGGAAAGATGTTGCATTTATTGATTTAAGAAACAGTGACACAGTTAAAGGGTAATTTTCGGGGGGTTTTCAACTATCTTTGAAATTGGTCCAGTATTAAGTGAGAACGCTGTGAGCAGCAGCCGCAGACTGGGCTGCAATAAAAAAAATAAAATAAAAAAAAATAAGGATCTTAACCTTTAACAGAAAGGTCGACCTCCTTTGAAATCCTTTCTATAATGTTGTCAGACACTTAAAATATTAATCTCAGCCTGTCAGTGTTAGAACAAGCACTACAACGTAAATACAAGCTGGACAATCACCCTATTAACTTACATTGTAGCTTGTTTCTGCGCTGCCAACTGCAGCGATCTTGCTTAATACTGGACCAATGTCAAAGATTGTTGTTCCCATCAGTCATGTAGACACAAAAATATAGGTTAAAAAAAAAACAAAGTTACCCTTTAAACAAATAAAGTGAAAACACCTTGAGTGAAACTTCCCTTAATATTTTTGCTGTTTGAACTTTTTTTTTTTTGTCCAATCAGAACACAAGACAAAATAAGAGTTTACTTGCAAAACGTTATGTGCAAAATAATTGTTTTTCTCGATTATTACACTTTGTGATCATCAGGAGCCAAAATCTAAATCGCAATTAAAATGTGATTAATTGCACAGCCCTACTCTGAACATTACACTGTATAAGGGAGCTGTGTTGCATGAGCTGGCGGGCAGGATGGGATTACCTTGCGCAGCACTTTGCCACACGGGGGCCAGCCACAGCCTTGTCCCAGGCCGTTGATGAACCAGAGCAGTGAGAACATGGGGACAGTGGAGGACCAGGAGAAGGCGACGTTGATGCCTCCCACCAAGAAGAGTCCGATGGAGAAAAGCCAGCGGGCGCTGATCTGATCCGACAGCACGCCGCTGATGAACTTACTGATGGCATAGGCCATGGTCTGGCTGCTGGTGATCAGACCTGCAGATACACCATGAAGGGCACTGTTAAAAGCATTGTACACAGAGAGACTAACCTTACCTAACCAGAAGGTACCTCA
The DNA here is from genome assembly GCF_010015445.1 of Perca fluviatilis. Classification (NCBI taxonomy): domain Eukaryota; kingdom Metazoa; phylum Chordata; class Actinopteri; order Perciformes; family Percidae; genus Perca; species Perca fluviatilis. The sequence continues at coordinate 30,395,269 of NC_053127.1, read as the reverse complement.
AAGTTGGATTACAACTTCAGGGACAATTTGTGGGACATCCTGTTGTGTTCTTAGGTCAACATTCTAAATTGTCAGTTACTTTGGGTTATAAACAAACACCTACACAACTAATGGCATTCCCATCAGCTGCAGCTGTACTCTGAGTTAATAAGCTAACGTTAGCATGCCGACATGCTAAACTAAGCAAGTGAACATGGTAAATACTATAGCTTCTAAACGTCAGCATTGTGGCGGCCCGATCTGTACCAGAAACCTGATTTGCTCTATGTGCGTAGATGGTTGAGGTTAGCCTTTGGCCTCAAATAGTTAGGGTCCGCATAGCCTTTAGGTAAGGGTAATAGGTCAAAAACGGGTTTACAGTACAGATCGGGTGACAACATGGGAGTAAAATGACCTTAGCATTTAGCTCAAAGCACCACTGTGTTTACCACCTCTGTCATATTGGGGGGCAGAGCCTAAACAAAAACTTCACATAGCAAAGTACTGTATTAAACCAGGGGTCAGCAACCCTAGGCCCGAGTGATGGCGCACTAGCAATATGTGTGAATACTAATAAGAGAGTTATTTTGGAAATGTTCCAATCTGCATGCCAAAGGACCTCTTTTACAGCCATTGACTGAGCACAGCCTGTTGTTTACGGTACTTTGATTGACTTTATCCCCCATCTACTACTCTGCTACTACTACTAATAATCTCCCTACACTGCCTCTGATTGGCTAGTACTCATTGCCTTCTTCACAGAATGCAGCGCGAAAGACAAAAATAGCACTGCCTGAGCGGGCTAGGTAGTTGATAGCCGGCTTAATGCTGCTAATATGGCACACTGATTAACAAGAACATTTTAAAGATGGCACTTTATATTAAAAGGTTGCTGACCCCTGTATTAGACATTAACACATCCATGTGCATGTGCAGAAGGTGGGGTGTGCACACTTTAAAATCATCAAGCAGTGGGTGAATAAGCTTAAACAGGCTGGAAGCAGTTGCATCTCTGTGTCCAGTAGTGTTCAGCATGCCACACTGCACGCAAATGCCTTTGCACTGTGTATGTTTGGCAAGCTAAATAAGCCCGATTTAGGCATTATTGGGCAATGATTTTGCCAAACAATAGCCCCATTACAGACATAATTATAGCTTAAGGAAATATTGCCTAACCACACCAACAAACAAACAATAAGCTCTAGTATTATCTAGCTACTTTCTCACCCAAGTCATCTTTATCCAGTTGGATCTCTTCCATCACAGAGGGCATCACGAAGGAGAAGGTCTTCCTGTTGAAGAAGTACAGCGCGTAGCCCATGAACATGCAGAAGAAGATGGTTACTCGGTAGTAACCGTAGCCTGTGGCCCCCATGATTGCACCCGAGCTCAACTTCAAGGACAACGAGAAAAAAAAAAAAAATTCCTCCTTCCTCTTTTCAATTAGGAGAAAAACTCTGGATAGGACTCTTCTTGCAGGCTGGACGCTCCGTCTATCTGTGAGGCTGCTGCTTGTAGAAGTGATGACTGAGGGGGGGAAACCTTACACCGATCTGAAAATGAAAACAGCATAATAAATAACATACCTAATGACTAGTCATTCTGGAATTGCCTAAGTGGGCATATAAAAGATGATTTAAGGATATTATGTTTGCACTAGGGCTGCACAAAATGGGGAAAGTATGTTATATGCGATAACGTTGAATAATGCAATAAGATAATAAAGATAAACAGATATTAAAGTGTAGTTCTGCATTTCTGCTGCTTTTAGTATTCTGCTAAAATATGGCAAATTGCTTGTTGAATTTAAAACAAATGAAATCATTTCAAACATTCTTTTATTGAACAAATTAAACATTGAATTAAATATAAAAGACAACACTAAAAAGAGAATGACAGTTATATTACAAAGTACTGATATTTTCTTTCAACTTTCACAAAAAAGTAGTGTCAAAAGAGTGTCTATTAAGATATATTTCACGATGAGTTTATTGCGCCAGTAGATATTGCGATGACGATAAAAAATAACGATACATTGTGCAGCCCTAGTTTGCACACACCCCAAATCTGATCCTTGACGAGACTTGATGCTCTATGTTAACATTTAAGGGATTTGTCTTAATGATTAAGCAGTATTAAGTTTGCTCTCATAGCAATATGTGGCTGATCTTTTCTTCAGATACAGATTTTTTTTTTTCCTTCATGTTGGTGTTATGAGTCTGTGTGTTGGTGAGTTGCCCTCCAGCCACCTTGTTATTTACAACCCATCATCTGATCCAGGTTCAGGATAAAGTGACATTCTGGACCAGTTTCAGTCTGCGGTCACTTGTCATATAAAAAGTGGTTCCTTTAACTGGCGTGGGCTGCGTGCAGGTCTCCAGCCGGCAGCGACCCTGAACATATCAGGTGTCCTACGCAGCTGGACCTTCAATTTAGGAGACCTAACGTTAGGTGGTTGTAATTTTAGAAGAATAAATGTTAGGAGGAAGTCCGAGGACCTCAAATGACCAGTAGCCTAAGTATAATTCCCAGTCCACTTAACGTTAAGATGATATGCTCACTGTATGTAAACACTTCAACTCATGCTGAAGTTGGACTCTGACGGAGGAGGCCTGTGACAGAGATAGGCTAGCATACAACAGCATCGCATATGCTAATGGTCTGATAAACCCACCAAAAAGAGACATTCTCGCCCCCGTTGGTACAAAATACCCCCCAGTTTAACGTTACTCATGGCGAACTGATTTGTGGGGCGGACCTTGCAGCTATCTTGAGTGTCCTTCAGGCCTACGTTTGACCAAATGCTGACATAAAAGCAAGACACGTCGATGTTCGATGCCGTCTGATACAGCGGTTGGCCCTTCGCCGACTCGCTGCTACCGGCTGCCACGCTGAATGAGGAAATGCCTGTAAAGCTAGCTAGCTGGTTACCTTTCATCCGCGTCCCTCTTCCTGATCCCATCCATTGAAAAGAACGGCGCGCGTTCATGAATCTGCAGCTCTTGAGCGCGTCACCGTGACACAATGACTGAAACGAGCCAGTCAGCCACCGTGGCAAAAGAGTTCATGTTGCACCGCGGTTTACGGATGCTGTTTAAGTTGTGTCAGGATGTCTGCTGGTACTCACGCCGCCAATCTCCATTTCAAATATGCGACTTTAAATGTGTCATTTCTCACGACACAGCCAACATGAAACCCTTTATGGACTAATATCGTTTCGAATTAAACAGTTGACCCTGCAGATTAGGTCGGCATCTATTATTATTATTATTATAATAGATATATTACCGATATAAACTATAACGTAGGCCAGGGGTCTTCAACGTTTTTTAAGCCAAGGACCCCTTAACTGAAAGAGAGACGGAGCAGGGACCCTCTACTACATATTATGTATAAAATGAAGTTGCATGGTTAAGCGGTCTAAAGCCTTATACATAGCTTGTTTTGCATAGAATACTAAGTTTTTAAAATAGCCTAATAATTGTTGGCATGGTTTTATAAATCATGTTTTAATGTTAAACATACATGTGGCACAGTGAACCCTCTTAGGATGAGCTGGATCTGTGGATGGCCTTAGTGACCTTACCTATAAGCCAGTAAGCAGTGGGGATTTATATTTGCTAATAATATGTTGGATTTGTGTTTACTGATGTTAATTTCTGAAAAAACTTAAATTAACAATAATTTTGAGGCCCCACTGCATTGACTCTGTTGACCCCCGGGGGTCCCGGACCCCCTGTTGAAGATCCCTGCCTTTATAGACATATATGCCATAATCTCAACATTTAGCTCACACTGCTCACTTCTGCCCTCCTCTGTTTGGCTAGAGGAAGTTGAACTGCCACTGAAATGACTGCTCTTAGGTGTGGATAGTCCTACATGCAGACTCAAATTACTGTACATAGGCCTGCATATCCTACAAGATAATCCAAATACCCATCCCAACTTGAAACATTGAAAATTAAAGAAACATTCTAGTGTTGAGTGTTGTTTAAGTCACCAGACTGTGGACTGTAGTTCTATAACGAGGACCAACCTGTAGCACTCAAGTCATTCAACAGGATTTGTGAGTTTGAAAAGCTCAGCACTAGAAGCCAGAAAACAAAGATCAAAGCCCAGTTTAAAATGTCTGGCTGCTATAATAAAAAAAAAAATATATATATATATATATATATATTGTTCTGATGAGTCTGCGAACGTGCATATGTATCGGGGGTCAACTTCTCTTGAGAAAGCCTGTGTGGCAGACTAACGGCTGACGGTTGGACTCCAACTGAGACAGCTCCCATGTCGATACAAAGATGATTTATTGCTAACAAGCACTTTGGAATCTGAGGGATACAAGCCCACATATAAATATTTGCATTTATTAATTTATTTTTATTTTTTTATACATTTTGGCCTTTAATGGAAAGGACAGTTGCAGACAGGAAAGCAGAGAGAAGACATGCAGCAAAGGTCAACAGGTCAGATTCGAACCCTGGGCCGCTGCGGTAAGGACTGAGCCTTGGTACATGGGGCGCACGCTCTACCAGGTGAGTTACCAGTGCGCCCCGCGAATATAAATATTTATCCGTGTAACTTTACACATAGATAAATACTCTGGACAGTAGTTCCTGTTCTCAGATAGGCTACATTATTATTTACAGGTTTTCATCAGTTTTTTTTATCACAGTCAAGCTCTCACCTCAGGGATACAGGCCCAGTCTGACTTGTTCCCCCAGTGATGGGCTTTATAGCTGCAACGTTAACTTAGATACTGTAACCTAGTAACCATATTAAATATAAAATAACATCATACAAATATGAAAATAGGAGAAATATGTACACATTTTACACACAGTATTACAACTACCAAATCCAGGTAAAATAACTGGCAAAAACAATTAAAACTTTAATTGTGTTACATGTAACATGCAAGAGGCATATGTTACACATATACAGTTATTAATACACTGAAATGAGAGGATCTGGAACCAGAAATAGAGCTGTAGCAGGGAGAAAGTGCAACCAAGGTTGTTGGATTCACTTTAGCTTCCATCGCCAGCTGGAACGATGCTGTATCAGGTCACCTTCATTAAGCCCTTTTCAAAGCTTATATCACCGCAAGAAAAGGGCAAATGTTGTCTCCTGGGTGTTCGTAAGGATTCAAAGAGTGGGATGTCCTCAAACACATCATCTGGGCCTGTCTCACAAAGCAGGATTAATGAAATTGGATGGCTAACAGTGCTTAGGACAAACATAAGTCTGTATCAGACGTGGAACTAGGGCTGCACAATATATCGTGTTTTTTTTGTTTTTTTTACCGCATCGCGATATCAACTGGCGCAATAAACATACAAAGGCTGCGGCACATCGCCAAAGACACTCAGAGGTTTGTCGTGTAAGCTGAAAGAAGATACAGTATCAGTAGGAAACTGCACTTTTATGTTACTGTCATTTTTTTGTGTTTTACGTCCAATTCAATGTTCAATTTGTTCCATAAAAAAATGTTTGAAATGATTTCCTTTTGTTTGTTTTGAATTCAACAAGCAACAGGTAGTATTTGGGCAGAATACTGAAAGCAGCAGAAAGGCAGAGTTGAGTACACTTTAATATCCGTATATATATGTATCGCAAGTAATATCGTTATCGCCATATTTAATTCATCCATCCATCCATCCATCCATCTTCGTCCGCTTATCCGGTGTCGGGTCGCGGGGGGAGCAGCTCCAGCAGGGGACCCCAAACTTCCCTTTCCCGAGCAACATTAACCAGCTCCGACTGGGGGATCCCGAGGCGTTCCCAGGCCAGGTTGGAGATATAATCCCTCCACCTAGTCCTGGGTCTTCCCCGAGGCCTCATCCCAGCTGGACGTGCCTGGAACACCTCCCTAGGGAGGCGCCCAGGGGGCATCCTTACCAGATGCCCGAACCACCTCAACTGGCTCCTTTCGACCCCAAAGGCAGCGGCTCTACTCCGAGCTCCTCACGGATGACTGAGCTTCTCACCCTATCTCTAAGGGGAGACGCCAGCCACCCTCCTGAGGAAACCCATTTCGGCCGCTTGTACCCTGGATTCTTTTCGGTCATGACCCAGCCTTCATGACCATAGGTGAGGGTAGGAACGAAAACGACCGGTAGATCGAGAGCTTTGCCTTCTGGCTCAGCTCTCTTTACGTCACAACGGTGCGATAGATGGAATGTAATACCCGCGCCCGCTCGCCGATTCTCCGACCAATCTCCGCTCCATTGTCCTCACTCACGCAAACAAGACACCAAGGTACTTGAACTCCTTCACTTGGGGTAAGGACTCATTCCCTACCTGGAGAAGGCATTCCATCCGGTTTCCTGCTGAGAACCATGGCCTCCGATTTAGAGGTGCTGATCCTCATCCCAACCGCTTCACACTGGCTGGCGAACCGATCCAGTGAGTGCTGAAGGTCACAGGCCGATGATGCCATCAAGACCACATCATCTGCAAAGAGCAGCGATGAGATCCCCAGCCCACCGAACTGCAACCCCTCCCCACCCCGACTACGCCCGATATCCTGTCCATAAATATTACAAACAGGATTGGTGACAAAGCGCAGCCCTGGCGGAGGCCAACCCTCAGCTGAAACGAGTCCGACTTACTCCGAGAACCCGGACACAGCTCTCACTTTGGTCGTACAGAGATTGGATGGCCCTGAGTAGAGAACCCCTCACCCCATACTCCCGCAGCACCTCCCACAGTATCTCCCGGGGGACCCGGTCATACGCTTCTCCAAATCCACAAAACACATGTAGACCGGTTGGGCATACTCCCAGGCTCCCTCCAGGATCCTTGCGAGAGTGAATCTGGTCCATTGTTCCACGACCAGGACGGAATCCACATTGTTCCTCCTCAACCCGAGGTTCAACTATCGGCCGAACCCTCCTTTCCAGCACCTTGGAGTAGACTTTACCGGGGAGGCTGAGAAGTGTGATACCCCTGTAATTGGCACACACCCTCTGGTCCCCCTTTTTAAAAAGGGGAACCACCACCCCAGTCTGCCACTCCTTTGGCACTGTTCCAGACTTCCACGCAATGTTGAAGAGAAGTGTCAACCAGGACAGCCCCTCCACACCCAGAGCCTTGAGCATTTCTGGACGGATCTCATCAATCCCCGGGGCTTTGCCACTGTGGAGTTGTTTGACTACATCAGTGACTTCCACCTGGGAAATCAACGACAATCCCCCGTCATCCTCCAGCTCTGCCTCTAACATGGAGGGCGTATTAGTCGGATTCAGGAGTTCCTCAAAGTGCTCCTTCCACCGCCCTATTACCTCCTCAGTTGAGGTCAACAGTGTCCCATCCTTACTGTACACAGCTTGGATGGTTCCCCGCTTCCCCCTCCTGAGGTGGCGAACAGTTTTCCAGAAGCACTTTGGTGCCGACCGAAAGTCCTTCTCCATGTCTTCTCCAAACTTCTCCCACACCCACTGCTTTGCCTCTTTCACGGCAGAGGCTGCAGCCCTTCGCCTTCCGCGGTCCCTGCAACTGCCTCCGAGTCCTCTGGGATAACATATCCCGGAAAGACTCCTTCTTCAGTCGGACGGCTTCCCTGACCACCGGTGTCCACGACGGTGTTCCGTGGGTTACCGCCCCTTGAGGCACCTAAGACCCTAAGACCACAGCTCCTAGCGCGGCTTCAGCAATGGAAACTTTGAACATTGTCCACTCGGGTTCAATGCCCCCAGCCTCCACAGGGATGCACGAAGCTCCGCCCGGAGGTGCGAAGTTGAAAGTCTGTTGGACAGGGGCCTCCTCCAGACGTTCCCAATTTACACCGCACTAACGTTTGGGCTTACCAGGTCTGTCCAGAGTCTTCCCCACCCCCTGACCCAACTCACCACCAGATGGTGATCGGTTGACAGCTCTGCCCCTCTCTTCACCCGAGTGTCCAAAACATACGGCCTCAGATCAGATGAAACGATTATAAAATCGATCATTGACCTTCGGCCTAGGGTGCTCTGGTACCAGGTACACTTATGGCATCCCTATGTTCGAACATGGTGTTCGTTATAGACAATCCATGACTAGCACAGAAGTCCAACAACAAACAACCACTCTGGTTTAGATCAGGGAGGCCGTTCCTCCCAATCCGCACTCTCCAGGTGTCTCCATCGCCACGTGTGCATTGAAGTCCCCAGCAGAACAATGGAGTCCCCCACTGGCGCCCCATGCAGGACTCCACTCAAGGTCTCCAAGAAGGCCGAATACTCCGAACTCCCGCTTGGTGCATATGCACAAACAACAGTCAGAGTTTTCCCCCACAACCCGCGAGGCGTAGGTGAGGCGAGCCCTCCACCGGGTACCGGAACTCCAACGTGGGCGGCTCAGCCGGGGGCTTGTTAGTATCCCCACATCCGCCCGGGCCTCACACCCTGGGCAACTCCGGAGAAGAAAAGAAAGAGTCCAACCCCTATCCAGGAGAGTACGGTTCCAGAACCGAGACTGTGCGTAGAGGTAAGCCCCACCAGATCTAACCGGTAGCGCTCCACCTCCCGCACCAGTTCCGGCTCCTTCCCCCACAGAGAGGTGACGTTCCACGTCCCCAGAGCCAGCGTCTGCTGCCCGGGTCTGGTCCGTCGAGGCCCCTGACCTTCACCGCCACCCATATTTAATTCAATTCAATTAAATTTTATTTATAGTATCAATTCATAACAAGAGTTATCTCAACATACTTTACAGATAGAGTAGGTCTAGACCACACTCTATAATTTACAAAGACCCAACAATTCCAGTAATTCCCCCAAGAGCAAGCATTCAGTGCGACTTAACAACGTTATTGTAAATTTTCCTCATATCGTGCAGCCCTATCTGGTACTGAAAAAAAACTGTTCTGTGCAGTTTTATCCAACTAAGTCGATTTAAGTTTTGGAACAGCTCCCAGGAGATTTGACCTCTGTCAAGCAGTGGTGGCCTGCAAAAGTAGAACACAGAGTACCGGTCAGAATGGCTGCGTAATATGCAACAGTCCTTAAGCATTGAAAAAACTTTGGGGGGGTCAGGTTTACCTCCACACCTAAGGGAATGGTTCGACATTTTGGGAAATATGTTCATTTGCTGTCAGGCCGGGAGTGAGATGAGACGATTGATACCACTCTCATGTCTGCTAAATATAAAGCTGGCTAGCTTAGCTTAGCATAAAGACTGGGAGCAGGGAATACAGCCAGACAGGGGGAGAAAATCATTTTTACACTTTGGTGTTTGCACTGATTAAACAAATTAAATATAATGGGAATAGTGAGTGACTTTCAACAGCTGATTTATTTATTATTTCTGAAAACATACAGCTGATTTAAGTCCCACTTTTTCACGTCTTTGCGCAGTCTTTCCCACTCTTCAAATTGACCTCTCCAAGTTGTATCGATGATTCATTGCTCCTATTGGAAAATGTCACAGCAGACTTTGTTATGATTGTGTATTTGTTCTGTTTCCTGTTTTATTTTGGTAGTCCGTTTTTTCCCTCGTCATGTCTTGTTTTACTTCCTGTCTTTTGGTTTTCCCGCCTTTGTGATTGTATGATGTCTTTCACCTGTTTCCCAGACCTTGTGTCACCTGTCCCTTGTTAACCCTTGTTTGCTTGTGTATTTAGTCTCTGTGTGATCAGATCCGTGTTGCTGTTCTGTGTGGCTCGCTTTCCTCTGTCAGTGGATTGCTTGCCACTGTTTCTGTCTGTTCCTGTTTTTTTGAAATTCTGCCTGTTCCTGCTTTTGTATTTTGTCTGTGGGTGGTTCGTAGTCTACCCTTTTTGGCCTGCTGTATCCAGGACTCCTTTTGTTTGTTTGGATTTACATTAAAGGCATGAAAAATTCACTTCATGAGATTTTTTAACATTAATATGCGTTCCCCCAGCCTGCCTATGGTCCCCCAGTGGCTAGAAATGGTGATAGGTGTAAACCGAGCCCTGGGTATCCTGCTCTGCCTTTGAGAAAATGAAAGCTCAGATGGGCCGATCTGGAATCTTCTCCTTATGAGGTCATAAGGAGCAAGGTTACCTCCCCTTTCTCTGCTTTGCCCACCCAGAGAATTTGGACCGCCCATGAGAGAGACATCATGGCTTTAAAATTAGCAAAGTGGCAGTTGGTCAAGGCCACACCCCCACCCTGCACCTTGCCCCCCCCCCTCTCCTCCTCAATAGCTACAGACACAGAAATGGAAAGCAAGGAAAGCTCATTGTGGGATTGGCTCTACTGGCTGTAATTCTGCACCAAGGCTGAATTTCGGGAAAGAGACTTCAGATACAGTATTAGGGGACCACTAAGGTCTATATAAAAGAGACTTCAGATACAGTATTAGGGGACCACTAAGGTCTATATAAAAGAGACTTCAGATACAGTATTAGGGGACCACTAAGGTCTATATAAAAAAGACTTCAGATACAATATTAGGGGACCACAAAGGTCTATATAAAAGAGACTTCAGATACAGTATTAGGGGACCACTAAGGTCTATATAAAAGAGACTTCAGATACAGTATTAGGGGACCATTAAGGCCTATATAAAAGAGACTTCAGATACATTATTAGGAGACCACTAAGATATAAAAGAGACTTCAGATACAATACTAGGGGACCACTAAGACCTATATAAAAGAGACTTCAGATACAGTATTAGGGGACCACTAAGGTCTATATAAAAGCATCCAAAGAGCACCATGTCATGGGATCTTTAAAGTTATCCTCGAGCTTACTCGTGTGTCGGCCGTCTCTGCATTTGGGTCCGACATCCCCCTTTTCAACGTAACAGACTTGTCATAGTAGGAACAGCACAGGTGTTACATATAACATAACAAAAGTCTGACTACTGCACTGTATACAAAGACTTTGGAGATTCAAATAGAACGGTGGAGGGTAAATATTCTATTTATAGTGCACCATGTAGTAAACAGGGAGGGACTTCAGACACAGGCCAGGACCCTGAAACTGAAGCAGCTGAATGGAATTCCACATTATTTTTTATTATTTAAACCTGTGCTTTTTCGACTGAGGGACTGTTATGAAAAAAGGCTATTGAACTGCATTTGCTTCATTTTGTGTTGCTGCATTACCCTCTTAAGCTGATATATGTAGCATATTAAAAAGTCTCTATAGTCTCCTTTTTTCTTTTTTGATAATGAGGATGATGATGAGGATGAGGAGGATGAGGATGATGATGATGATGATGATGATGATGATGATGATGATGATGATGTAATTTATGCTCCTATGTTGTTAATATTTCTTTGTGTAAGATGACTGTCACTGTGTAAAATAAGTTTTTTAACCATGATGGAGTCATCACAAGTAAGTACAGTAAGCACAGTATATGGCTGACCAAATTTTTGTAAAAAATAAATAAATAAATAAAATTCCTTAACACCTTTCATTATTGGCAATCTGAAGGCCCGTACACAATCACTGTCCTACACCCTCATACCTTTATTATAGAACACAGAGTTTAGTTTATTGGCCTCCAGAAGCAAGCCAGCTGTATTGTAAAGGACCCCACTCACCTTGGACATCACCTTCTATCCCCCCTGCCCTACAGGAAAGATACAGAACAATCAAATCCAGAACCAACACACTGAAAAACAGTTTCCTGCCCTCCCTCCCTCCCCTTCATCTCCTCCGTCTCTAAGGCTAATGTGCAATAAATCCCAAGAACTGAAAGTGCAATAGCTGAACTGAAAGGGCAATAACCTAATTTTTTGATATAGTGTGACCCCATTGTGTTTATTTATCCAGAATTTTTACACTTGACTTTTGATTTCTTTGCTATTTTATATATGTGTTATTTCTATTGTCATTCCAAAGAGCTGCTAAAGTTTTTTGTTGTTGTTGTAAAACAATGATAATAAAGATCTATTCTATTCTATTAACTTTAACCAGAGAAGAGGTCTACTTTTTAAAGTAGTTTTTATAATCTGTAATTTTACTTTACTTAAGTATGTTTTGTTTGAAGTATTGTTCCTTGCACATTTTGAATCACATCCATTACTTAGTAAAAAAATAAATAGTTTTGGCATATTTTTTATTGTTTTGGTCACTTTTTGAAATTTTTTTCCAAAAAAAAAACTTTTGAGTTGTTTGACTTTGTGCCCTTACCAAGTAAGTATAAATATTTTTAAAAAAGTATATTTAAAGTGCCCATATTATGAAAAAAAACACTTTTTCTGGGATTTGGGGTGTTATTTTGTGTCTCTGGTGCTTCCACACGAATACAAACTTGGAAAAATCCATCCATGCTGTTTTGAGTGAGATACGGTTTCTGAATGTGTGCTGCCTTCAGTCTCCGGGTGAGCTGGTCAAAATCAGCAGGGCTGTCTACGTCATTGGCCGAAACATTTGAATTCTCTGAGTCTCAGGTTCTGCAGGAGACTCCCCTCTTTCTTCAGGATCCGATTCTGGTTCGAACAAGTATGGTTGAACTACTGCCGCCATGTCCGTAACTTTCACACGTAGTTCTATCTAGTCTCGTTAGTCTACACTCTCCTAATGTCACTACACTAATGTCTGTGCCCAAGCACTGACTAAGTGAGTGTCTACTGAGCATGTGTGACTCCCAACAAAGATGGAACAGAAGTTAATAGGTCTCACTCTGTAGCTAAAACAGAGAGCTCAACACTGGGTGAAAAGAGGAGCTGCAGCAATGTGTAGTACAACAAAAATATGGTGTTTTCTGAAAATTAAACCATGAAACCCTATTCTGGTACAACCTCTAAATACAATTATGAACCTTACAATGAGCATTATATAAGCACTTTAAAAAGTAACTAAGTAACTTTTACTCGGAGTAAAATATAAATGAGCTTCTTTTTACTTTCACTTATGCAGATTTTTTATACCAGTAATATTACTTGTACTTAAGTACAAGTGCATTAAAGTAATAGTACTTTTACTTTAAATCTTGTTGTACTCTTTCCACCTCTGTGAATGTCTTGTTCCCTGTCTAAAGCATTTCTATTACAGCAATGTATGTGCACATGCACTTCCTGCCAACAGATGGAGCTAAAGGAATGTGTTATCTGTAGTGGGTTGTGACAGAGAGACATGTTTCAATAGATGTATTCATGTTCAGGTTAGACCGTTAAAACTTCGGAGGTCCCTGTGTTGAAACAACCTGATGTTTTAGGTCTATTGATATAATGAGCTACTGCTGCATACCGTCTTTGTTCTTTTTGGCATTGAGAGTGATGCGTTATGCCTTTCACAGCTGAGAGTTCTGTGTGATTTTCAGTTTATTGCATATTCAGAGTCTGAAATCAACCACTGGGCTCACTGCTCTGTATTGATCAATCACTCAAACCCTCACCGATGTGGTATTTGTCCCAATGGGTGGAATATTCGCGGTACGGAGAATGAAGTTACACCTGGTGGTTTTTACTGCAAAGTAAAAAAAAAAAAAAAAGTAACATTAAATACAGTGTGCTCAATTATGTCATACTCACAATTAAGAGTATTTCAATCATTCATTGGCTGGTTTTCTATCTCTGTTTTTGACACTAACATGTGGACAGGAGGTTTGTTCAAATGTTACTCTCAGTGTTATAATGTGATTTTTTTCTTTCCGCCCAAGAAGCCCCATTTTGACTTTTCTAAAAGACCCCAGGTAATCCCATTACACTTGTTTCTACTCTGCAACCTGCGGAGTTGAAGTATTGATTATTGGTAGTGACAGCCTGCAGTATCCACAGAGAGACAGAGTGTACTGCAATGCATCAAAGCGCTTGTTCTTTCGAGTACACAGTATGCACAATTTATATGCTTGTCAATAGGGAGGCAGCAGTGTTTGTACACTATTGCAATGATGCAACCTACATACACACCTCAATCTAGTTTTAAATTATTCAACACATAGTCCTACAGCCAGTGGTGTAGTCTACGTGGTATGCAGTATACCCAGTATACCGACTAAGAAACTCCAGGATTTCCATTTAACTTAAAAATGTGCATTAATAAAAACTATGTACAAATAGCATTCTTTTCACTGTTAGTCTCGTTTGCTGTTGCAGGTCATTTATTATCATCAGATGGAACATTACACTTAAAAAACGTCCCCGAAATTGACGTATCGGTTCCTCTGTGCTGTGTTTAGCTTGTTCGTTATGTTGTGTCACTTATTAATGTTAAAATCTAAATAAAAAAAGTTGAAAAAATAAAAAGTCCCCCAAATTGGCCCTCAGGTATTAGCTTTACGCCAGCAGGTGTGGTATAAACACTTGCGCTTTTGCCATAAGGGGCCGCTAGAATCAGCACAAACTGAAAGTTACAAATAGCCACTTTAAAACCAGACCGTCATGGCGGCTCGTTCAGAATACGATCTCATATTGGACTAAAATAGTTCACTGAAACGTGTTTCTGAAAACATCTTAAGATCTTGAGAGACTCTAGTCACGCTCATAGACAATATATAAGAATGGACCAACAGATCCCGTTGCTCTGGACGGAGACCAGTGAAGGATGTTAGAAGCACTTTTCCGGTGAGCGCTGAGCGTTACTGAGCAGACTCCAACTGAGAGAGACGACCTAGATGTGACGTGAGCAACCTGTCTGAAAGTTGGAAGTCTTCTGGTAGCTGTGCCAAGAGAAATCTCAATCATTCCAAATCTTACAGAGACGGAGAGTGTTGGTATATATAAGGAGATAACATAGGCACAGGCTAATTATTGATCACTAAAATGCTAGTTAACTTCAGTAATTAAACAGCTCATGTAAGTCGAAACTGCCTGCAAGCTTCTCCTGTACTATATGGTAATTCCTCTACTATGCTTGGTCATGACACAATCGTTAGCCATAACGTGAGGTACAAGGTAATGGAGCCGTTTATACATTGTCGTGTTTCTTTAGAAATAAACAATGGACAAATAGAGTCTTTAAACGCTTCAGATGTAAAGTTACGCTCATCACGCTCCCCGTTTCCGGGTTCCAAACGGCTCCTCGGACGGACGACGGCACAGAACACACCGAACAGACTCAAGTCACCGACCTCGCCAGACTGTCCGACGGCCGATTATCGGCACTGTGTGTCCGGACATTTAGTCAGTTAGTCATGACAGTTTCGGAAACATGGGGGGAGGGGCGAGCTTGTTTGGTATTTACTTGGAACGTCAACAGAAGTGACGTCACGCAGGAACTCATAGTGCACCTTTAACGTTGTTATACAGTCACGGTTTGGTTAGGGTTAGGTTAGGCAACAAAACTGGTTAGATATAGTAAAGATTGTGGTTTGGGTTAAAATATGCATGTTTGTTACTTAACTTAACATACAAGTTAACTTGCACTGTTCTGTTTGTCTTTTGCGACGTTTACCCCACAGTCACATTAACTACAAAAGAGAGCGACATGCACTTGCTTGTCGGCGCTCCTGGGCGTGCCTAGCCTACTCCTGGTTGCTTGGCAACAGTAAACAGAAATTCTCCGGTGCTACCTTCAAGCACGTCTTAAAAGTTACTTCAGAGGTATTGTTAAGTCACAAGAACGATGTTTTTGGATTTTAAAAGTATTTATTTCTCGATAAAAGTAACAAAATATATGAGATAAAATGCCAAACATATCAGATATATACAGAAATACGATGTCCTGAAGCGTTTTCCGCCATCTTGATTTATTTTCTTCGACTCGAGCCACTGACCTACATCACGCTGCCCCTTAACTCCGATTGGCTGTCGCTTTGTCGCAACGCTCGGCATTTGCATAAAATAGACTCCTTGTCTATTTTGGCCCCGCCTTGGTCGTGGCAGCGGCGAGCTCGTCGCTTGTCGCTGGCAAACGGCCGCTCCCGTTGAAAATGAATGGTAGCCTGTTGCTTTGTCTCTGTCTCTTGTAGCTAATGTGACTGTGGGGTTAGCCCTGGATGCAGCGATGGTACCCTAGCAAAATAGATATAGAAGAAAAGGAAAATGCCGCATGAGAGACGGGCAAGATGGCAGGATGTATACCCACACTAACCGCAAATCAAACTGAAATGATGGACACTCATTATACTCTTATATTTGAATACAATTTGGGACTGTTTTAGTTTTCAGTTGCACCTATCTAAAGCTTCCTGAGCAACACCGATGCTTCAAATAACACATGGGCATAAAAGAACAGAACGAAATGGAGTCTCGGCTCATAGCACCTTTTCCTAGGAAAAGAAAAAGCTGAGCTTGTTCAATCGACTTTTACCAACAGCCATCAGGGTGTCACAGCAGGAGGGACAGGCCACATGCAGGAATTAGTTTCACATCCCAATTAATGCATCAAACTCTCAGGCCCTGCTGCTGAAGACTTGGCAGAACCATTACAGCTCGCCATCCTTCCCTGTCTCCTATCTCCCTGCTGTACGCTGTATGAATGAGGAACTCCCCCCCTGGGGCTGCACCTATTTCCTGCAGATCCAATTTCACATTGAGAGGCACTGTGTCAGTGGTGACACTGTCAAGGAAATGCCACACATCCTCACCGTCACCTGTTTTCTCTTATAATCAAATCACTCAATTTATTCGTGTTTTGGGAAATTGGGAGTTGACGCAGACTTCACAAGAGAGAATTCAAATATACAATACAATACACAATGCTCTCCATATGCAAATTCAAATTCAAAGGGGTGGGTTTATGCAAATGCATTGTTGAAAACACTTTTTCAGTTTCTCGTTTTCTCTTTTTTTTTTTACGACCTAGACCAGTGGTTCTCAACCTGGGGGTATGGGACCCCCAAGGTGGTCACGAGATTTGCCTTTTTCGATAAATAAAGAAAAAGCATGTCAATAAACTCCACATGTCTGGCCCCCTGATGTGATTCTCATTTTCCAGTGTGGCCCTTAGTGAAAATGAGTTCGACACCCCATGGGCCTACACTTTCCGTCCTAAAGCTGCGGGGCAGAGACCAATGGCAGCTAAGGAAGCAGATCACAGGTGCAGATGCAACGCACACACAAAGTAAAGATGGAAATTGAATACAAATGTCAATTTCTCTCAAGCGTTTATAAGAAGCAATCTGAGGATCTGCAGAGCAACGTTTGGATAATTGGATGGCACAAGCACGCTGACGGGCGATCTTGATTAGCTCTCTGAGCTACTGAATCCTGGTGCGTTCAGTGTGAACGTGGAATTTCATACCGACAGAAGAAACGAAGACGTGTGGATGGACGGCCACAGGCAGTGCAGCCATGCATACAGTGAGACGCTGTGATATATAAAGATGCTGGACTGTCGATAGGTTATTTACACAACTTATAATGCATGATAAACAGGAAGCACAATTATGATTAGACCGCAATCGCCGGATAGTTGTACCATCATTGTTAAATTATGCAGAAAAATCACATGCTGGCACAATTATTATGTAAATTAGAACAGATTAAATGAATGAGAGGATCAATCAGAGTGGACTGGAGTGGAAGTGAATAATGCTCCATTGAGTGTAAGAGTGCAGTAGCTTTCGCTCAATTTCTATTCGTCTCGAGACACACAGAACCACTTTTTTTTCCACACACTCACAGAGCATAATTCATAATCATCTCTCGTATAATTTCAGGCTGCCAAAATGCACTCTGTAAGTAACCATTTTATGAAGCAGTGAAATGTATGTGAGAGGAACGCGTCCTTGTTCCAGGTTTTAGAAAAATCATACAGCACTGAATCACTGTGTGCAGAGAGAAATGATATTGTCACATAATTGCCATGCAAAGTGAGAGCGTGTTCCCATTTCACTGATCAAACTAAGGCCTTACTTTAAATGTCAGGGGAGAGGGCGGACTGACATGTCACGCAGCGCCTCACACTGTTGTACAGTCAGTACGTTAGCAGTGCGGAGGGTGAATGTCACATGAACTCCTTTTTTTCTTGACTTAACAAATTGAAATGTCGCTCTCCATCCAGTAGCAGTGAGCTGACATTTATAGAAGTGGTTCCACTAGGTAAGGCAAAGCAGATGGATATGTCTTGTATGTGTATGTGCTTTATGTATTTTAATGTGGTAATGTTTAATGTTTGTTTTTATGACTGTTTAAAAGCCCTTCTAGGGACGGGCATTGGAAACTATAGCGATAGCTTTGAACGCTGTGATGCTGTACATTGGAGATTTGTTGCACAAATGTCTATTTCGTAGCATCTGTCCCTATTCAAATCAGGGCTGTTGTAGTCATGTCCGCCTTTGTCGAGTCCAAGACAAGTCCATGACCAGGACTAGTCGAGACCGGGTCAAGACCGAGTCCAAAGAGGTTCAAGTCCAAGTCAAGACCGAGTCCAAATGAGAGACAGTCAATACCGAGACAGAAAAAAAAAGAATCCTCTTCAAGACCACTCACTTACCTGTTCATAATTTATGTGACGTGAGAGACTGTATATCTTCTATTTGAAGATGATAATTTTGCTTTATTATTTGTAATGATCAAGAAGCAAGTGCAGAGTAATCACAATAGGATCGAATTAATTTTTTTTTGGAATGCTTTATTTTCATTTTCCAGTTTACAAGAACAGGAACAAACACAAACAAATAACCCCCCATCCCCCCTCCCCAAAAGGATGCTCCAATGTTTTAAAGTAGGTATACAATGTTTCAAGGTCAGTCACATTCCAACAACACATTATCCACATAATCTAGATAGGGCTGCCAAATTTTAATAAAGGTGTTGTATCCCTTTCTAAGATTATATGTTATTTTTTCTAAAGGCACACAGTTATTCATTTCTAAATACCATTTAATCATGAATAGAGGGGAATCAGACTTCCATGTTGCGGCAATACACTTTCTGGCCACTGCCAGGGCTATTTCCAAAAATCTTCTTTGAAATTTGTTAAGTGGTTTATCAATTTTCATAAAGTTCCCCAGCAAGCAAAATTATGGGTCAAAAGGTAATGAAATCTGATTAATCTTAGACACAACGTCACAAAAGTCAATCCAGAAATCTCTCACCTTCACACACAACCAAGTACAGTGTAGGAAAGAGCCCACATCTGCAGCACATCGGATAGATCAGGCTTAGACTTGTGAATTTTCTCTGGGGTCAAATACAGCTGATGAAAGAAATTATAGTGGACAAGCCTGTACTGTGCATTAATTAGGGCATATTATTTACTTAAAATATAAAATGGAAATGTTCCCATTCTTGAACTCATGACTTGTCCTGAAGAATTCATAATACAAATTGCTCGCTGACATTGTGTCTGTGGCCAAAATGAAAATGATTGATACCTGATGATTGAGGTATGTGATGCAGCCAGGCGTATACCCGGCGACCAATCACAACGCCTGTTCTAGATGGATTTTGAATTAAACCAATACCCACTTTCTGAACGAGCGCGCTTCGTCTATGGTTTTGTTTTGAAGGAGGTATTTACTTTAGAACAATAGCATATAGGGCTGGACTCTGTCGAGACCAACTAGAATATTTGGCAATTCCAATGGCCGGGTCCGAGTGCAAATACCAACGAGTCCAAGACAAGTCCGAGACAACAGAAAAGCGTCTCGAGTCCGGACTCAAGTACTACAGCCCTGATTCAAATAAACATGTAAACAAAAAAAATAAATCAATTAATATAGCACATTTCATACCCAAAGGCAACTCAATGTGCTTTACAGATTACACAGAGTCAAAAAACTTAACAAAAGAAACATTAAAATGCACACAGAATAAAAACAGTAAAAACAAATGAATTTAAAGCGATGGTAAAAAAAATAAAAAATAAAAGGTGGGTATTTAGCTGGGTTTTGAAAGTGATCAGCATTGTCTCAAGTCTAAGCTTTTCTGGAAATTTGTTCCACATTTGAGCAGCATAGAAGCTAAAGGCAGCTTCGGTGTGTTTAGTTTTGACTCTGGGAGCAGCCAGTAATCCAGAACCAGCCGGCCTGAAGGGTCTGCAAGGTTCATACTGGCTCAGGAGATCTGATAAGTATCTTGGATCGAAACCAGTGATTTATGGACAAGCATTTGAAGGTTGATTCTGTGAGAAACTGTATCTGAAAAGTAGGTTAAATTTAAATGTTGCATTCAAACCTAATGTAAGGTTTAAGGTTTAACTTACTAAAATACATGCCCGTTTAAAATGTTCCTTACTGTTACCTATTTACATATTTGTGTTTACAGAGTTAGTATTTACATATTTACACATTTATTTCCAATCTCCAGAATCTACCTCTGTGGTTTTTCCTCACATTTACCTTAGGCTACGTTCAGCTAGCGTCTGATTGGTGGGTTCAGCTACATGTGGGTGAGAAACCAGGAAGTGTTGTTGTTGTTGTGGAGCTGATGAAACGTGGAGAACAGTAAAGTACTGCTTAAGAAAGTTTCTTCTCATCAGGAGTGTTGTAACTAACCACCACATATCAAACCCTCACGTCCCGCTTATATTAGGGGCGTAAATCACACGTTATATCACAATACAATATTATATCAATTCTTAGGACAACGATATAATATTTACTGATATCACAAAGTCTGCCACGGTACGATTTCGATGCGATTCAATTCAGGGGCCTGCGATCGATATGAGACAATACATAAGCCCATTTAACACAATCAGTTACAGCACATGTATATAAATATATATATATATATATATACATACATACACATATATATATATATACATACATATATATATATATATATATATATATATATATATATATATATATATATATATATATATAAAGATTTGACAATTTCTAAAAAATGTAATGATATTTTTTACTTTGTATTGATAATGTTGGATAATTGAAGATTGAATCGATATATCGATCCAGATCGATGTATCGTTACAACCCTAACTAACATGTCTCTGAACTCTGTGAGGGTTGTAAAGCTGCACAGCAGTGCTTTGAGCTAAATGCTAACATTACTATGATAAAAGGCTCAATGACAATGATAACATGCAGGGGCGATTCTAGGATCCGACCTTTAGGGGGGCTCGGCCCCTAATGAGAATGTGACACGGATGCCAACCCGTTCTCACTCCAGAGCTTAACATAAAGACTGGAACCAGCTAGGTAACTCTGCGCAAAGATAATAAAAGCACTCAGCCTACCAGCACCTCTAAAGCTGATCAATTAATACATTTGATCTTGTTTCTGTAATGTTTAGAAAAACGGAAGTGCAAAGACAGCAAGTTATGGTTTTACAGGGGGTTACGTGCATTTGAAGGACCACTTGTCGTTACCTTAAGGTTGCCGGGCAAGCAGAGAAGTCTCCAGGAAGGCATCACATAATGAGGTAGAATTCTTTTTATCATTACACAGAGCCATGCTAGCTGTTTTGATTTGCTTTTAGTCTTTATGCTAAGCTAAGCTAACTGTCACCTGGCTCTAGCTTTATATTTAGCATGCAGATATGAGAGTGGTATTAATCTTATCTAACTCTAAGCAAGAAAGCAATTAAGTTAATTTCCCAAAATGGAAAATTACTCCTTTAAGCTTGGTAAACCTTTTTTTCAGATAAGATGCCCCTTGCCTGAAATAAAATTCTCCAGAGTGCCTTTTGATATTGAAAGCGTGCCTTTGGTATCCCTATTAGAGTGCAGACCGAGCCGGACCGCGTCCGACAGGCTGTCCCTTTTTTAACACATTTTTTTCCAACGTTTAACACACATTTTCACTAACACCACCACTACCAGCAACTTCTAACCACTATAGCTTTACACTTATTTTTGGAATTCATGGTCAATAAACCTCGTGTTTATGAAATTATACCTAATTTTTCAATTAAAAAAAAATTGAATTTATTAATTATTTTGACTAATATTAGAGGAGCGCACGTTGATGGATAATCAGAGACTGGTGTATGTCAAAGTTTAGTCAGTTATTTTTTTCAAATGCTATAAAATTGAATAAAACACTCAAAATGTAATCATTAAATTGTACTAGCGAAGAGCGTTCTAGGGAACCATCCATGTTATTTTTGGGTAATTTGGTGAAAAAGAAACCCATATTTCTGAGATAGAGATTTCCATAATTGTTCATAGCCTTGCGTCGATGGAGTGCAGGAACAGCTGTTCACATGTCGTCTGGAAGAAGGAAGACTGAGTAGTGTACCATCAAACTCACCGGCAGAGCTAAATGTCATTTACAAAGAGAGGATGACTCACTAACCTAGGTCAAGTTCCATAACATCTGGTAAATCCTCAAATCCCTACATATTTACATTCAATATATGAATATGTTAAATGCCATAATGGGTCATTTGTCTGCTTTATATTAAATACCACTGTTGATGCTTCGGAGTAAGGAAGAGAAATGAGCAAAATGTGTCTTCATACGGCATAAGTGAGCTATCATTTCATTTCAGGCACTATTTCCACATCATGGATGTGAGAAGATGTGAAATCATAAGAATGTGACACTCACACAGGTGACTGCTTGTTGAATATGCATGAGACACACATTCTGTAAGGTTGATGAAAGGTGTGTGTATTTCACGCCCATGCAAAGACTACTTTGCACACTCTCTGGATAGTCATGAGTCACATTCAGTCACATTGACATGCTCACTGTTCACTATTCACATATTTCTAAGTACCAGAGTGCAACCATCTGCTCAGAAATGTTTTTTAAGCCAGGGTGAGCCTTCAGGGTAGGTTTATTGAAGTCAAGAAAGAGCTTTTTTTTGACAAAATCACATGATTTTGTAGTAATTATCAGTAGTATTGTTTATTTTGCCTCCGGCAACTTGGCCCTTGTTTTCCTGGAAGGACAGTTAGTGAGTGTAACAAAGTGGCTTACAGGCCGAGGAGCCACGATGTCCTGTTTAAAACTTTCCATACTGACTAAATGATATCTCTGAACGATGACTGCAGGGATAATGTGACTGGAGGTGAAACTTAAAGGTATCAAACTCCTCTCCTGTGGAGCCAGCTCCCAGTTTTAGATCAGGAAGCAGACACCGTCTCCACATTATTTTTTTTAAGATTATTTTTTGGGCATTTTTAGGCCTTTATTTGACAGGACAGTTGAAGACATGAAAGGGGAGAGAGAGGGGGGAATGACATGCAGCATAGGGCCGCAGGTCAGAGTCGAGCCTGAGTCCGCTGCGTCGAGGAGTAAATCTCTATATATGGGCGCCCGCTCTACCAACTGAGCTATCCGGGCGCCCGACCGTCTCCACATTTAATGGCTCTGACACGCCAACCCGACGGCAGAAAAGGCAGTCGGACTGATCAGCCTCCCCGAGTTGGTCAAAAAAGTGCCTCGGAACACCGAGCGACGCCGACTTGAGGGTACGTTCTGCGCATGCGCGAGACGTAATACGTCTCCATAACAGCAGGTGGCGCTAATCTGTATTGTCGCCCAAAAAATGAAAACTGGCAGCTGATTGGACGAACGCGTCACATGGATCTGCTGCTCCCAGATTTTACAACCGGGCATAATGGCGGCTTCGTTCGGAATACAATCTCGTAGTTTATGAAGATAGTTCACCGAAACGGGTTTCTGAAAACATTTTAAGCGAGAAATAGGCCGTGCAGTTGCTGAATCTGTCTCCATTTCAGATCGACAAAGGTCAGTTTAAAAGATTTTCGTCAGATTTTGAGAGGCGTTAGTCACTCGTCATTTCTGTGTTAGCGCTCCACCAATCAGATTGGCCATTGAGTCCGACTGCCCGCCTTCCGATTCAACATGTCAAATCGGCCCAAATGAAGGCCAACAGCTCCTCCGACTGACGATGGCACAGAACACACCGAACAGACTCGAGTCACCGACCTGTCTGACGGCCGATAATTGGGTTGGTGTATCAGGGCCTTAAGAGCAAGCTTAAAACTCTCCTCTTTAATAGGGTCTTAGCTTATATTCAGGTTTGCCTTGGACAAGGGGGGGAGGATATAGGGGATATTGCTGTTGAGTTTTTCAAATGTATTTTTTTGGCATTCGGAGCACCACAAGCAGAGTGCCATCTAGTTGTATTACATTGGGGAGAAGGCAGACATATATACGGCTGATATTTCCAACACTGGGTAACTGACGCCAAAACAATCTACATCTAGTACTACAGGCAAGAGGATGAACATGTATTTTTGATTTCAGGGTGAACTGTCCCTTTACTAAATAAGAATTCAACTTACAATCCTCCCACGCAGTCCATTAAAGAAAGATCACTCTGCATTAGTTAAAATGAAGGACACGATATACTTATGCAGTTAAATGAACACAAAATGAATCTGAGGCGCTGTAAGAAACATCACCCTCATCTTTGTGTGCCAAAAAACTAATAAATTAAAAGTCAATCACTCTGTTCTAAACTGATTTATATGCACATAGTATCCAGTGTGCATAGCTGGTTTATCTGCATTAAAGAAGCAGCTGAACCTTCACCGTGTACTCAGCTGAGGGTGCAATACATGTGTGTGGCTTCTGTTGTAACTTTTAGAAACACAGCTGCAATTTATTCAAATTCAGAGTATGAAATCAAACAGAGGTTCATATTGCAAACTATTATTTATCTGCATTCTGTGAAATTTCGCTCTGATTGATTGAAGATTTTGCCATGACCTCAGTGGGCTGCACAGTGGAAACATGGGATGTTATCTCTAACAGATCATGTGTTCCAAACTCCTTCAGTGAAAAGATGAAGTCAAACCAACAGCCCTCACCGTCCTGAACACAACACATTCTTTGAATGGTGCAGTGACAGTAGATCAACTCGGTTATGTGGATATTCTTGAAGAAAAATGTATGTATACAGAATATATATACATACACACATACAATATCTCACAACCCAGAGTCCTGTTTCCGTGGAGGGTGGCAGTCATCTGAAGGTCCAGCACACTATCAGCTGAGACAATTAACTCACCTGGCACTGCTCTCGTTCGAGATGAGCTGCGCCTCCTCTGTAGAGTGGACGAGAGCAGGCGGCAGCAGCAGCCGGGGGCGGTGACAAAAAGACGCGGTCAAGTCGGACAGTTTCCTGCTTCTTCCAGCAGCCTTCAGGCTGAACAGGAAGTCACTGACACACTCACATCCTGTTAGGTCCGATACAGATTGAATGAAATGTTATCAGACCCATATATCAGCTCGTACAGTTGTACACTGTTGTTTTATCATGACAGAGTAGCTGTCAAAATGCTCCACGTGCCATCTGTTGCTGATGGTAATAAACGACAGACTGGATGTTCCGTAATCTGAACAGATTTAGTCATCTAAACTTCTAAACGTAACTATCAGCCACACTATATGTGTTCTGTACAGAATAAGCCTTTTAATCAGACAAATAGCAATTAAAACCCCTCCAATTCAAATACAATAAAAAGTTTATATAAAACGTATTTGTATTTATTATAATGTAAGGATCGCCATTAGCTGACGCCTAGACGACCAGCTAGTCTTCCTGGGGTTAAAAACAACATTTAATCAGACAATATTAAAAAACATTTCATGACATATACAGAACAGAAAGGAAATAAAGAAAACACATACAACAATATCTGCTTACAGAACTAAATAACAAAAAAAATACAAATTAAAACTAAATAAAAACAATAACAAGCCAAGCAGATAGAGAAATATCTTGAAATATCTTGAAAACAATCAGCAAACGTCATCATGTTGAGTCTATGCTGAACCAATCAGCTGTTAGATCAGCTGAGAGCCAGGCGTTTCCCAGCATGCCCTGGGTCCGCCTGGGTCTTGCAGTCGGTGGAAAGCAACTGTGGCGCCTGCCTCTCAAACCTTGAGTTTTGAGGTTACCGTTGCCCACGCGTGCATGACGTTAGAGCAAGTCGGGATAAAGTCGGACACAAATCTAACGATCTAGCGATCGCGGGTGATCAATTCTGCACAGGCCTGGCTCATCTCGAACGAGCATATGATCTATCCCCACACTAGAGCTGTAATCGGGCCTTAAAAGTTAGGTCCGACAAGGCCACGAGCCCGACAGAATTCGGTCCGAGCCCGACAAGTACATTTTGATTGACAGCTTTTTAAAAACCTGTTTACAGCCTGACATTATTCAAATGTGCACACACACACACACACACACACACACACACACACACACACACACACACACGCACACACACACACACACACACACACACACACACACACACACACACACACACACACACACACACAGCTCTTTTTGCCTTTTGTCAAGAATGAGTCATTCATACATTTTTTAACATCATTTATTCATGACTAACGTAGGCTACAGGCCACTTGGAAGTTGGAACAAAGAAATAAAAGAAGTCCTCCAGAGGTCAGCCTCCGTTTCACCTCCTCAGCATCCATTTTCCGCGCTAATCGAAATGCATCACCTGACCGCTCATTTACCGCGCAACCCGGAGTACAAGCCCGAGCCCGGCCCGAGCCCGCACCGAGCCCATGTACAACCCGTCAGGTCCCATCGGGTTCGGACAAAGATCTTCAGCTCTACCCCACACCTCTTTCCACTGCAGCTCATTGCAGACCACGCCCACCTCCACAACCACTTATGCCATTATAACTACTTATTTTTACCACTTTTTGTGCAAAGTAATAATTCAGTTGTTTTCCTCCTGTATGATTTCCGGAGGAAAAAAGGGGGGTGTGGAGGGGGGGGGGTGAACAAACACTCACATGAGCGGTATCTGTCTGCTGTCAAGCCAGTGATGTGTGGCCTGAGGGTTGTAAGGAGAGCTTGTCTGGCTGGCTTTCTCATCTGACTGATTACACTTGAAGTCAGATTCAGGCGGACTGCTGCTGTCACGGCCTGAAACAGTCAAGAGACATTTGAGCTGGTCTGTAGGGGTATATTTTTCTCATATTAAAAGAAGCTGCTGACAGAGCTGCGTAAAAAAAAAAAAAAAAATCTGATCTGATCTGTTACAACATGAGGGCTTATAACAAAAATATTGCATGTTGAATCACGCAAATCGATGCTATTGAAATGACAAATTACGGAGCAAGCTGTGAGGCTTCAACAGTATCAACAGTTTCCAGGAAGCCCAAATAAGAGACAGCCAGGGCGATGACGATGCAAGACAGTAGATGATAAACGTGTTTCAGAAGAAAACCACACGCAGTAGGAGGGAAAATGTCAAGTTGATTTCTCAACCTGTTTTCAACATTGATAGCATGGCAATTTACGAAATAGCAGGGGCTGTTTGTCCTGTCAACAATAGCCCGCTGCTCAAAAGCTGGTTTCAAACCAACCTTCAAGCAGAAATTGCAAAGAGCTTCTGAGGTTTCAAGTTGCTCTTTTTTTGCGAATTACTACCACCAGAAAGCAAATAATAAGCTGTTTAAGTTTAATATCCAGAGATGGAGAAAATATTTGAATACTACATCCTCATACCATGATCATATACTGTCTATAGACCTTTTTCACGGCAGACATGTTGACCTGTCATAGTAGGAAAAGCACAGGTGTATTAATGATGGCTGCATTCCACTTAGGAGAGGCCCTGGTAGTGTACATGCTGACTCACTGAAATAGCTTACTGGGACACTTGATGGAATTGAGCCATCGTTAAGGTTATCAATTTCAGCTGTGCTTTTCCTACTATGACAAGTCAACATGTCTGCTGTGAAAAAGGTCCATAGGAATAAGAAGGACAAAAGAAGAACACTGCAATCCTACAGGGGCAGGGCTATAAGGGGGGCAAAGGCCCACCTGAAATATGATTGACACCTCCCCCCCCCCTTGTGATTTCCATTGGATCAGAGTACTGTCACTTGGCTGCATGTTCTACCAAATTGCCCAGCCCTTGTTACATGACCAGTTCATGTTTCCATGACGACTGTCCAAAATTCTGGCACCATAGAACCAGCACTGTGGCAGACTGAGGCTTTAGAAAATGTGTATCGTATTCGGATATGCAATTTGTTTAAAATGAAAACAAGTGAAACTACTATTGAATGTGATGTTTTATTTAGCAGAATCGCATCATGTTGTTCTATCCTATTCAGTATTTCCTATATTTATAAGCTGTCCCCCCTGTGCACTTCAAAAAAAATCCTGGAATTACCCCTGCAATCCTATCCTCCTTATTGAAGGGGCCTGCAGCTGTACACTGCAATTTGTCATGGCAAAGATCGGAGATGAAAGTGTTAACCTGCTCATCTAATGCATGTGCTGTGAGTATGGGCAAGCTGTCAAAGCATAATGATCACGCCTCCGTTTGCTGGTATCCATTAATACATGGTGAGTTATTGCAGGCTTCCACAGTGGAACCCTGGGACACATACGCTTCATGCTGATTAAAACCTCACACTGTACAGCACTAATTGAACCGTTATGGTTAAGTTGATGAGTCCACAGTGATGCTGATGTGTCTCCTTTACTGCCTGTATAACGATTAAAATGTTGAAAATGTAGATAAATTCTGAGACAGAAAGTGAAGTAAATCAAAGACTCTAGCTCTAGTCAAAGACCACCATTGTCGAGTCCAAGACCAGGACTAGTTGATGTCCCAAGTCCAATGCAGTTTGAGTCCTAGTGTGGGAAATA
The DNA here is from genome assembly GCF_010015445.1 of Perca fluviatilis. Classification (NCBI taxonomy): domain Eukaryota; kingdom Metazoa; phylum Chordata; class Actinopteri; order Perciformes; family Percidae; genus Perca; species Perca fluviatilis. The sequence continues at coordinate 30,366,903 of NC_053127.1, read as the reverse complement.
AAGTTTTTTTAGACTGTTGTTTTAAAACTTATTATGTTAGTCTGAGGGATTTTAACTGAGAGACAGAAGATCAAAGTGCACTATTATCAAAGGGTCATGTTTTCCATAGTCTTGCATTGCCCGACCTTCCTCCACAGCGCTGCGGAGAAGGGTCTGGTTAGTCCACACAGCATTCCGGGATGGGAGAAAAATGTGCTCTGGTTTATTGGCATTTCTTTAAACCAATCACAATCGTCTTGGGCGGTGCTAAACGCCGGACGGAGCCACGGTACCTCTGCAAAATAGCCTCGGGAAGGAACTTGTTTTGGTGGAACGTGTACGTTCAAAAGTTGTTTTAGTCGTGCGACAGAAAACTCAGATTGGACAGAAAGTCTAGCTAGCTGTATGGATTTACCCTGCAGAGATCTGAGGAGCAGTTAACCATAGTCCTCACAAATCCACCGGAGGTTAGCATTCCAACACAGAGAAGGAGGAAGGTAACGGACACACGGCCGAAAAGAGTAAAATCCGGCGGAATTTCCCGAGGCAACGAAGCAATCCCATAAGTGGAACGTCGTGGAAATAAACTATGTTTTCCATACAAATAGTCAGGGTCAAGGGGGTCAGAATCTTTTAACACAACAAAGGGATGTGTGAAGTACATTAACATGACTTGTAATTTCGGGAAGAACTCAGGAAATGTACGTTGAGGACAGCAGACTATTGTCCTTTTGGTGGCTTAAAGATTGTATATCAACACAGATACTCTGGAGGGACGGGAGAGAACATTGGCATATTCTCCCGCGCGCATGTAGTAAAAGTTTAGATTCAACACACCAAGCGACGAACAAGAAGGAGAATTTCTACTACACTAGTCAAGACTGTGTCCAAGTGAGAGGCAGCGGAGGCAGGTACAGAAAGAAAATAACCCTCCTCAAGACCTTAAACTTACCTGTTGATAATTTATGTGATGCAAGAGACAGTATATCTTCTATTGTTAGATTAACATTTTGCTTTATTATTTGTAATGATCAAAAAGCAAGTGCAGGGTAATCACACTGTAGGATCGAATTAGGCCATATAACTTACTTTAAGTATGAGAAGAAAAATGTACTTCTTGTTGTGGAGGTGGCCGTGGTCTGCAATCAGCTGCAATGGAAAGATGTGTGGGCCCAGATCGTGAGAGCAGCGCCAGGTGAGTTCATTGTCTCAGCTGATTCTTGTTGGACTAATTACACTCTCTCTTTATAGGCAGTAGCGTGCTTGACTTTCAGATGACTGCCACACCACAGAGACAGGAAATAGAGCCCTGCACGGGCTTAAAGGAGAATTCCGGACGATTTTTACCTGAATCTTGATTGCTAGATTTCTCGAAGGCGGCGACGGGGGAGAAAGCAGAAGCGAGGTTGCAGGTCGGGCCCGCTAGCCCGGCTAAGGAAACTACCACACAGACCTCCACTGCCAAGCCTCCTACTCACCAATGCCAGATCCATCCCACACAAAATGGCGGAGCTGGAACTCAGCATAGCAAGGAACAACTACACACGGAACTGCTGCTTGATGATTATCACCGAAACCTGGCTGAACCCCCTCATCCCGGACGCCGCTGTGCAGCTACCAGGCTGAGCTAGCTACCGGCAGGATCGAGACAAGGTAGGCGACAGTCCAAACTTTGAATTTAAACGGTTTCTTCACAATGTCTGAGTTGAAAACGCATCTTATTGTCATGTAAGGGCCCTGTTCATGTTGCCCTTTTGTGTCTGCTAAGAGGCACAAAGGCACTCTTTAGAACAGAGGTCACCAACACGGTGCCCGCGGGCACCAGGTAGCCCCCAAGGACCACATGAGTAGCCCTCAGGCCTGTTCTAAAAATGAAAATTGAATATTGACATTATCTGTTTCCCACCTTGTTAAATCATTGTTGATAATTATTGTGAGAAATCATTAACATGATCAGTGTCTTCACATAGATGAGTATCACTAATCATTAATAATCATATATAACTAAAGGCAAACTGAGCACATTTGTTATTTCAGAAGAGTGTATCAAACTGGTAGCACTTCGTATGACTCAGTACCCATGAAGTAGCTCTCAATTTCAAAAAGGTTGGTGACCCCCTGCTTTAGAACATTCCCCTACAACTGGCATTTTAGCTAACTGGGAACTCTGGCCTTTAGCTGCAGCAACTCCAGTTTGCTAGCACCGATTTTGGTCGAATTTTTTTTCCTATCAGCAGTACTCTGAGACATCTAGCGATCAAGATTCAGGTAAAATTCGGCCGGAATTCTCCTTTAAAATGTTGGCCCTAGCCCGGCCCTGGCCCAATATGTCAGGCCCGGGCCCAACCCTTGACCTACAGCTTATCAGAATTTTCGTCCCGAGCCTGACTGTAGCCCTTTTTTTTTTTTTTTTCTCCTCCCGAATCACAGCCTATAGGCCATAGTTCAGTTTTGTTTATGATGGCAAAGTACTTATATCTTGTTTCGTTAATTAGTTAATTTAACATTAAAACACAAAATAATTTTTTTTTTGTTTGTTAAAGAAATGTTTTTGTTTTCTAAAGTGCCGACAGTGAGTAGTTGATTTGTATGTGTGATCAATTTAGCTCTTAAATCAACACTTACAGTAAGATTCTTAAATATAAAACACTTTAGGAATGTAAAAATGTTAGTTTAAACATTTATTAGCAATAAAACGTCCAGAAGTTTGACATCCTGTGTGTGTGTGTGTGTGTGTGTGTGTGTGTGTGTGTGTGTGTGTGTGTGTGTGTGTGTGTGTGTGTGTGTGTAAGCTGTCTTTGTGTCAGTGTGATAAGTTTTAAATCCTCTTTCTATCTTTATTTTTGAAATCACCAACCTCATAGTTTATTACCTTAGTGGTTCCTTCGGGTCCCAGAATCCGACAGACAAGGATTGTACTCCGTTTACTTTGTTGAGAATTGCTCTCTAAACAAGGGTTAATACAGCACCTTAGTCTTGTTTGTACAGCATTTTGGTCAGCTTAAATGTCTAAATGTGTTCTAGAAATAAACTTTACTTACTTACTTTACAAGAAAACAGCATTTAGAGAGCAATTCTCAACAAATTAAACGAGACATACTTATGTTGTCCTTGGGTCACTGGGACCCGGGGACAACACAAGGGTTAAATTACATACCATTTCGTTTATTTAGTGTATTTAGTTTATTGAATTAATTAAAATCTAAAGGAGGAGCCTAATGCAGGCCCGACATCCGGCCTGTGTGTGAATTTTGATGTTAAAATTGGTCCGAAGCCTGGCCAGAGGGGCATATATAAGTCTGGCCTCATCGGGCTGAAAATGCAGGGCTTTAAAGTGAGATATTGTTCGGTTTGTTCTTTTTTGAAAAGTTGTGAGCAACAACCTGGGTTCATGGTTGGAAAGCCATTTGAAAAGTGTGTGAGCAGTCAGAATAAATACTGTTGCTTGTAAATTGTCTGTCTTGGCGGTGATTTGTGCTGAGGGTAACCCTCAGTGGCAGCGAGTCCTGCTACACTTGTCCTGAAGAATCCAGAGTACAACACTGTGTCTGTGGCCCAAATGAAACCTATAGATGCCTGATGACTGAGGTATATGACGCAGCCGGGAAAATACTAGGGGTGGGTGGAAAAAAATCTATACATAGACACAAAGTATCGATCTATTATATATGTGTTGGTCAGTTTGTCTGCTTGACAGTCCCATTTTGCAGCAATTAAAGTGAAGTGAGATGAGCAAACAGAGAAATGTATCTTTTTAGATAAAACAGACGTTGACAACGTTTCCTTTTGGGGACATCATTTGAAATTGGGAAAAATGTGAAGTTGGAAAAAAGGTAATAAATTGCAATATATCGCAGAATATTGCAATATGTTTAAAATCGCAATAATACGGTATTGTGACATAAGTATCGTGATGATATCGTATCGTGAGGCCTCTGGTGGTTCCCACCCCTAGCAAATACCAGGCGACCAATTTCTAGATGGATTTTGAATTAAACCAATACCGGTTTTCTGAACGAGCGCGCTTCATCAATGGTTTTGTTTTTAAAGGAGGAAGTTACTTTAGAAAAAAGCATATATTGCTGACTCGGTCGAGACCCATTAGAATATTTGACGAGCCCAATGGCCGAGTCTCGAGACGCTGGAATGACTGTGGGAGTCCTCTTACTGAGGAGTGGCGCTGAGTTAATTACTGCCATTATTTCCGCAGTCTCCTCCCGAGATAAAGGTCTTCTCGCTCCTGCTGTCATTATTAAACACAAGGTTGTTTGTCTCCTTATGGCGTGGGAGGACGTGGAAATAAAAGCCGAGGGTCGGACTTTAACGCGGTGCTTTTTCATTTTGGGCATGTGCATAACTTAGACACTTAAGGACCAAGATGGCTGAAGACGAGAGACTCTTCCAGGGTTTGTATTTTTTTGTTGTCTGGTAATGAAGGGTGACACGAGGCTGGTGCAATTTTAAAGATGCCACGCAAGCGGTTTTAAACCCCCACACACACACACACACACACACACACACACACACACACACACACACCCACTGTCAAATTAATTGGGATTCTCTTCAGTGACTACTATAACTACCCTGGTCATGAAGGAGTCCACACTTCATACTGATTTCCATATTCACCTTTATTCCTTTAAGAAGTATGATGGAACACCGTGAAAACGTGTTTGCCTGGTAGACCAGCAGTAGAATAAAACAAATCAGGAGCTAACAGTTCGCTATTCACGTTCGCCTTTCTCTCCTCCGTTCGCGCCCGTCACCAAAACATCCGGTCCTGTATCTTGTAGCTTACCAAAATAAGTCGTCCGTACTGAATATACCAAAGGACAAAATACAACTCATAAAGAACCCGAAATTCAGTTAACAATGTTTTATAATAATGTATAAAACTGAAACTACCCAGCAATCGTACGGATTGCTTATATTAATTTTCGGTGTTGTCATGGCAACAAATATACACTTTCCAGCGTCAGCTACAACTACTGTAAACAAATGAGACTATGATGAAGATAATTAAAGCTACTTCCTCCTGCAGCCTGCTGCTCCCTGGTGTGTCTGCTTTACAGAGCAACATAAAGATTAGGGTTAGGTTTGGGTTCAAATGTAGCGTCCGTGATGGGCGCTACAAGGGACACGAGCACAAGGGGAACCCTGATGTGGGAAAAACACTTTAAACACTCCTTTAAAAAAACAGGTTTGGTTAAAAAGCCATTTAAAAAAGGACCCGGATATTAAAAGCAGGTTAAAAGAACCACTGGACAGGATGGTCGGCAGGAGTATAAAACTCAATTCAATTTAAAAGAATACAAGTTTTTTTATTTTATTTTCTAAAAGAGATTAAAGGAGCCACTGGACAGGACGGTCAGTGGGAGTTCTATTAATTTAAAATGGTCACCCCCATCCACCCTAGTCCCTCCATGGACAAATTAAAAGAAATACCGTTACAGTGACAATGAAAATAAAATAATACAATAAAAATTAAATAATACAATTATAATTTATGCACATTAGAAATATTTTGGGATTATAAGACATTTAAAAGGACGTTAAGTGCTTATTGCCATTGTAATAATAACAAAAAACACAAAGCTACCATAACAGGTTAGTAAAACAAGTGCTTGGATAAAAGTGCTTAGGGTTAGGGTCAGCTTTTGATAAAAGCCAATAGATGTGATATGAACTTGTAATGGCGTGATGGATGGAGATGTACATTTCTTACTTGCAAGGCAGGGTCTGATTTGGTAATCTCCCTTACAGTCATAAAAGCAATAACTCAGCAGAATGAAACTTGTTTCGTATCTCTCCAAAGGCTGGTATTGTCCAGCTACAGTATGAACACAGCAATAACACTATGTGTGCTTGGAGGCGTTGCTCATGGATGAGATTATTTCCTGAATCCAGCACAAAGCGAGAATCGTTAAGATATGTTTTATAATGAGCGTGTAAAAGTCAAAGCCACACAAAGTCCCTGGGTGCACAAAAAAATGGAAATTGATTTTGTTTACAGTGAACTTGTACTTGTGAAGCCACACTGAAAGAAATTACCATCAGTGTGTGAACACTGCAGTAAATGCTTTATCCAAATGAATAATTAAAAGGCAGATCCAGGTGATGCAGTTTGCTGGTTACACTGCAATACAGAAGCAGCCTTGGTAACCAAACAGCCATCATCTTTTTCCAGGACTGTAGTAGTGCAGAACTGCAGGTCCTGTTGATTTTACAGTACCTCTGCATTGTGCTGAAATGGCAAATAATGACAGGGAGGTTTTATCAGTCTTTTTTTTTTTTTTTTTTTTTTTTTTTTTTTTTTTTTTTTTTTTTTTTTTTAAAAGTGTGACCAACAACTGGGATGTTAAGGGGAAGATAGTGAAGCAACAGCAGAAGAGGCTGAAGAACCTCAATCATTAATGACCTTTGCGCAAAGCAATGACAACACTTCTATTACATATTCTTTACATTTAAACCCTGTCCACATTGCATATATTATTGAATAGGTTTTAGTTTTATAATTTATATTAGGATGCATCTTACTCAAATGCAAGGCATGTGAGATATGATAGAAATAGTCCAACTTTTGGGATATGTCTTAAATTTCCCCAGGCCTAATCAAAAATGCACCTAGCGTGGCGTGATGTTCGGAAGCCATTTGCAGCTATTGGCCATATCCGGACACCTCCAGTCTGACGCCGTTTCTAGTCTTTTTTTGCAGTGCTTTTCCTAAGCGTTCGCCACCGTGCAAAGTGCTAATACAGAATGAAATACCAGAGGGACATGCGAGACTGCAACATCATCTGCCTCACTGAGACATGGCTAACACCATCGATACCAGACCATACAATTCAACCAGCGGATCATCTCTCAGTTCACCGCATGGACAGAACGAGAGAGGCCGGAAAGTCTCTGTCTCATGGTGAACAACTACTGGTGTGACAACAGGAACGTCCATCATCCAAGGGCGCTGAAGGGTGGGTGCTAATGGTGCTGCAGTACCCCCTAGCGGCCAAGAGGGGATACCCCTGGTGATAGGGAGTGGTACGGTGTAAAATTATTTGATTCATTTATTAAGATATTTATTTATTTTTCAGCAGATGAGGTATATAAAAATGTTTTAAATATTCAAATTTAATTAATTCCTTCGATCTGAAGTGACGGCATCGTCACGTCAGATAGGAGTCAGTTGAACGCTGCTCAGCGTGGAAAGGTTAGGTCAAAGAACAGAGGGCGAGGGTAAGCTAGTTGGCTAGCAGCTGTGGGTGCGAATGTGATCTATCGTTATTTTACTAATATGTTTATCAGGAAGAACATCAATGGAAAATGGGGATTTATTAGTATTATCAAATAGCCTATACAAACTTTATTTATATAAAACGTGGTCGGCACCAGAGACAGAAATGGCTACCTACGTTACTAGGTAAGACACAGTTTGTTTTTCGATAACGTGTAATAGCAAATACCAAGCAAGGTTGAAATATGTTCTATTTGGGGCTGTGTCTCCCAGGGCCATTGGGGTCAAGAATTTCTCGTTTCGGTTTGCGTCCGGCCCTTAACTTTCTAATAATAGATGGGTCCAGCTGACAGGCGTTACACCGAAATCTGTGACCCATCAGAAACTGTGACTGCAAACGGGGCTGCTCCACAAATTGTCTGCTCGTGCGTGGTCACCAGCTCGGTTCTGGGTAGCATACTATATTGGGTCATTTAGGGTGCGGATATCATGTCTTTATATCTGAAATGGCTTTAAAGGGAGTAATGTTATTGCAATGGATGAAAAGGAGGATATGCTTAAGCATGTGCATTGGGTGCACATTTAGGCTACAGCACCCCCCAGCGAAAGTATGTTCCCGCGTGCATGCCATCCTTTCACACATTCCTGCTCACCCAACCTGGAGTTCCCGACAATCAAATGTTGCCCGTTTTACCTCCCCTCAGGAGTTCACCTCAGTTATCATCAGTGCCGTTAATATCCCACCACAAGAAAACACTGACACTGCTCAGTCTGAACTACATGAGGCTCTAGTTAACAACCAGGCTGAACATCGGGATGCAGCAGTCATCGTAGCCAGGAGATTTTAACAGTGCTAACCTGAAGAGAGACAGACCTGACCTTCGGCAGCACGTCACGTGCCCCACCAGAGGAGAGAGAACCCTGGATCACTGTTACTCAAAACCTTCAAGAACGGCTACAAAACAAAGTCTCTCCCTCCGTTCGGCAAATCTGACCATTCTGCAATTTCCCTCATGCCAAAACATGAACACCAGCTAATGCAGGATGCCCCGGTGCAAAGGGGGGTGAAACGCTGGACTGAACAATCAGAGGCTGTCTTAGAGGACGCTCTGGACCGCACAGACTGGGATATATTCATGTGCAGCTCTGACAATAACATGATTACCTTCTATTATGACATCTATTGTGTTGTACATTACTATTTTTATGGATTTTATTGTTGTTGTTTTTATTGAGCTGGAACAGGAACATAGTGAATTTCACATCATATTGTACTGTGTATGATTGTGTATGTGACAAATAAAATTTGACTACTAGATGGATTATCATAACATTTGGTATGGACATTCATGGTCCCCAGATCATTCTTAGGGGGCTTTCACACCTTCCTCATTTAGTTCGGTTGAATCCCACTAGAGTTGGTTTCAACAGGTTTCAAATAGAGAGAGGTAAAGTTCCCAAACTGTTAGTTAAACATGCACACACATAAAAGTTCCAAGATTTAAGTTATTTAGCTGTATTTGTGAAAAAAGAGGTGATTTCACAGATTTTTTTCCCACCTGGACCACTAGACCAATTGACTAATTAAAGAAACACGACTTATTTTTCCGTGTAAATATGTTTGGATAGTTAATCCTACACTGTGTGGGACTAACATTGATTAAAAAAAAAAAAAGTCATGTTGTTATTTGAAATTTATTTGAGAGTTCCATCCCTTACTGACAGGCATAGCAACAGTCACTATGGGGGCGGAGTTTAGCAAACAGTCAAAGCGTGACATCACTTCCTGTTGGAACACTCTTTATCTAAGATCTTCCCTTTATCTAAGGTTCCATGTGACATCATTTTCTGATGAAACATTTGTGCTCTGATCTAAGATTCCATGTAACATAATTTCTTCCACAGACACAGACACCGAGCAGAGGAGCATTTTGATAATTTCTCATTCAATTTCAGATTTGTTAACAAATTGTTTGTCCCATCATTCGTCCTATCACCTCAAGAATCAGTTAGTTATCACCAGAACTCAAGGCACACACTCAGTGTTAGTAGCTAGCTAGTTTTTACTTACAAAACCAAATATAATGGATATCTTAGAAATGCACATTGGGAAAATCAAGGCAGAATTTCAGAAGCTCGATAGCGACAAACAGTTTTATAAAAAAAGCAGTGAGCAACTCTTGAAGAATAGCTCTCAATTAAACATTATCACGAATGACAAAGATTTGCTGGTTTGCAGGAGCCATCAAGTTCTAAAACTAGAGATTGAAACTCTAAAGAAAACCATTGAGGAAGAACAAAACAAGAATGCTCTCCTCCAGGCAGAAAAACAGGATCTCAAAGAGAACTTGCCGTTGAAAAACGTCACAGAAGAGATCCAAAGACTGAAGAAAATAATTATTGATGAGCTTGAGAAGAATACTGTCCTCCAGGTAGAAAAACAGGATCTCAAAGTGAACTTGCACGTCACGGAGGAAGACATCAAAAACAACGATGCAGAACTTGTTTTTAAAAGCAATCAAGCTCTCCGAGAAGAGATCAAAAGAATAATCGAAAAAATATTTGACGATGAACGTTACAGGAATGCTGTCCTCCTGGCAGAAAAAGAAAATATGAAAGAGCATGTCCAGGTGATAAACGGTCCCATGGAAGCTCTCTGGGAAGAGAATGAAAGCCTGAAGAAAATAATTGAGGATGAGCGTAAGTACAACGCTGTCCTTCAGGTAGAAATCAACGACATGAATGTAAACTATGGTAATCTTCAGCGAGCACTGGGTTACCTCAGGTTTGAATACCGCTATCTCCAGGAAAAAAACAAAGACCAGCCAGAAAACAAGGATGCTCTCCTGGTAGGAAGCGAGGTCACGGACCATATCAACCTTGACGTAGAACTCGGCCACATTCTGTGCGATAATAAGCAGCTTACGGTAGAAAACCAGGATCTCAAGGTACAACTCTATGATATGGCGTTAAACCGCGACAACTCAGTGCATGAATGCCATCTCCTCCGGGCCCAAAACGGGTATCTCCAGGCAACAATCGAGAAACTCCAGGAAGACATACTCCAGAGCACCAACAAGGCCCTACATTCAAAAATCAAGAAACTGGAGGCAACAAATAAAGACATGCAGGAAGACAGGGACATGCTCCAAGGAGACAACAATACCCTACAGTCAAAAATCAAGAAACTGGAGGCAACAAATAAAGACATGCAGGAAGACAGGGACATGCTCCAAGGAGACAACAATATCCTACAGTCAAAAATCAAGAAACTGGAGGCAACAAATAAAGACATCCAGGAAGACAGGGACATGCTCCGAAGAGACGACAATACCCTACAGGCAAACATTAAGCAACTGGAGGCAACAAACAAAGACATCTACGAAGAAAAGACCATACTCCAAAAAAACAATGACCTAGAGGCCAAAATTGCAGAAGCAAACATGGAACCCCAAGAAAATGATGGACTCCTGATGAATGACAACCTACTCCAGGAAAACGTAAAAGCAAAAGTCAAAGCCTTCGAAGAGAAGGGTAGAGAATGTTATGGAGAAATCAAACAGAAAAATACTTCTGCTTGGAAGACATGTAAGAGTATCTTAAAGCATGGATTTAAAAAGAACTCCAAAAGCAAAGGCACCTCCCAAAGTAATGACATTGACTTGAACCAGGGGGAGTCCGATGATGAGTTAAATGGTAAAATGATCACCCATAGCTCCAAAAAGATCTCCAAAAGCAAAGGCGATCCCCAAAGTAATGACATGGGACATGAACAGTTAGATGATGAGATAAATGTTAAAATTATCACCCATAGATCTAGAAAGAACTCCAAAAGCAGAGGCAATCCCCAAAGTAATGACATTGATGTGAAGCAGGGGGAGTCCGTTGATGAATTAAATGTTAAAATGATCACTCATAGATCTAGAAAGAACTCCAAAAGCAGAGGCAATCCCCAAAGTAATGACATTGATGTGAAGCAGGAGGAGTCCGTTGATGAGTTAAATGTTAAAATGATCACCCATAGATCCAAAACGAACTCCAAAAGCAGAGGCAATCCCCAAAGTAATGACATTGAACATGAACAGTCTGATAAGTTAAATGGTAAAATTATCACCTATAGCTCCAAAAAGATCTCCAAAAGCAAAGGTGAGTCTCAAAGTGATGACATCGATGTGAAGCAGGGGGAGTCCATTGAGTTAAATGATAAAGTGATTACCCATAGATCCAAAAAGATCTCCAAAAGCAAAGGCAGTCCCCAAACTAATGACATCGAACATGAACTGTCAGATGATGAGTTTAATGGTAAAATGATCACCCATAGATCCAAAAAGATCTCCAAAAGCAAAGGCGGTCCCCAAAGTAATGCCATTGAACATGAACTGTCAGATGATGAGTTTAATGGTATAATTAGCTCCCATAGATCCAAAAAGATCTCCAAAAGCAAAGGCGGTCCCCAAAGTAATGACATCAAACATGAACTGTCAGATGATGAGTTTAATGGTATAATTAGCTCCCATAGATCCAAAAAGATCTCAAAAAGCAAAGGCGAGGCTCACAGTGATGGCATCAACATGAAGCAGGGGAAGACAGATGATAAGTTGGCGACTACCTGTGACAACGAACATCAACCAGATTGTTCTGGTTCTGGTTTGAAGGCCAAATGCAAACGCTGATATTGGTTCATACTTAGACCTTCTGGCGTGCTGCCAGAAAATTCATTATATTTGACTTCATTAACCATTATCAGTCAAAATATTTAAGTTCATAGAAGATCTACTTAAATAAATTGAATAAATAAAATGTGTTTAATTATATGGTATGTGATATACCATATAATGCTACATCAAGAAGTCTCCATCTAAATAAACCCAGTAGAAGAACAGCTACAGAACTAGCTACATAAAATGATCTTTCTCTGCTGAGTTTGCATGTTTTGGCCTCTGAATCTCCCCAGGTTTGTGTGGGTTTACTCCGGGTGCTCTGGTTTCCTCCCACCATAAAGACAATGTCAAAATGTATTTGGCAAATAAATGATGCATTCGAATTATAAATCCATACGGCTCTGTCCTCTACTTCCCTGACTGTTTAAAAATGTATTGTTAATCTATTGGTGAAAAGACATGTAAAAGACATTTAAAACAATAGCAAATAAGTAGACTTGGATGTGTTAAGTGGGGTGTATGTTTTTTTTTGTGAATTTAAGGGAAACTTGGATGATTTTCAACCAGCTTTGTGTCACTACAGCGCAGACAGAACATGCAGATAACCCAGCTAGATAATAATAATAACAACAATGATACTTTTATTTATGAGGAAACTCATTTTTCAAAAGGAAAAAGAAGTGCATTACATACAAATGAATGTAAATGAAGAAAAGACAATAAGTAAACTTAAGTTATTAAAAAATGATTAGTAAAACCAATACAAAGAAATAAAAATGTTAATATAGTGAGTTTTAAAAGTGACTTAAAAGGAGACAATGTGTATAAAACTGGTGTTGGACCTGGTTATGAGTCTGTCTGCAGCGTTTTGAATCAGCTGAAGTTTATTGAGGTTTTGTTGTGTGAGGCATGAGAAGAGTGCATTGCATGGATGAACATGACCTGATTTTTGATCAACGTTGACTTTTGGTTTTCACGCGGGACACAAATAGCAGTCTCCTGGGTGAAAGTCCCATGTGTGTTTGACCCATTATCAACTGTGAACCAGGGAATACGTGAGTCCACAACAATAAAGGATCCAATTAACTTTCCACTGGCATTTTTTCCTTGGTGCAGGTGGTTGTATCGAACTCTGTTTCCCTGTCGAGATCTGTTCTCTTAACCTGAACCAAACATTAACCTAACCCTCACTACGGAGGGGGGGAGAGCGCAGCAATTTTAACAGGAGGGAAACACTATTCGACGGGGGAACAGACTTCGTCACAACACCGGCGCATCATTTTAACACATTACATGCCACCACCACACACCAATGCGCTGTTAAGAGGTCAGTTATCCCAAACACATTTAAATCATCAAGTCCCAGTTAATATGCTTCCACAGGATCTGCACCTTCCCGAGCATGTGGAGTTGTTCACCAGTACACTCTTTAGTGCCTTGAGGTTAAGGGGTTAGTCTTGGTGCTTCCTTAGTATAAAGGCGGAGGTCAGCAGCAGTTTTAATGAAAACAACAAGACGTAGTCCTGCCAGAAGTATTAAAACCTCCCCCTATTTTGCTCGGTCCTCTTCAACTTCCACAAACGGGTGGGGGGATATAACTGATGATGATGAACTGAATGATTTCCAGCCTCTATACACAATACCGGAGCCCCACGCGCAAGGATCACACAGAAAAAAAAAGTATATTGAGGCCACAAAATGCTATTGCCTGGCCACAAGATACTACTTCGTGCCCACTTTTTAATTAACGTGGCTACGAGATTCTACTTCTTTCCCAAGTTTTAATTAACTCGTTCGCATGTTTTAATTAACTTGTGGCCATGACGAATCTGTATTTATTATTATTATTATTATTATTATTATTATTATTATTAGCTAACTAAGCAACACTGGTCATTTTTGCATTAATTAAATACATGACACTTATGTATACACATAATACATGAATCGGTCATTAATCATCCAAATGTAACTCATCTTGGAAAGACCAGTGGGTATGCATGTAACGTTTTGGTTAATAGTCCAATTGTACAGTGCTTTTGTCATAAAACATTAACTTTACCCGAGTGGACTGTGAAGACATGGTTTATTAAGTCTTGATGTGTTTCAAAATTAAGAGAAACTGAAACACATTTGGTACTTATGAATGTTATAAGCCTGTATCCGTGCTAGCTAGCCTACAGAAAAAGTCAGCTGAGGGCATTCTAGTTGGCTGCATCGCTCTGGCTGTATTTCCCAGTAGACAGCAAAGACCTGTAACGTTGGCAGAATAGCAGACGATGACACAAACTATATGCTGTATATAATAATAAATTGTGACGACGGGGCGCCCTGGTAGCTCAACTGGTTGAGCGTGCGCCCCATGTACCAAGGCTCAGTCCTTACCATATGAGTGATTAAGAAAAGGAAAGAATGAAGTGCAGACTATCTTCTGTTCCACAGACACTCAATATAAAAATAAATAAAAAGCTGTGTAGTGTAGTTGGTAGCGATGGTGCAATGCTGTGTGGTGAATATACTTCAGCTGCTTTAAAATTATTGTCAATTCTGACAGGATCATTTTTGGATGTGTGTTCCCCAGGTTCGGATCCGGAGGATGCAAACAGCTACAGGCCAATCTCCAACCTTCCATTCCTAAGTAAAATCCTGGAAAAAGCAGTTGCCGCCCAAGTCCATCAGCATATGTTCAACCATGAGCTCTGTGAACCCCTTCAGTCAGGATTCAGACCATATCATACAGAGACCGCCTTCATCAAAATCACAAATGATCTGCTCACCACTGCTGACTCTGGACACATCAGCATACTCCTTTCTCCTCGAAGGCTTGTATCATGTGGACGCGCCGACAGTGTTGTTGTCATTACTTAGAATTCCTCATGTGGGCGACAGAAACTACGCAATATAGCTTTAAAACAATGTCAAATGAGTAGGCTAATGTGTTAAGTGGCTGTACGTTTTCTTAATCAGAAACAGAAGATTTATTGTGATTGTGCAAAATGAACAATGGAATTTTTAGCAGCAGTTCACCCAGTATTATAAATCTAAATCTAAAAGACAAGAAATAAATACATTGGAAAGAAATATACAAAATGTATATACACACAGAATTTGAAAGAAATATATACACAACAATAGAAAGAAATATACACACTAAAAGTACTGGTTATTGGTTATTGCACATGGTCCGTATGTGAAGGTGTGCGTGCGTGAGGGGGAGAAGGGGGGTGAGGGTGGGGTGCTAGTGAGTGTGTTCAGTGTGGTGATGGCTTGCGTAAAGAAGCTGTTCCTGAGTCCTGGTCTTGATTGACCTGTAGTACCTGCCAGAGGGCAGCAGGTCAAACAGGTGGTAGGCAGGATGTGAGCAGTCTGTGATGATTGCCTTAGCTCTGTTTAGGCAGCGGTGTTGACCACTCTCTGGAGCTTCTTCCGTTCTGCCTCAGTGCAGTGGGAGAACCACACCGTGATGCAGTACGTCAGGATGCGCTCGATGGTGGAGCAGTAGAAGGTCACTAGCAGCTCCTTGCCGAGGTTGTTCTTCCTGAGCACTCTCAGGAAGTGCAGGCGTTGCTGTGCCTTTTTAATGACAGCTGTGGTTTTTGCCATCCAGGAGAGGTGGGCAGAGATTATGGTGCCAAGGAAGGTGAAGGCAGTCTTTGATGTGACCCAAGACCTGCCGTTCCAGGCACTTGGTGATGATGGGTGTTAGGGCCACTGGGCGGTAGTCGTTAAGGCTGTCTGTATTGTATTTTTTGGGTACAGGGATGATGGTGGCTGACTTCAGACAGGCTGGGATGGTAGCCTGTATCAGGGAGAGGTTGAAAATGTTGGTGAAGACTTGTGAAAGCTGGTCAGCACAGACCCCGAGTACTTTCCCAAGAACACCTTTGGGTCCTGCTTCTTTCCTGGGGTTCACCCTGTGACATTCCCTATTCATTACACTTTACATGCTGGTAAAATTTAGGCAGAATAGACTTTAAGTTTGCCTGATTAAAATCACCCGCAATAATGTGTATGCCTTCGGGGTGAGACTTCTGCAGTTTGTTAATACTGTTTGACAACAGCAAGAGAGCTGTGCTAACGTTAGCATCAGGCGGTATGTACACAGCCGTGAATAGCACGGTTAGCTCTCTGGGCAAGAAAAATGGGCGGCATTTAACAGAAATGGACTCAAGGTCCGGTGAACAGTGTTATCTGTATACCATTTGTCATGCACATAAATACACAGACCACCACCTCTGTTCTTACCGGAGTCTTTGTTTCGGTCATAGCGGTACACAGTGCGCCCAGCTAACTGCACGGCTGCGTCAGGAATCCGCGGATATTATTGAAACGCAGCAGTCACGGACGTAGCGATTTCCTTCGATGAATAGATAAAACTCGTCTGTTTTGTTGGCCAGGGATCTCGCGTTGGTGAGGATCATACTCGGAAGAGGAGGCTTGTGGGGATCTTTCCTCAGCCTCGCTAGGAGGCCGGACCGGTCTTCGCCGCCTGCCGGCACCGACAACAAACCATGGAGCACCCACTGGTCTCGCTATCTCAGTTGGGATGCGGCGAGACTCGACTGTAATTTCCAGCTGTAAGTTAAGTCCAATGTCCATAGCTCCTGTCGACTATAGCAGTGTGGAAGAGCACAGAAAACAGAAAACACAGAAATAACACTTGGATCAAAGAGCTGCGAGCCGCAGCGTACGAACGGGGCGCCATCCAAGAGACTAATGAATTTAAGGGAAACATTGAAGATTTTCAACCAGCTTTATGTCACTGCACAGGAGGACAGTACAGGCAGATGAACGTAACCAAAGTCCTTTTAGGCAAGTCATGCCACTCGGCCGCCATCTTGGCAACGCCTCCGGGCAGCTATTTCGGACTGACAAGACCAGGCTCCTATCTAAATGAATGGGCAGAGAGTCAGAACTGCACTTTCACTGGTCATCGGGACATAAAAACTACATGTATAGAAACAGCAGTAGAATATGATAAAAATTGCTGAAAAAGTTTGATGACTTTGCCCCAAAATAAGGTTTAAAACGCCTTTTTCCCCACAGGTTATACTGTTACTACGCATGCACAAAGGTTCACGACACCAACTTCATTTAGACGATAGGCTTAAATGTTTCCCGGCTTGACTGTTAAAAAGCAGATGATTGGCTTTCCAGCGGGAGGGGCGGGACATGTGCATACAACCGCCATCTTTGCCATTACGGTTTTTCCTTATATAGTTGTATTGAGGATTGAGGAAGTGGCATGTCTCTTCTAAATAGTCTCTGACGTAACCCATCTTCCCCCGCTGCGCACAGAGCTCCCCCTTCCCCTTAAGGCAATACTATGTAACTTTTCCTGCTTCAGTCCCCCTACAGGTTGTCTCATTGGTACTACAGCTTGCACTTCGGTCCCGAAGCGGGAAAAGTTACATAGTGTTGCTTTAAGCTGACTAAACTCTGCTGGTCAGCCTGAGCAGAAACGTCCTGACGGAATGCAAAACATGTGGACTGATAATAATATTATCAGTATTATTATAATATTACTGATAATCATTTTCTTCATAATCATCTCTTACCCTAAAGTTTTTAACCCCAACCTATCCCTAACTACGGAGGGGGGCGCCACGCATTTTAACAGGAGGGAAACACTATTCGACAGGGGAACAGACTTCGACACAACACCGGCACATCATTTTAACACATTACGTGACACAACCACATAATGCGCTGTTGAGAGGTCATAGTAATTCACGTACTTCTGTGAGATCAGACTGGCTAAACATTAGCAAGTTAGATTGGTCATAGAGAGGTAAAGTCCCTCCCCTTTCCGTTTAGACTCCATGGGACCTTATTTCGGGAAAAAAATATGTATGGTGGTGAATAGGGAAAGACTCGCTTTCAAATTCATGGATTGTTTTTCAGTAGATCAAGTGTTAAAGGTTTTACTCATGCTTCACATTTTGAATACGAGAACAATGTAAACATTTTAATAAATGTTTTCCTGATAGATAAATAAGATACAATCTAAATATGCTAAATTTAAAAAATGTAAATGGTAAAAATTACATCTACAAGAGGAGGGGAAAAAATTAATTAAAAATGCAGTTGTTGCCTTTTTCTGTAATTAAAAATTCATTGTCCCCAGTGAGGGCTTTTACAGGATTCTTACGGGACACTAAAACCACAACACATCAACACACACAAGACAGTTGTCCTGCACCATTTGTTGTTGAATAATGAAGCGAGGCCATTTGGTTCATTAATAAGTCATGCTATGATATAAAATAACCTTGGGCCAAGCCTGGGCTCCAAAGATAACGTACAGGAACTCGAGGTTGAACTTGATTGCATTTTTACTACAGTAAACCTAAGAGGTGTATCTAACTGATAATCCCAAATTGAGTTGATAATTGTGAATTGAGTTTCCATTTTTCACATCAGGTGTGTGTGTGTGTGTGTGTGTGTGTGTGTGTGTGTGTGTGGGGGGCAGACTTGGTTGTAGGATTAGGGATAGAATTAGGTTATGGTTAGGGTGGGGGTAAGGGTTAAGGTTAGGCATTTAGTTGTGATGGTTAGGGTAAGGGGCTAGGGAATGCATTATGTCAATGACGGGTCCCCACAAAGAGTGCCACAAACCTGTGTGTGTGTGTGTGTGAGTGTGTGTGTGTGTGTCTGTGTGTGTGTGTGTCTGTGTGTCTGTGTGTGTATGTCTGTGTGTGTGTGTGTAATTACACATCCAATTTAGTTTCATAATTTTTTACAGCTAGTCTTAAACTCATAACTTTCCCTTTTAGAGAAGCATACTGATACATTAACAAAACCTTTCAAAGGTTTTTATGTTGCCAGCAATGCATGTTTCTCTTGGTCACATCTTGAAATCACCCACCTACAGCTTGTAGCCTGCTGATGTTATACTCATTGGGCCTCATTCACCAATACCTTCCTAAGTTTTCTCTTAAATATGTTCTTAAGAAGGTTCCTAAGAGAAGTCTAAATCGGATTCATGACGTGTTCTTAAACAGAATTGTTCGCACCTGTGTTCTTAGGATTGATGAATCCCACGTCTTCCTAACTGAAAGCGCATGCCAGTTGTTCCTAATTAGCATAAGAAAACGCCCCGCAAATTCCCATATAGGCTAAGGACATGACACTTCCTGTGCACCTCCAGGGAGACTGTCGGAGCCGCGGTGGAGGATGTACTGAATCTCAGTACTTAAATAAAAGTACAAATAACCAGAGACATATTTACTTTAGTAAAAGTAGAAGATGTCCACTACCATAAACAAGGCCTGGCTTTTAAAAGAAGTTCCTATCCTAACCAGCATAACACGGAAATGTGTTGTTAGAATCGGAATGCGGTTGGTTTTATTCATGGATGTATTTTATTTATTTTCTTTAACCATGCAAGTAAGCAAATAAAGTGTGTGAAGCAGCGCAAATGGGGAGGAGATGTGAAGAGGTCCAGCCAAAAAAATAAGATATGAACGCGTCTTACACAGCCTGGCAGAGGAGTAAACGACGCTGTGGAGAGAAATAGATATTGCAACTTTGATTTAAAAATGGGAATAATAAAAACAAACTTTCATTTTCACTTTTACCGGAGGCTGTATTACCGAGGGTCAGCGGCGCTGCGCCCAGGCTCTGGAGCACCGGAGCCGGCTTGGATCAGCGGTGCCCCATATATACAGTATCTATGGCAACCAAACTTCACTGGTGAGACAAAACGTGTGACGGTCAGGGAGACGTTTTGGCAGGGGGAAACTGATCAGAAAATGTAACGGAACATTGTAGAAATGTAGTGGAGTAGAAAGTATAGATAATTGCTGCAAAATGTAACAAAGTAAAAGTCAAAAGTAGGCTATGCATTATTGAGTCTACTTAAGTAAAGTACAGATACGTGAAAAATGTACTTAAGTACAGTTACGACGAATTTGTACTTTGTTACATTCTACCACTGCATTTTAGAATTAAATAAATTGCGTAAGAGTGCTTTTCAGTGTTCGTAGATTTTGTTCTTAGCTAAGAACAAATCCAAGTTAAGAAAACATTAGTGAATGCCAGAATCTTCGTAAAAAGTGCGTATGGAGGGTTAAAGAACACATTTCTTCGTAAGAACGGTTGGTGAATGAGGCCCAATGAGTACATTTACATGCACACTAATATACCACTATTATTCCGAATATGACCATATTTCAGTTTTGATACAGCTCATGTAAACAGCATTTTCCTGTTGGATATACCGACAAAAGCCTTTTTTCCGAATATAGCATTTTCCGATTAAGACACGTGGGATATTCCAGTATTAATCAGGTTTTAGAGGCATTCTTTGGACATGTATACAGCACATTCGGAATACGCGTGTCAATCAGGGTTTTTATCACACGGTCCAATAAGTCCACCACCGCTGATACTTTGAACTTTGACATTTTTTTTTATTTTGAACGGCTATATGTAAACGGTAATATTAGTGGAATATTCACTTTCATCAGCCATGTGAACAGCTTAGTCGGAATATTGTCTTTTTCGGAATAAGGGCAAAAACCTTAATATTATGTGCATTTAAGCGTAGTCCTTGAAACCTATGCCCTCAAATTTGAGACAAGATAAAAAAAATGTTTTTATAATTCTGTAGACGTTGATATCGCCACTGTGGCTGAATGGATTATTACCATTCAAACT
This sequence comes from Perca fluviatilis, assembly GCF_010015445.1. NCBI lineage: Eukaryota > Metazoa > Chordata > Actinopteri > Perciformes > Percidae > Perca > Perca fluviatilis. The sequence continues at coordinate 30,346,368 of NC_053127.1, read as the reverse complement.
GCATTTGAAACGTCCATCTCCCTTCATTTGTTTGCAATGCGAGGATAGCCCTTACCAATTTCACAAGGTTAGTTTATTTCAAGAAAATAGGACCCTGGGCACAAGGGGGGACCCCCCCTTCCATAGAGCTGAGGGGAGGTGAGTCAGGTGATCATTATTCATCATGCGTTCATCTCTATCAATGACCCCTTTCACATACAAGTAGCTGTGTGATCCATTGTTGTGGTAATTCGAGGTACAATTTTGATAGCGGTTTGACTGTAAGGTGACTGAGAATGTTGCTTTAGCAAATCATGCAATAGCCTCACACAGCTAAGCTTACAGCTAACTTGGTTAGCACTAATAAGAGCTTAAATAAAGCAAACACTGTGTGTGTAAAAAAAATAAATAAATAAATAATCATAATAGTGCATAAAAGTGCACTAGAGACTTCCGCCCGGCACACTTCCTAGGGGCTTGATGAAGAGTAGTTTAGTTTGAAGTCAGGTCTGAGCAAGTGAACCGCACCTACAACTTGAGTCTGTTTTTTTATGCCACTGTTCCGTTCACAACACAAAGACTGGAGAATCAGCCACAGAATACCAATGGAGCTCCGGGGGTGATTAGTTTGCTGGTTTGGGAAAGCCTCGCTTCAAGGCTCTTTGTGAAGGATGAATTAACATACATTGTACGCTGCACATTGAGACACCCAGAGACAAAATACCCGGCCATTCAGCTTGGCTGAATTTGCAACTTCCTTTGCCTTGTCCTCTCTCTCTCTCTCTCTCTCTCTCTCTGCCCCTTTTTGCCACCATTGCTACACTTTGCGCAAGTGGCTGTCTGCTAACAGTGCAGTGACAAGGTAGAGGATGCTTTACCATAGGGGACTTGCTATGGCAATGCAATGACTCTGCTGTAGGCTACTTAAAATAGCCTATAAGCCAAACAGGACATACTCGTCTCTCAGCAACAATATTACACCTGTCTGACCGCATCATGGATCTATCTGTGTAAGTGTCTAGCCTTTATCAAGCTTCTCTAGCTTTATCATAATTACAACCAGTGTTTCTCAATCTTTTTTTTATTTTTATTTTTTGTGTTCATATTCCCAGTTCCGGCTGCAGAAAGGAGATTACTGTGCAAGGCTTTGCCCTAAATATTGCCTTCACCCCTCTGGAGACCAACTTCCAGGAGATCTGGAAGTCTGTCAAAATGCTTTCAGGGTCCCCAGGCGCTTTGACCTACTTGTTCCTCTTGCAAGGCAAACTGTGGAGACGTGCAGAAACAAAATAGTTCACAGCTACAAAGCATCCAATCATCACCTCCAGCACTCGCATCAAAAAGCTGCGGAAAACTGAGTTCACCGCAATCAAGTTAAGGCCACGCACAACATTGGTGTAGAACGTGCTGTAGGTTACAGAAACCAACCTTTGTTACCAGCTTTTCAATTCTGCTCTTTTGTTTTTGAGAGTGAGATAAAGGATACATGTTCATTTAGATTTGATATACGATTATACCAGGAGACTAGGATCTGCAAAATCACATCACATAAGGATTTGCTGCTATTTTTGCCAGGCATACAGTAATTGTAAGATTAAATAAAATAAAAAATAAAACACTTAAGAGTTCTGGTATCTTTTTTATTTTAGCCAATAAGCCAATTTCTGACATTTTGCAAATCAACACTCATTACAAAAGCATGAAATATGTGTCGCTTTCGCCATTTTTATTGAGGGGATCTCGGAACATAAGTGGAACACAAATCAAAAATGAAGTGCTGATTAGAGTCTAAGATGATCCATAAAGGCACTTTACTATACAGCTCCATAACAAGGAAAAACAACTGCAGTATCTTTTTTTTTTCTCCACTAAAGTTTAAACAACTTCCAGAAAAAAAAAAGCTAAACTGCTCACATCCAGCCTTACTTACAAATGGCTGTGATTGGGGACGAAATAAAGGTCACATTTCAAACTTTGAAAGGCCACAGCTGCTGCACCGTTGGGTCTCATTGTGATGAAGCTCGGAAAGAGTCTTGTTACAGACTGGCTCGAGCAAGGCCTGCAGTATACAGATAAAAAACATGAAAACAAACCATATATATATATATAATAAATTCATGTAAGCATAATACCCCTAGACATTGGTCTTTGCATTAGCAAGATTATGGAAATAAAGCAATTGTAGTTTGCTGTTACTGTATAATGGACAAAGTTTACATTTTAGCTTTGTCACAGTGCTGGAGAGGAAAGATTTCAAAATATGATTGACTGCTTCAGAGGCGGTTATTTCATTTCGTCACTTGTTGGCTGAGGTGCTAATCTTACTTACATAAAATATTGGTTTGCTTTTTTTTGTGCTCATATTATGCTAATTTTCAGGTTCATAATTGTATTTAGAGGTTGTACCAGAATAGGTTTTTGTGGTTTAATTTTCAAAAAACATATTTTTGTTGTACCGCACATTGCTGCAGCTCCTCTTTTCACCCTGTGTGTTGAGCTCTCTGTTTTTAGCTACAGAGTGAGACATTTCACTTCTGTTCCATCTTTGTTGGGAGTCGCACATGCTCAGTACCTAGGTAAGGACTACTAGCCAGTCAGAAGCGGAGTATGAGGGTGTACCCTGACAGGACCTAGGTAAGGACTACTAGCCAGTCAGAAGCGGAGTATGAGGGTGTACCCTGACAGGACCTAGGTAAGGACTACTAGCCAGTCAGAAGCGGAGTATGAGGGTGTACCCTGACAGTACCTAGGTAACTACTACTAACCAGTCAGAAGCAGAGTATGAGGGTGTACCCTGACAGGACCTAGGTAAGGACTACTAGCCAGTCAGAAGCGGAGTATGAGGGTGTACCCTGACAGTACCTAGGTAACGACTACTAACCAGTCAGAAGCAGAGTATGAGGGTGTACCCTGACAGGACCTAGGTAACGACTACTAGCCAGTCAGAAGCGGAGTATGAGGGTGTACCCTGACAGTACCTAGGTAAGGACTACTAGCCAGTCAGAAGCAGAGTATGAGGGTGTGCCCTGACAGTAGCTAGGTAAGGACTACTAGCCAGTCAGAAGCAGAGTATGAGGGCGTGCCCTGACAGTACCTAGGTAAGGACTACTAGCCAGTCAGAAGCAGAGTATGAGGGCGTGCCACGCTAGCAGCTAGGCGAGCATTATAACGTGTGTTACAAAGTGACCACGTTTGTCTCTGAAGTAAAGGCTGGACTACTATAGAGCTGTTTGGAGCAGTTGGTGAACAGTGTTTTCTGTTGGAGATGGTCCCTTTGGGGGGGACTTTGGGCTTTTTCACTTTGTAAACCTATAACATGCACAAAAAAGATGTATAACACAATAAAGGAAAGGGAAAAAGGCAAAAAGCATAATATGAGCACTTAAATCTAAATTAATATGGTGCCTTATAGAGTCTGCTAATGTGCACACTATCGTGGCTTTACAACTGTTACAGAGAGACACTTGGATTTTAATATTTTCCGAATATGGAGTTGCCACAGCCACGTGACGCGTAGCCACAAGCAATATTTAGTAAAGGTTAGTCTCACGTTGGGTGGCTCACCCTCAGCATTTCATCTAAATGTCACACTTTTCAAAAGGAGGAAGAGTAGCACTTAACGGTTCCTCGGGGGGATCTCTCAATGTCAAAATATTTAATAGTGTCGCACGTTCTGGTGGTTTTGTGCTTGTTTAAATCAGTGGCTATGAGATTTTTTTTGTTATCTCTTTTCACACTCCTTTCGTAGACACACGCAAGCATAGGCAGAAATCGCAGTGGGGGCGGGGGGTCGTCGGGGTCAGGAGTTACCCCATCTGAGGGTTGTACCCCCCAAAAAATATAATTTAAAACCATGATGTGTATTGTTAATAATATAATGACATATACCTAAAATAATTGTGTAAAAACAATACAAATGCAAACGGAGAAAAAAATATGCGTCTTAAGTTTTAGAAACATTTTGAGTCTCCCCTCCCTTGCCTCATAGTGGTTTGGTCCGCTGCCTGCTTTCCTCCTTTACGTCCAAGCTGGTAAGCAAGCATCCGCAAAGCGTACCTCCTATGGAGACATTTTGATGCTAACAAGCCATCACCTCCCGTTAGCATTCCATTGACTAGCATTCATTTTAACGTCACTTTGACAGTGAATAACTTCACATCTGAAGCGTTTAAAGACTCTATTTGTCCGTTGTTTATTTCTAAAGAAACACAACAATATATAAAAGGCTCCATTACCTTGTATCTCATGTTATGGCTCCGTAGCAGACGTTTTAGTAAAAATAGGCTAACGATTGTCATAACCACGCGACTTTCTGTCACACAGTAGAGGAATTACCGTATAGTACAGGGGAAGCTCGCCAGCAGTTTGGACTTACATTTGCTGTTTAAGTTTAATTACTAATGTTAACTAGCATTTTAGTGATCAATAATTAGCCTGTGCCTATGTTATCTCCTTACATATACCTACGCTCTCCATCTCTGTAAGATTAGGAATGATTGAGATTTCTCTTGGCACAGCTACCAGAAGACTTCCGACTTTCAGTCAGGTTGCTCACATCACATCTACGTCTTCGAGCTCAGTTGGAGGCTGCTCAGTAACGCTCAGCGCTCACCGGAAACGTGCTTCTAACATCCTTCACTGGTCTCCGTGGAAGTCTACGGCGTCGCTTTGTCCATTCACTTTACTGTCTATGTTTACGTCCCCCTTCAGCGGCCTCAGTTGAGTTTAGCCGACAAAAGGTGACTGTCCTGCAGCGACAACAGTTAACGACTAGTTAAGATCTCGCATTGCCAGACCTTCCTCCACAGCGCTGCGGAGGAAGGATGCCCTCAGACCAGAGACCCCCTCAGTCCCATATAAATACACTCTCTCTCACTCACTCACTCACTCTCTCACACACACACACACACACACACACCTGCAGGAAATCAGACAAATACTAGAATTAATACCAACGGACAGAAAGAGGAAGCCCAGGGTGTTCATTCGGTACGAGGGAAAAGGCTGGGAGCTAAACGGGAGCAGTGAAAAGGTGAAGTGGAATAAGAGAGTGAGAGAGAAAGGAAGGGCGGCGGGAGGAGAGTAGAACAGAGGGAGGGAGGGAGGGGTTGAGTGCCAAATAAGCTGCCCTCTCTCTCTTCTCCCATGCACATCTCAGTCTGTGAGCAGCGGAGCACAGCGTGAGCTCTGGAGCGCATTCTCGACATGTACACCTGTAAGCCCTATTCATTCAGTCATTCAGGGACGCAGCGTTCACGTGTGAGTGGCAGCCACGCCGTTGAGACGTGAACGGCAGCACAGAGGGTCTTAAATCTGTCTTGATGAAATCATCAGGCAGAGGCAGCGGAGGAGAAGGCGACATGCGGAGAAGTGGATGCTGAGCTCCACCACTCTACAATTAAGGTCTGGACCCTTTTCTCTCCTTTTATCTGTCAGCCTTTTTTTGAAATATGGACAGGAGGTACATGCTTTCTGTGTATGTATGTTTTTTTTCTGGGTCATTTTGACTAAGACAGGCTACAACGGAGATGAGTTTGTCAGACCACCCCCCCCACCCCCCGCTATCTATCTGGCTGAATTACTGAGAACTTTCATGTTGATTAAAGTCATTTCGACTGTTGCTAATCTTCAGATCAGAGTGCAGATTTGTTAAGGACCTGTGCTTATTTCTTGGTTTCTCTGTTGTGTCACGCAATTGGTGAAATACTGTCACTACTGTAACATTAAACATCCGGTTAAAAAGACTACTATGATCTGTGTTTTGTGCAGTCACTGTCAGACTTTAATTTTCCGGGATGTGTCATCCTTGGCTCCGCTCAGCAAGTCTGAAATGGGCATGATCTTTTAATTAGACTTTGGATGATCTTCAAGAGGTCTTTTTTTGGCATCTTGCTGCCAAACTGTCTGGAGTGAACTGCGGATTATCTCACACTGCTTTCCACAAAAATACTGACACTAATGAACTTGAATACATATTCACTCTTTTTTTGCATAATGTTTTGCCACAAAAAAGTCCATCTTTTTCTTACAAAGGCTTACATTTATTTAGATAATAATAATAAAATAGAATAGAACTGTATTGAGCATGGCATTGGTCTTGGTCTCACCCTTAAAAACAGCACAATTATTTTTTTGTTTAAAATCATCAGCAGTACTAATACTAATATAGATCTCCCAACATGGGGATATTCTAGTGATGTCGTTTCAGAGTATTATTGACAAGCACTCACAAATGTGTTGCAAATCCATTGCTAGCCAGAAATACCAGCTTTACAAAATGCGGCCAGGGTGACATGTCACACACTTTGCAGTTTTGTAAACTGACTTTTGCATCTTTGATTCAGACCTTAGCAGCAGCATGAATTGTGCTGTAGTAACCACTTCTTTGGTTTGCAAAGTTGAATCCAGTGTGATGCCTTGTCGGTCCAAATTATAAGCACAGAAAAACTGGTTTAACTCTTTAAGCTATTCTCTAAATGATCCTCGAGTCTCACTGTTCACTTACACAGGGATGCATGAGTTCACGTGGAGTAAAATAAAACACTCAGACTAGACCAGAGAGAGTAACTAGAAGTAGATTTTTTTTTTCATTGAAATGTGTTAATTGCAAAAAGTGAAAGTGTTTTCCACACTTTACAAGCAGTTCGGAAAGTGAGAGAATTCCTGACAATCTTTTTTTGTGCAGGGTGTAAAACACTCTCGTCTGTTGCCGGTGTAAAACATGAAAGAGTCTGGCATTGCCAGACCCTTGGTTTATTGGCATTTCTTAAAACCAATCACAATCGCCTTGTGCCGGACAGAGCCATGGTGCTGCTGAAAAATATCCTCGGGAAGGAACTGGTTTTGGTGGAACGTGTGTACGTTCAAAATTTGTTTTAGTCGTGCGACAGAAAACTCAGATTGGACAGATAGTCTATCTAGCTGTCTGGATTTACCCTGCAGAGATCTGAGATCTAAAACACACGTTCTCGTCTGTTGCCGGTGTAAAACCTGAACCTGTGCTGCAGGCCCCTCAGTGTTACTCAGCTATGTGTTCGTTGGCTGCGTCAGCTGTGGATCCTAACCCTGCTATCTTTTAAAGACATTTGTAATGAAGTCCAAAGATTTCACGTTCCGATTAGTTCCTTCGCTTACTGGTCCGTCCATTAACAAATTGCTCCCCAACAGTCCTTGCTGAAATAGTTTGATGTAGAATTAGGAGCTGCTTACGGAATTCATCGGAGGGGCTATTCCGTGAAGCGTTTGAAACCCTTCCCAACTATTTTGATTCTGCATCAGTTCCTGTGTAATCGACATCGAAAGCATCTCAGCAAAATTAAGAGTGGCTCAGAAGGATAGTCAGGAGAAAATCATTATGCTTTGAACTAGCTCTGCAGGCTTGACTTTTATTTTTATTTTTTTTTATCTGCATACTCCGCTGTGCTCTTGATGTATATTACAAAAAAAATGCCTTTGAGTCAGATTGTTTGAGGTTGTTTTTGCCCACTTGAAAGCTGGTTCAGATCAGAGGCAAATTTTCACTCACAGCGTTGGGAATGCTGCATGAGCAGATCAATACACAGAGCGGGTCCTCGCTGAAACAAGCTCCATCATCCTACGGAGCAGGATGCTGACTCCTCTGATGTTCCCCCTCAACTGTAATCTTTCATGCCAGATGTACAGGAGGGGATCTGTAGACTCAAGTCTAACAGGAACAGTATCATTAATGCTAACCGTGGCAGTGTTCTCTGTGCAATGACTGACTGACAGTTAGTTTCATATTAATTTGAAGTACACTCTAAGAACAACATGTATATTAACAGTTGTGTATCTGCTTATTTTTACAGAAATTGCTCACAGTTGTATCATTTAGTTTTTTTACATTTCGAATTGCAATATTTGTGCTCCCGACAACTTTCGCTGGCCACAGAGGTTGGTTTCAGGAGTTTAAAGTGCCCAAATTATCACTTTTTCTGGGATTTGGGGTGTTTTTTGTGTCTCTGGTGCTTCCACATGAATACAAACTTGAAGAAAAAAAAACAACATCCATGCTGTTTTGAGTGAGATATGGTTTCTGAATGTATCCTGCCTTCAGTCTCCTGGTGAGCTGGTCAGAATCGGCAGGGCCGTCTACGCCATGGGCCGAAACATTTGGTGTGTGCTAACCACTTTAGCTAATACCACATCAGCTAGCTGCTTCTCCAACTTCGGTCAGTACGAGGCAGGATTAGCCGGGAGACTTCTTCTAAACGAGGGCGCACTTCCAACTTTGCGTGAATACCTGCAGAACGGGGACATGTAAGTAGTTCTATAGTGTTGCAGTGTTTTTGGCTAACCGCTAGCAGCGCTAGCTTCTAGCTTGTAGTCCTAACCTAGCTACTGGGCATGTGCGACTCCCAACAAAGATGGAACAGAAGTGAGATGTCTCACTCTGTAGTTAAAACAGAGAGCTCAACACACAGAGTGAAAAGAGGAGTTGCAGCAATGTGCAGTACAACACAAATATGGTGTTTTTTGAAAATGAAACCATTTAACCCTATTCTGATATAACCTCCAAATACAATTATGAACCTCTCCACGGTGTCACTTTTTTTCCAACGTTTCGGGCGGGTTTTTTAGACATTTGTTGCTTGTTTTCCTCGACATTTGTGAAACATTTTTTTGACGTTTATGACTCTGACTTTTTTTCGTTTTCAGAACTTTACTAACTGAGCAGCTTTGTATGAGAATTTCTTTTACAGGCCATCAGAAAATGTTCTCTATTTTAACTGTAGCTACAAACATTCCTAATGTTTAATTACGGGGGGGGTCAAAATCCGGGTAATGAGCTACCAGAACTTTTTTATTTGGGTACTTTATTTTACGGATGTATTTCTTAGAGTGTAACCAGTCCACAGACAAGCAGGAATTTGGCTCATCAAGTGGTTGTAGATGTACTATAATGTATTTTTTTCTTTCTCATTCTTGGAACATGTCAGACAAAGTTCTCAAATGAAGTAGGCATCAGCAGCAGCCCACATTGTGTAATTCAGTATCAATTGTGCAGCATTTCCCACCTGTATGGAAACCACTGTGTCCAGCCGGCTGTGAACTTAGCTTTGGCAACTGCCAAGGAGATCCAGACACCAAATGTCCCAGGGCAGATGGGCTAATGAGATCCACACTCCTCTTAAAGTGAGACACACATTGACCCTCTGAATGAATGGGAGGAACTGCTGTGTTTACAGCATACAACGGGAGTGAGGAGTGAGTTTTTAACACACTTTGACTTCGTTGCATTGAGGGCACACAGTAGGTGCAGACAAAGAACAGGCTCGTCTTCAAATAGAAGTCTTGCAGGCGTTCACTGATGCCAGGAAGAGTCCTGAGACAGGCACTAAAGCTGTAAGATCTTAATGCAAAAATACACCCTTTTTTATTAGCTTAAATGTACAGTATAGTTCAGTTATTTTTGTGGGGTTGCATGAGCTACTTCTCCATAGTCAGTGTGTTAGCTACAGTAGATGTCGGTCAGCGCGCCTCCAGTTTGGAGAAGCAGGCAGGAGTACCGACACAGAAGCTGTTAAAGCCGTCTCATTTGTCTACAGGAAGTGATGAACAGTCGGTAAGTTAGTATGTTAAATACATAGATCGCTAATATATACATAACTGTATGGTGTAGTATCATAAAACACAATATGTGGCACATTTTTATTCGAGAAATGTTGTGGGCAGACATGTCCTAGTTGATGATGCCAATTAGGGCTGTTGAAATCGGCAAAACATTTCACACAATATGTATTTTCACGTATCATAATTAACGTAAGCACAACAGAAGTACAGTGGTGTCACACTTTACTGCTGGCGCATTTCCTGAGTTTGGCATCACTTTATTCGAACACACTGCAGGCTCCCACACAACCTTCCATCACAACTCTTCGCTGTAGACCTCCAACCACGCACTGATAAAGTGTGATTAACTTGAATGTATTTGCAGCGGGGCCACACCAAATACAACGCATTCTCATGAACGGGTTTGTACGATATAGTACGAAAATGTACGCACACCGATTTGTATGATATCCTGTCACTGCTCAGCAGCAGTTGGCACTTGAGTTTAGCCGGTTACTTTGAGCCCGGGTACAGGCACCGCCAGACGACGGTCCCTTCGTGGTGGCAGTTGACTTTAGCCGACAAAAAGGGAGCGCCATGCAGCGACGGTGCTTTTCGTGGATATGCACAAAAAAGAATACACACAAGTCAACACTTGCATCAGAGACAGTCACATCAAACTAAGATGGTGAACATTGCTAAACATCAGCATGTTGGCATTGTCACTGTGAGCCTGTTGGCATGCTAAAATGAGTGAGTAGTGTCCCAAAGTAAAGCCCCACACTGTTTGGATCTCTGCAACATAAAGATCATCTGCTAGAAACCTTAGCATTGTAGCTAAGGTGCCACCGTTCAGTACAATTACGTTTTAGTGTAGCGTGGTAAATAGATACTGCATGACCAGAAGCAATTTTTGGCCCAGGATGCCTTAATCCACCCATAAAACACACACCAGCACCCAGGGTGTGATCAAATCATCATAATAATAATAATAATAATCTTTATTTATAGCGCACTTTTCAAAATTCCCATTACAAAGTGCTTCACAAAACAACTAAATAAAACCGACCACTCATAAAAAACATAGTCTATTTGGTGTATAAAAACCTGTGCATTGTAGCTAAGAATAGTAAAAACCATTTTTAAACAAAATAAAAGACAGTTGTGTCTCTACTGCTTCATCTCATACTCCCATGCAGCGGTGGACTTCATTCTGTTAAAGAGGAGTGAACAAACACCTGGCGCAGCCCTGATACAGTGCAATTATATGAAGCGTGGCTAACTCAGCATAGAAACAAAAGCAACAAATCGATCATTGACTTCCTCCGTCAGTATCAGTGGGCTGGAGCTTCAGATAGTGGAGGACAGAAAATGAAAGAGCAGCCGTGTGGGTTCCTTTTAACTAAATGAGCTCTTCTGATGATGATAGTCCCCCACACACACATACACACACACACACACCCAAAGCAAAACCTCCTCAACAACTGAATAACTAGTAAGCAAGTTAATGCGTGCGTACGTGCGTGTCAGCAATCAGCATGCATGGCGTGCTTTATAATATGGTTGTATGGAAGCTGCTCTGCCTTTGTGTGTGTGTGTGTGTGTGTGTGTGTGTGTGTGTGTGTGTGTGTGTGTGTGTGTGTGTGTGTGTGTGTGTGTGTGTGTGTGCCGTTACTGATTGTCTTTGCTGATTGTAGACGTGGCTGTGATTGTACTTGTGGGGGTGTAAAATACGTTCAATCAGTGATGTATGATTGAATGCTGATTTATTCAAATTTAACAAGGAGGTTTGTACACACATGAATACATACATTTTGCCTATAGTTTCACTTTAAAGGTCCCATGGCATGAAAATTTCACTTTGAGGTTTTTTAACATTAATATGAGTTCCCCCAGCCTGCCTATGGTCCCCCAGCGGCTAGAAATGGTGATAGGTGTAAACCGAGCCCTGGGTATCCTGCTCTGCCTTTGAGAAAATGAAAGCTCAGATGGGCCGATCTGGAATCTTCTCCTTATGAGGTCATAAGGAGCAAGGTTACCTCCCCTTTCTCTGCTTTGCCCGCCCAGAGAATTTGGCCCGCCCATGAGAGAGAGACATCATGGCTTTCAAACGAGCAAAGTGGCAGTTGGTCAAGGCCACACCCCCACCCTGCACCTTGCCCCCCCCCTCTCTCCTCCTCAATAGCTACAGACACAGAAATGGCACATCCTAAGGAAAGCTCATTGTGGGACTGGCTCTAGTGGCTGTAATTCTGCACCAAGGCTGAATTATGGGAAAGAGACTTCAGATACAGTATTAGGGGACCACTAAGGTCTATATAAAAGAGACTTCAGATACAGTATTAGGGGACCACTAAGGTCTATATAAAAGAGACTTCAGATACAGTATTAGGGGACCACTAAGGTCTATATAAAAGAGACTTCAGATACAGTATTAGGGGACCACTAAGGTCTATATAAAAGAGACTTCAGATACAGTATTAGGGGACCAGTAAGGTCTATATAAAAGAGACTTCAGCTACAGTATTAAGGGACCACTAAGGTCTATATAAAAGAGACTTCAGCTACAGTATTAGGGGACCACTAAGGTCTATATAAAAGAGGCTTCAGATACAGTATTAGGGGACCACTAAGGTCTATATAAAAGAGGCTTCAGATACAGTATTAGGAGACCACTAAGGCCTATATAAAAGAGACTTCAGATACAGTATTAGGGGACCACTAAGGTCTATATAAAAGATACTTCAGCTACAGTATTAGGGGACCACTAAGGCCTATATAAAAGAGACTTCAGATACAGTATTAGGGGACCACTAAGGTCTATATAAAAGAGACTTCAGATACAGTATTAGGGGACCACTAAGGTCTATATAAAAGAGACTTTAGATACAGTATTAGAGGACCACTAAGGTCTATATAAAAGAGACTTCAGATACAGTATTAGGGGACCACTAAGGTCTATATAAAAGAGACTTTAGATACAGTATTAGAGGACCACTGAGGTCTATATAAAAGAGACTTCAGATACAGTATTAGGGGACCACTAAGGTCTATATAAAAGAGACTTCAGATACAGTATTAGGGGACCACTAAGGTCTATATAAAAGCATCCAAAGAGCACCATGTCATGGGACCTTTAAAGCCTGCATTTAAATCAATACTCTCGATCGCACCAGTACATTTTGTAGGTTATTGCAAAGTCTCAAAATTAAACCATCTGCTACCTTGAATCATACACAAAAGATTATTGTTTGCTTTGATTTCCCACTAGTCTCGCATTGCCAGCTCTATCTGCACAGCTCCGTGGAGTAAGGTCTGGCTACAGCACACATACAATCTGGGATAGGAGAAAATAAAGGCTCTGGGTTGTTTGCATTTCTTTAAACCAATCACAATCGTCCTGGGCGGTGCTAAGCTCCGGACACGGCAGCGGTGGCTCTGTCTCAGGAAGGAACTTGTTTTGGTGGAACATTTGCACCCCGCAAAAGAAAACGCTGCATACAATATTAAATTAATGAATGAATGTTAACTGTGGACACAATACAGTAACGGGAGCTATTTAAATTAGCTGCATACATGGTTAAATAGCCGTGTGTACTTCATCCACAGCAATCCCACCAATCAGTCCCCAAACGTTCCAGTTAAACGTGGGGTATACTTGCCGCTGTTGAGCAGCAGTGTGACGTCACGGGAGCGCTGTAACGGTTTATATTCGCGCGTGGTGGACACTAGCTGCAGTCTTCACCTGAACAGAGGTGGCGCTAATGAGCAAAGGCTACCGACTTTGCTCTTTCTACGGACTAGAAGAAGAAGAAAAAGGTAAACAACGGCATAACTGGTAGCAGCATTGCCGTCAGTGCTTCGATTTGATCGGATGACCTACTTCGTCGGATCAAGCCTTTCATTCACCATAAAAGAACTCCTCTTAACCCAGTAAGATTACATGAGAGACTTGCAGTCACTCTGAGAGTCCTGGCATCCGGTTGCCCAGGAGCTGGTCCATGCTTCCTGTTTCCGCTTTGTCGTGCACCGCTGAAAAAAATAGTGGTGCACGCCCTCTGGTCGCGCACTCAAAATCCTGGCGTGCCAGTGAGATCTACGTCATTTTGAAGTCACATTGGCGCGCGCCAGCTTGGCTACGGCAACTGTAAAAAGGCCTTCAGAGAGGAAAGGCCGTACACATATTCTTTGTAAATCTTTACAATCATCCCCCAAAAGAACCAAGCAGGCCGGCCTTGTTGCACCATCCAGATTGACTTCAAAACTTGCCATTTTCAGCGCATAGCTCGCTAGCTGGAAGTTTGTTGTTGTTTCCCAAAGCGTACAGAGTTTGAGAACGGCGACACAAAGAGAGCGGAAGGAGAGGGACATTACAGGCAACGATCCTGGAAATGTATCCGTTGATCCAGACTTAATTTCCCACCAATTACATACATTTCCTATTTGTGAACATTACCACTTTTCTTTTAGATAGATAAATGTAGAGACCAGACCATTGTGACACCACTTCGAGGCAAAATGAGAAGCAGTTGTTGCTTCTCACTTTGATCATGAGAATAATTGGATTAAGCTAATTACATGCCCAGCTGAATGTGACACTCGTGCTCAGCAGCCGTGTATACACTGTGAGTTTGGATGAATTGAAGTGATTGTCATTTGCCTCTGGCTGCTGATTTGAATTCAATTACAAGAATGCCGCAATTACGACATGGTCATATAAGCATCTCGACATAATTATTGCTTTGATTATGGTCGTATTTAGTGAATTGATATTGTGATAAGACATGCATTTTGATGAATGCTGATTGCTTCAAGGCAAACAAGCACATCATTATTTACCAAGGAAATGGGAATATTAAACTGAGGGAACAGCTTGATCAAATTATTCTCAAACTCCCAGTACATGCAGTAATAAGATTATAGTGTGCCCATAACCAAAACTAGTGAATGATAATGGGTGCAGACGGGACACATGGTTTGGGGGTATATTGGTTCATGTTTCCGAAAAGTTATAAAAGTTTGAAATAAGTGATGTGAGTTCAAAACTGTATTGAATTAGCCTCCAGTGCAGCAGTGTTTAGGAGAATGTTTAGGATACAATATGATTCTCACCTGGGAGCACAATATGGAAAATTGCAAAATATTCAACAGCAAAGTGTAAATTTATTTATTTGTGTGTGGGGGGGTGTATATAGGGTTAGGGTAAAGGTATATTTTATTTTATTTTGGATATAATTGTATGTTGTCTGCATCTTTCACTTTTTTTTTGGTCTTTTACACTCCAACTGGTCTGTCTGAACTATCTTGTTGGTTTCAAATGAATAAAAATTGGATCACAAACCTACAACAAAGTGTATAATTTGAACGTGATATAACTTTGACAATGAAAGTGGATTTTATTTTTGTGAGATGGGGCTCCTCGTGCATGACGAGAGTCGGGGCAGTTTATTGCGACACTGCGTATTCTAAACGTCAGTGAGCTGAATTTGATTGGGTCCTATGACTTTAACGGCCAGCACAATTGAGGCACAGTCTCCTCCAAACCAAACCAGACCACGAGCTAGATGCACATTTCATTCGACGGACCGTATAAATCACTGAGAGATATAATGTTTTAATACTGCATCTGCTGTTTTATTGCTCCTATCTCTCTTCAAACGGCCCTGTTTGTGTTGGAATATATCTGCACATTACTGGAAGAATGCAAAACTAAGACAAAAGTAAATCCATCCGCAACCACACAACTGTCTTCAGGAGTCAAATTATATGTATGCTACTGTATCGGTTTTCAATCTAAATAAATGCCAGCAAAATTAATACAATGGTTTTGTGGCATCTTCATGCACAAACCTTTTGGTAATTGAGCTGACATAATTGATTTTTGTCCTCGAGTGTATAGGGCTTAATTGATCCAAATATGCTTTCACCGTGCTAGTATTTACTTTTTCTTTATGAATTAGTTAATTCATTAAACAGGAAAACTAACTTAAAAGGAAACGGACACTGCTGCTCTGTCATATTTTTATTGAGCTTTATTTTTCTGTTCTTTTCTGTTTATTGAACACATTTGTGTTTAATGTGAGACTGTGTAGCTTTTGCTGAGCAGCTCCAACTGACAGTTAAGGGATGACGATGATGCTAAATACTGAATTAGCATTTAGCTCAAATGCTAAGCTATTGTAATATTAATGCAAATAGAGAGGAATCATTAAGTCAGCAAACTGACACAGGAATGTCTGTTATAGAGCAATATTGAACATGATATGTAATGGGAAAAATTACATTTAAGCATAATTCCTTATATTTTTATGTTTTATTTCTACTTTAATTCTCTCACATTATTGAAAGACTTGAAAAAAATGATCTCAGTTTCTGCTTAACTGCTGAGACGTCCAGTCTGGAACATAATGTGAGCACTGTTTGTCTGAACAGATAGGGGCTACAAGGTCACCCTAAAACTATCTCTAGTTTTCCCATGCCAGTTAAGATGTAACTGGGGGGGTGAAAGTCGTACAGGGAGGAGGAGGCGAAATGGCTCCGAGATGTCTGCATGTGTATCAGATTGCCTGTAAGAATTGTAGCGTCATAATAAGCCAAGTGCGTGTGTGCTGTCACTCTGAAGATGCATATAAGCCTAGTGTTCTTGTTCACTCATTTGAGAAACTGACTCCACACTGGGCTGCGGCCTTTTGTGAAATCATGTTGCTCCTATTTGCAAATATATCTTTAATAAAATACAAAAACCCAACTTGGTTTTAGTCTCAGCCTGTCTTATTTGTTTCAATTTACTAAACTCTGAAAACCTCTTCCCCTGCTGCAAAGGAAACTTCCACTACAGATATACAGTGTATATATATATATATATATAATTAAGTTTGCTAACATGATCTACTGGTACTGGACCAAGTAAGTCTATAGTAGCAAAGCCCCTGAGTGTATTACTGTAATTTGAGCAGTGTTATTGCTTATGAATTTAAATTTTCATTTGTAAGAGGAATTGTGTTCTTTCTTATCTCAAAGGTTACATAGTCTCACTTTAGGTTATTGTTATTACCACTATTGCAAAAAAAAAAAAGGTTACTGCTCATTCTCAATCTCATAAGCTATGAAAAGAATAGAATAAAAAAGTCTGTATTGTCATTGTAAAGAATATAGTCTATATCCATTACGTTCCACTTCTGGGATTGCTCCAGTGCCGCCAGAAATTCCGCCGTATGTCCCTCTTTTCGGCCGGATGTCCGTTACCTTCCACTTCCTTTTTAAAGAATTTTAAACTCCGGTGGATTTGTGAGGACTATGGCTAACTGCTCCTCAGATCTCTGCAGGGTAAATCCAGACAGCTAGCTAGACTGTCGCACGACTAAAACTACTTTTGAACGTACACGTTCCACCAAAACAAGTTCCTTCCTGAGGCTATTTTGCAGAGGCACCGTGGCTCCGTCGGGCACTTAGCGCCACCCAAGACGATTGTGATTGGTTTAAAGAAATGCCAACAAACCAGAGCACGTTTTCTCCCATCATAAAGTGCTGTGTGGACTAGCCAGACCCTCCTCCGCAGCGCTGTGGAGGAAGGTCTGGCAATGCGAGACTATGCAGAATACAACAAAGTTAGGAGAGCTACTGCCGATCAGTGCAATAAAAAGTACATAAATACAATGTCATGTTGCATTAGAATAAGAGTATTTATTGCACTAGTATTAATCTAATTATTGCAATAATTTATTTATTTTTTTTTATTGCACAAGCTCCAGTAGTTTTGTCAGAAGAATTTGTTGCGATGTTTCCCAGCTGCAGTTTATTTTGTTTGGGTGTATAGTTGCTGTTTCTTTATCAAGGCAATATATACACAAGAAGATCCTAATTGCAAATGCAAACTGTGCAGTAAGTGGGAACATTTTCCCTGTCAGAGCTGTGAAATGCACTGTTGGCACAGCGCTATGCGGTTCTCATTAACACTTTCTCTGAGATGGTAGACTTTACACTCGCTTTACTTGCCAACACTCACAGTAGAAAGCTGTGATTGCACATCAATTTGTAATGAATCTTTCACTCACTATTTTTTTAATAACTAAACTTCTAAAGAACATTCGTGAAATTAAATGTCTTCGTATCGGCAGTTACTTTTTGAGACGGTTGGACTTTGCTCTACCCATATTTCATCCATAAGCGATGATTGTGTAAATGTAAACACCAAATATCACATTGCCTGATGTGAGTTTAGCTTTAATGATTTTTTATTGACATGCTCTGCTGAGTGCATGCTGGAAACAACTCAAATAGATTCATTCTGGAGCTTCCTCTTGACAAATAAGGACATGCTGGGAATACAAGCTAATCTTATTGTGTGTGTGTGTGTGTGTGTGTGTGTTTGTGTGTGTGTGTGTGTGTGTGTGTGTGTGTGTGTGTGTGTGTGTGTGTGTGTGTGTGTGTGTGTGTGTGTGTGTGTGTGTGTGTGTGTGTGTGTGTGTGAAAGAGGACAAAATGTGTTCAAAAAGTCACACAGTCTCGCTTAAAGTTTTAAGACTTAAGGTGTAGACACATATAGCCGACGGCCGACCGTTGACAGAAAACCCCATCGATATGATCAGTCGCGTCCCTGAGGTCCAAAAAACTGCCACAGAACAGACCAAAAAGACGAGAGGAGACGAGACGTAATACATCTCTATAACAGCAGGCGGCGCTACTCTGTAATGTTGCCCAAGAAATGAAAACAGGCAGCTGATTGGACGAACGCGTCACATGGGTTTGTTTTCTCCGGAAATTCAAAGCCAGACTGTCATGGCGGCCGTTCAGAATACGATCTCATATTGTACTAAAATAGTTCACTGAAACGTGTTTCTGAAAACATTTTAAGCGAGAAATAGGCCGTGTCTTCATTTCAGATCGACAAAGGTCAGTTTAAAAGATTTTCGTCAGATTTTGAGAGACTCTAGTCACCTCATCCCGCTCATCATTTCTGGGTGAGTCCCGACTGCCCTGCCGCCGACTGAACATGTCAGGTCGGCCAAAATGAACGCCGACAGCCCCCCAGATGGACGACGGCACGGGACACACCGAACAGATTTGAGTCAGTGACCTCACCAGACTGTCCCACGGCCGATAATCGGCCTGGTGTGTCAGCGCCCTTAAACAGAAGTTTGGCAATGTCACAAAATGTAGAAGTCCATACTTGGTAACACTTTACTTGAGGGTATCTACATAAGAGTGATATGACACTGTCATGAACACATAACACTGTCATGACACATGAACCCTAACGCCAACTCTAACCCTAACTTGTTATGACAAAAACCGAATGACACTTAATGACAGAAGTGTTATGTCATAAACATTTATGACTTGTATATAATGTTTATGACACGTTCATGACCGTGTCATGTCACTCTTGGGTAGATACCTTCAAGTAAAGTGTAACCACATACTTTAAAGTGCCCCTATTATGAAAAAAAAAACACTTTTTCTGGGATTTGGGGTGTTATTTTGTGTCTCTGAAAAACTCCATCCATGCTGTTCTGAGTGAGATACGTTTTTTGAATGTGTCCTGCCTTCAGTCTCCTGGTGAGCTGGTAAAAAATATGCACGGCTTTCTACGTCACTAGCCGAAACGAGGGGCCTAGGGGGCTAACCGTTAGCATGCTAGCTCGTTCTCAATGGCAAAACACTGCTACAACACACACAAATTCACCCTAATCTACAGAATAAATTGTATAGAACTACTTCCATGTCCCTGTTCTGCAGGTATTCCACGCAAAGTTGGAAGTGCGCCCTCGTTTAGAAGAAGTCTCCCGGCTAATCCTGTATAGGCCGAAGTTAGAGAAACCGCTAGCTAGCTCATGTAATCCTTACCTAGCTACTGCGCATGTGCGACTGACGACAAAGATGTTACAGAAGTTGAGAGGTCTCACTCTGTAGCTAAAACGGAGACCTGAACACAGGGTGAAAAGAGGAGCTGCAGCAATGTGCACTACAACAAAAATATGGTGTTTTTTGAAAATTAAACCATGTAAACCTATTCTGATACAATCTCAAATCACAATTATGAACCTGAAAATGAGCATAATATGGCCACTTTAAGGGTCATCTTTGTGTTGTTGTTGCCGTTTTGATTGTTAGGAAGTATTAGATCTCATCAGAGCTCACATTGAAGAATGTCAAGGCAAAAGAAAAAAAGCCAAAACTAACGAAGCACGCATGATCTGAGTTGCCCTCTCGATGCCCCAGGTTTCAAAAGCAACACTTATTGGGCCATGAGGTGCCATATTGTGTGTGAGAGGATGTGAGAATGCGAGAAATGACACACCAGTGCTAGAGCTGTTGCAGTGAAAAGCCACTAATTATCACCCAGGTGATTTTCAAAGGACCCACCGCACTGGAAAATAAAGGAGTAATGCTTCACAGTGTTTTTTATCCCATACACATCAACGATGCCACGGCCATCTTAAGAAGCTATTAATTAATTTTAATGATTTGCATTTTAAAAGCACACTATACACTATGTGACACCTTTGAAACTGCATCACGGTCTCATTAATCACCCATCTGTCAAACAGCGAATGGCATTTCTCTGAGCCTTAGCACATAAACAGATGCAGACCGAATATTGATAGAATGATGGAAGTGATTAAGAGGAGAGTGAGAGCACATGGAGAACTATCAGTGGATCGTTTGGAGTCCAAACTTCTAGGTTATCTCACTCAAAAGTTACCCTTGTCAACAGATTTATTTTTTCTCTCTCGTGTCATGTGAGGACAAGGCCGGTTTAGAAAGGATTCCTGTTGGGTTGATAGTGGGTTTTTGGGGGTTTCTGCTGGATACAAAGACACCAGTCAGAAAAGAGGCGTTGAGCTGAGAGCAGTTATTCTTTTACAATAAATCTGTTTACGCGTACACATTTCTAATAGCACCGCAGATCATAATGCAGCTAATCGGCTTGGTCATGAAAGCACCAACTTATTTGGCTCCCTAATAATATACTGTATGCATGAATAAACAGCCTATTTCCTGAGGAAAATAAGGCAGACTCAGACTATGAAAACCCACAGAGGTGATCAGGTGGATATGTATCCAAATAGTCTATTAAATATCTAATAAATATATATCGATTGATGACGGATTTGAATTACTACCTCAAAAAAAAAAAAGGATAACGAAACACACCATGGGGCTTGCCCCAAAAAAAAAAAAAAAAAAAAAAAAGGAAAAAAAAAAAACAACCCCCCCCCCAGCAGGAATAGGAAAGTAAACAGAGGAGGGAGGTTCAAATTTAAAGCTTTAGTGCGTAACTTTTTGATATTAATGAACGTCCGTTACATTCAAGCCATTGCCAAATGAGTTGCTACAAAGCTAATTAAGACTTTCAGCTCCACACAACTCTCTCTGGATTTCTCAGTATGATGTTCAGATGTATGTTCAGAAGATTGTGGTGTCCGGTGAATTTCCCAGGCAGAAACTCAAGAGAAGATAATGACCTCTTCTGAAGAGTCCATCATGCTTTTTTTTAATCCTCCGTGTCCTCCTTGGCAGAATTTCAGTCCATTTGAGATACAAGCTAAATAATGTATAGAATATGTGATATATCAGCATATTGATGATACTGTTGGTTAGCAAAAGACTGCACATATGCTGTGTACTGAGCAGTCATGGACATCTCAGTCCCTCCAGAAAAACGTGATTATGCGATCGCATAATTCAATGCATAATCAGCCAAAGTCCGCATATTTATGTGGGGGCCGCATTTTTTCAAATACAACGCACTTTCGCCGCATAAAATTGCATAAATATCCCGCATATTCCATTGCATTTTTTAAGAAAACATGCCGCATAATCAAGGATTTTTGCCCGCAACAATCACAAAAAAACTCTGGAAGGACTGACATTTTATAGATTTCAACAGGAAGCAACATGGCCTATCAAGACTCTAGCAGTGACCTCTTTAACACTACACATACAGGGCCACCCTGAAGAAAGTGCACATGATATTTCAATAACTGTATACTGTTAATTTAAAATTAGTCAATTTGTCTCTCCTTAAAGGAATAGTTTGACATTTTGGGGAAACGCGTTTATTTCATTTTCTTGCCAGGACTTGATGAAGATGAGTTTGATACTCTGTTTTCTATAGAGTAAATATGCGGTTATAGTCAGCAGCTAGTTAGAACAGCTTAGCACAAAGACTGGAAACAGCTAGCCTGGCTATGTCTAGAGTAGAGGTGTTGAAATTAATCAAATAATCGATGCATCGAATCGTGGACATGGACGATGCTGCATCGATTATCGGCCGGGCCATAATCGATTATTTCTGTTTACAATTTAATGTATGCCTAACAACCTTTCTGTTTATTTGCACATTCAGGAAGTGCCATGTGCTCAGTGCTGTAGTTTTATGTATCCAATTTATTTAGTATTAGAGCACTGCAGAATGTTTTGTTTTTGAAGCTTGAAAAGCTGTGAATTAAATATCCTATATGGCTTTAGTAGTAAAAATGTATTTGACGCATCAAGATGCATCGTGATGCATCGAGATATCGAATCAAATTGAATCACTGACATGATGGGAGACATCAGGGAGATCAGTGAAGATTCACACCTCTAGTCTAGAGGTAACCAAATCTACCAGCCAGTGCTTGAATTCCCAGACTCTGACTCGAGTCCAACTTATGTCACTATTCTCTGGACTCGTGACTCGACTTGGACTCGGAAACTGATGACTTGGACTTGGACTCGGACTGGAGGATGAAATTGGACTCGGAAGTTGGATGAAGATTCAGACTACTTTTATGTAATAGGCAGTGATGGACTCGAGTCGCTATTTTCTGGACTTGTGACTCGACTCGGACTCAAACTCAGGTAATGGTGACTCAACTCAGACTTGACTCGGACTCTTCTTTGGTGACTCGGACTCAAACACTTGGGACTCGAGACTTGACTCGGACTTGACCGTCGGTGACTCGACACTGCTACGAGCACCTGTAAAGCTCACTTATTAAATTACACTGCTCCAAACAGACCACACATACCATATCTGACAATTCCCTCATGTGCAATATCAATGTCAATATTTCATCTGTGAAATACTGACTGCTATGTATTTTACCTTTCAGTCTGTTTACTTATTATTATTATTTGCTTTTTTACGGTTTTACTTTCCTTTTTCTACTTTTTTACGTATTTATAATATCTTGGTTTTTAACTGATGCTTCTTGTCATTCCCCTTTGTTGCTGTAACACTGCACATGTCCCCGCTGTGGGTTTAATTAAGGATTATCTCATCTTATCTTACTTTTTCACCAGGCTGGCCGTTTCCCCATGTTTGCAATCCTTGCGCTTAGAATGAGCTGGAATGAATTTATTAGTGCTAATATTGGATTTTATTCAGACATAACTCCCAGAAATTGTGGTGTGTTGATACTTTCGCACTTCTTTTTGCCAAGTGGGAGATATCATCGCTGTCAGAAATTCACAATATCTCTGATTCAGAATTACAAGTCGGACAGTGGCATGAAAGGTTTCCCCCTCTCAGCTGCTGACCGATATCATGTGAACGTGGCATTACACGTGTTATTTTACTGCTATGATAAGTCCTGTCCGACAAGGGAAAACATCCATTTGCTACCCTCAGAATGCCTTCGTGCTGGTGGAAAATGTATCTTTTCCTTGACTGTAATACAATAGGTGTGATTTCAACTGACCCAATCTTCCACAGGCTTAAAAGGTCACAGTCACTCATCTAAACCGGCCCGCTCTGAGCAGCATACAGCCACTGCACTTTGTCATGCACTCCTTTCATAATATGCCTGTCAGGAAATGAAAGCAGAAATGAATAGAAATACCCTTACTGTCTGATTAGTGGACCATGTGAGTGTAGCTGTTTATGCCTCAGATAAACAACACCCACGTTATGCACGGCTCTCTAAATTTTTCAAATCCCCCCAGTACGAATTCCATTTGTGCGGCTGTGACATTTTTCATGTGATTTATTCTATTGTCCTAAGTCCGCCGGCCATGGCTGCTCCTCCGCCCCGTCCCCTTGCCATCAGCTTTGACAATCCCAGCCTTTGTTTTTGCAATGAGAAGCAGCATTCTTCCAGAGGGATGACCTCCTCTGTCTCTACAGGGGCTGGCACTGAGGACGCGACCCTACCCGAGGATTGGATAGCACCCGCCGGATGCTGTGAACCAAATGCGCTAGTTGTCACCCCCGACTCTGGTGCTCGTATGTGCAGCGAACACGCTCTCCATTCCCGGGAAGAGAACTTGATGGATGCCTCTGTTCATCACAGCTGGCACATCAGGGCCCAGCTCCATTATTAGCACCTTCATCATTAGCACAGCACAACGGGAGTAGACTGTGACCACAGTGGATCCTTACTTATTTCTGTAAGTATTCATATCTTACACTTCATTATTCTTATTGTATTATTGAATTAACATTGCATTGTGGTTCATTCAATATATAATATTATTGTTAAACAATGGCCTAACAAGGGGGAAACAAACAGCTTTCCCTTGGCCACAAAAGCACAGCAGCAAAATACCAAAGTTGAGCAGCACCAGGAGGAGAGAAGCCGAGACGAAAGGTACCGAAGTGAAAAACTATTTCCGAGAGACACAGCCCTAAAATCCCACAGCACCTGAATATTAGAATTCCAAACCATCCGTTCACCAAGGCACCAAGCTCAACTTTTACATCTCGCACCAGTTGAAAGGGATAGCGCAAACATCCGAACATCCGAACATCAAACACCAGAAACCTTGACACATCCGATTCCCTGCAGCTGTCTACCGTACTGTACACACACACACACACACACACACATGCACAGGCCACGTTAGGATTCAAGGGATTAACAAGAGTTGGCTGGATTCAGATTGCGGTAATGAGGATTTAATGACAAAACACTGTCAAGATCATCGCTCTCTGCTGTGAATTTATTTGCAACTAAATATGATATTTCTATCACTGACAATACTTATTTTTATTTTTTGTGACTCTGTCTGCCACTTGGAGGACTGGAGGATGCTCGTGGAACTGCTCTAATGGCTTTTATTGGGGAGAGTGTGCAATATTTTGGTGTAGGGCATCATGCAATATGGTATAAAGTCTGCTCTGGTGTGTGTGTGGGTGGGTGTGTGTGTGTTGGGTGTTATTAATTGAGAGGCTTTGTGCTGCTATGTTACCTGTGTTCTCTCGAATGCCAAAGACAAATATATCCTTTAAGGGAGACTATACAGGTTAATCTTTTCTTACACTGTAAAAACTGTAATTTTACGGAAACACGAAAATCTAAAAGAATTACAAAAATAGACTGAATTTACATGTCTATGGTAAAATAACATTGAAAGCATGTAAATGTGAATAACCATAACATTTCCATTTCTTTCTTTTTTTTAAAGAAAATGTATTTGTGGTCACATGTTACATGCAAAATAACCAATATTTATAAAATGATCTGTGAAATATTTTTTATTTCGTAGATTAAATTGTTAAATTCAAGTGTAACGCTGTAAATGTATTTCTTAAATTAGATGAATTTAGTGAATAGAGAAAATATTTTACAGGTGTAAATATCCTTCATTAATAAACATTAATGCCATACATAAAAACACAAGGTTGCATGTCAAATGAAAGCTTCAAACTGTATTTTTAATTAGGAAAAATGACTGTATTATTACAGGAAAGTTATTTTCCGTTATTTTGCTGTGTTTTTGGCACCCCAGCGGCTGAAATAGTACCCTTTTTAAAAAAATCTGTAAATATTCAACACGGTCTCACGACAGTTCGTGAAATGGTCACGTTATTTTTAATCTATTGATTTGTGTACACGGACACGTTTATGTCGTTTTTTCCGTGGTGGTAAGCATGTAATGGGAAGCATCTATACGGAGGTTGGGTTTAGGAAAAAGGAACGGGGAAAGGACACGTCACACGCCGGGGACACGCTCTGCGGTCTCTGGGGGACACGCGACAACAACGGGACGGTTGGGTTTAGGAATTTTCGGCATTTCATACTACTCGCTACCGTAGTCGTGCTGTGATCACGAAAGATGCTTCCCATTGAAATACATTAGTTTAAATAACGTGCTGACCACCACGAAAAAAAAACAACGTAAACTTGTCCGTGTACACGAATCAATAGATTAAATAACGTGACCATTTCACGAACTGCCATGAGACAGGGTTGAAATATTATCTATCTTTTATCTATCTATCGGCACATTCTGTCTTTTGTTGTGCACAGTGCTCTCCAGGCAGGGTACCCTTTCCATGGAGGACCTTCAGTTGGTATCTGCCTCATAGCTCCATGCAGCCCCTGCTACTTGACTGCCATTAGCAGAGACAACATTAGTATAGATTTCCCAGCTGAGACCGGATTTCAAAGACACACAATCTCTGAGACGTTTGATATCAAGAGAAACCTATTTATAGTTTTCATGAGCTGTGCCATATATTTTAAACGTGCAGTGAGAGGCCTTTGATCTTTGTAAGTGCTGAGTAAGGCTGGCACCATCTTCCAGTCGTGGCTCTTTGATCCAGCCAACGTCTATCATTAGTGAGCTCTGGGTAGGGACCTGCCAGGTTTACACTGTATGTGTACCTGTACTGATTGGTTATTTATGACTGTTTAGTTGTTTCTTATGAAGCCATTCAAAAAGCCACAGCGATAGAATGACAGCCTTTGTATTAGAGAAAGCAGCTTTGGAGAGCACAATCACAGCATTGTACACAAAGAGAAAACAAAGAGTTAATGCTGGGGAAATTGTGTATAGGTCTGTTTTGTGTCTTCTAAGGGAATTATTCCTCTAATGGGCTTAAAGGTATAGTAAGTGATGTTAATCCAATACACTTTTTGTCAAAATCAGTGAATGTCTCCTCGCGGTTTAGGCTTATTGGTTTGCACACATTCATAAAAAAAATAAAAAATAACAATACCACATACAGTACAGGCCAAAAGTTTGGACACACCTTCTCATTCAATGTGTTTCTTTATTTTCATGACTATTTACATTGTAGATTTTCACAAGGCATCAAAACTATGAATGAACACATATGGAATTATGTATTTAACAAAAAAGTGTGAAATAACTGAAAACATGTCTTATATTTTAGATTCCCCAAAGTAGCCACCCTTTGCTTTTTTTGATAGCGCTGCAAACCCTTGGTGTTCTCTCAATGAGCTTCATGAGGTAGTCACCTGAAATGGTTTTCATTTCACAGGTGTGCTTTGTCAGGGTTAGTTAGTGGAATTATTTCCCTTATTAATAAAAAAGGAAAGGGTGGCTACTTTGAAGAATCTAAAATATAAGACATGTTTTCAGTTATTTCACACTTTTTTGTTAAGTACATAATTCCATATGTGTTCATTCATAGTTTTGATGCCTTCAGTGAGAATCTACAACGTAAATAGTCATGAAAATAAAAAGGAAACGCGTTGAATGAGAAGGTGTGTCCAAACTTTTGGCCTGTACTGTAAATAGCAACATATCTCTTTCACATAGAAAGAGAGAGTGTGTGCTGGTTACCTAGCTCTCTGTTTTCTGTGTGCGTTAAAAAATAAAATCCGGTGTTAAAAAACAAACCGAAAGGAGTGCAAGACCCACAAATCACTGTTCCAGCCAATCAGCAACAGGCAGCGTCAGTTGATGGTAGGGGGGGAGGCAGCATTTGAATGTGGCGGCCAGAAGTTATCGGTCTGTGAATCTGGAGGGGCGGAGCTTATGAAGGGGGGGGGGGGATTTGTTTGGCAGTTGCATTTAAATATCAACAATTTTTGCAAAGAATCTCTTACAGCGCCTTTAAAGGCCCAGTGTGTAACGTGTTTAGTTGTTCATTATCAAATCTGTGTTGCCCGTTCACAAACTTGTCCTTTTTCATGAATATTTACCTCCACCATCAATTCCAAGTATTCCTTTTGGCTTGAAATTTTACATTTGCATTCTCATGAACTGGGGTAGACGCTCCATATTCATGCACCATCTTGAAATACGTTAGCCGGTAAGGGACATACAGGACATACTGCTCCGCCTTTCACGTTTTCACTGTCACCTGATAAACTCACAGGAGCTGCTAATGCTGCTAATGGGTATCGTAGCTTCCCGGCCCCGGCAAGTTTAAAGAAGGAAACATGGAGGACCACACGTATTCAAAATACAGATTTCAGGAACAGGAGTCGTCTTCTTTGCCCAGAAAAAGAAGGATATTTAAAAGAGCAAGAGAGCGGTGTCATCAGAAAGAAGCGTGAAGGCTACAGAAGCTGTAATACTCACTTTGAACTGCGTGGTGCAAGAGAGTTGATTACGATATATGATGTATATTTACGATATATGACACTAGATGGGAGAAATGTTCACACATTGGACCTTTAAAAACGTTTTTATGGGCCAACGTGTAGTGTAATGTTAAGTCTGCCTCCTTCTTTCCATAATGCATGTGAACCAAGATGTAGTTGTTTTTTGTGCAGAAATTCTCTAAATATGTGATATCATGTTTTGGAGAAAATCCAGTATTTGTTGCCTGCCAACTTTGTGCAGGTTGTGTGGGTAGAGTTCCTCACTAGGTGGCTGACTGCAATGCTGTGTTCATGTAAAGATGAAGGTGAACCAAAGAT